>NC_140449.1:7316408-7668397 GCF_963576455.1 Neolamprologus multifasciatus
AAACAGTTTCTACCAGCTGCGTTAGATATCTATCTTTGAAGGACCTTGAAAAGCTTATCACTTCCAAATTAGACTACTATAATTCCCTCTACTCGGGCCACCCGTCTTCCTCTATTCACCGGCTCCAGTTAGTTCAAAACGCAGCTGGGCGTCTCTTAACTGGTACTAGAAATTATGCCAACATTACACCTGTTTTAGCCAACCTGTATTGGCTCCCTTTTGAAAATCATATCAATTTCAAAATTATCTTGCTTACCTTTAAAATTTTAAACAATTTGGCTCCCAGCTATCTATGCGAACTCCTTCATTTGTATATCCCTAATAAGGCACTTAGATCTTCCAATCAAATGCTCCTGACACAACAGAGGTCTCGTCTGAAGTCCAGAGGTGATCGGGCCTTTGCTGTTGTAGCACCTAGACTCTGGAATAACCTCCCTCCTTATATTCGTCTTAAAACTTATTATTTTAGTCTAGCTTTTGATTTAAACTAATATGTTATTTCGTGGCTAGTTATGTTTTTTCCCCTATATTGTTCATATTGTTTCCTGCCCTCCTTTTAACTGTTTCTTTTTATTCTGTCTTATGCTATTGCTCTGACCGACTCTGAAGCACTTTGGTCAACTTTGTTGTATTATTATGTGCTATAGAAATAAATTTGATTTGATTTGATTTGATATACACCGCAGGTAAAATAAGTATCGAACACGTCACCAATTTTCTAAGTAAATGTATTTCTAAAGGTGCTATTGACATGAAATCCCCACCCGATGTTGGTATTAACCCATCCAGTCCACACATGCAAAGATATCAAGCCACAGATGTCCTTGACACAGGGACAAAGTACTGAACACACTTACTGAAATGTAATAATTTGTATAAAAGCCTTTGCTGGTGATGGCAGCTTCACATGCCTCCTATATGGAGAAACTAGTTGGATCAACCTTGGAGCTTCTGTGGGTCCCTTCCATGATCTCTATTTTTAATAGATTTTCACTTGGATTCAGGTCAGGTGATTTAATGGGCCATTCTAGCAGCTTTTCTTTTCTCTTTAACAGACCAAGTTTCCTTTGCGGTGTGTTTGGGATCATTGTCTTGCTGAAATGTCCACCCTTGTTTCATCTTCGTCATCATCATATGGCAGGAGTTATATGAAGCATGCCAGTGCCGTAGGGTGAAAAACAGCCCTGGAGCGTGATGTTCCCACCTCCAAACTTCCCTGCTGGTATGGTGATTTGGGGGTGATATGCAGTGTCTTTTGACCTCGAAACATGGCATCCAAAAAGTTCAATTACGTCTAATCTGAGCAGACTATATTCTCCCAGTATTTCACAGGCTTCTCTAAATGTTTTTCAGCAAACTTTAAACAAACTTCAACGTATTTTTTCTTCAGCAATGGAGTCTTGTGTGGTGAGTGTGCATACAGGCCATGGCAGTTGAGTGCAGTACTTATTGTTTTCTTTGAGTTGCCTGCTGATTGCAGGTCTTTCCATAGTTCTCCACAAGTGGTCCCTGGCACTTGATTATTCTTTTCACTCCTGCCAGAAATCTTCCCACTTCCAGATTAGAGCCCCAACAGTGCTCAGTGCAACCTTCAGTAGTTCAGAAATTTCCGTAATCAGTGCCATCAGTATATTTTGAAACAGGGAGGTTTTGTGAGAGATCTCATCATGAGATATTTGACAACTTGGTAATGGGTAATGAAACATTTTTATGAGCCATCAGCTGGGACTGAACCAGCTGGTATTAAAGCAGCAGGGTTGCTTTCTAATTACTGATGGATTGTGCCTACCTTTCTTCGTGTGTTCAATACTTTTCCCGCGTTATTTCTCATTATTTCACATAATTTATGGCCACCTATGGGTAAATTTCTTGGCATGTGTGGACTGGATTGGTTGTTACCGACATCTGGTGAGAATTTCATGTCAATAACAACTTTAAAAATATATTTATTAGGGTGTAAAATGCATTATATATTTACCCACGGTCTGTGTGTGCATAGACATAGATTCATCAGATACTTCATTAGATACACTTTGTTAGTCCCAGGTTAGAGGCCCTTTGGTCTTCAGAACAGCTTTAATAATAATAATAATAATAATAATTTTTCATGGCATAGAAGGTGCTGGAAACATTCCTCCAAGATTTTGGTTCATTTTGACATGATGGCATTACAGTTGCTGCAGATTTGTCTGCTCCACATCCGGTTGCACCCCAACTAAAGGTGCTTTATTGGATTGACATCTAGCGACCGCAGGAGCCACCTGAATACAGTGAAGCCACCTGATTTTCATGTTCAAGAAACCAGTTTCAGATGAGCTGAGCTTTTTTGCAACATAGTGTACTATACTCCCGGAAACAGCCATTGAAACATGGGTACACTGTGGTCACAAAGGGATGCAGATGGTCAGCAACATTACTCAGGTAGACCATGGTGTTTAAATCATGCTCTGCCCAAATGTGCCTAAAAAATCTTGATACAAGGCAAGATTTAACAGTGGCCTCAGTTTCCTGTAGTTAGCTGACAGGAGTGACACCTGGTGTGATCTTCTGCTGCTGTAGCCTGTCTGCATCAGGGAGGTAATCAGGGATTCTCTTCTACATAAACGAGTGCTTACTCCAGTTACTATTGCCTTCCTTTCAGCTTGAAGCAGCCTGGCTATTCTCCTCTGATCTCTGACCACTCAAGGAACTGATGCTTCCTGGATATTTATTGTTTTTGGCTGATACTCTTTAAACCCTAGAGATGGTTTTGTGGAAAAATCTCAGTAGATCAGCACTTTATAAAATATTCAGACCAGCCCGCCTGACACCAACAACCATTCACCAACACCTTTCTTCCTTATTCTGATGCTCAATTTGAACTTGAGCAGGTCCTCTGGACCGTTGGACCATGTCTACACACCTAAATGTACTGAGCAGGTACTGTGTGATTGGCTGATTAGATCTGCATTTCCAGCAGTGGAATAGGTGTAACCTAACAAAACAAAACATGTAGGTAACTACAGCCTAATTGTAACTGTTATGTCAAAAATCACATTTGATATTTGACATAACAGTTGCAGTTTATCAGGATACAATAAATGCTATAAATTGAATAAATGCTATAAATTGAATAAATACATATAAAAATTAATACAACTTCCAGTAGATATGAAAAAAATAAATAAATAAACAAACGCCCGTCTTTCTGAAAAAGAAGGGGGAAAGCAAAAAGACTACAACTCCCGTCACGTGATTTAAAAATCCCGGAACTACAATGCCTGGTGACGGGATGTTTTAAGTGGGCTACACGGATGGTCGACAGCCGAGGTGTAAAAGCTGTAAAGAGTGCACTTTCTTCCATCGTTTCCAGCTTCGTGCTATCGAAATTTAAAACTTTAAATTCGTTGCTGTGGGTTTTGTGGCGCCAGCGGCGGCGTTATTTTGAATTCATGGACAAAGACAAGTGTAGCGATATTGTAAGTAAGCGAGTCTGTTGTTTGCTTTAGCTAAAACGTCACGTTTTCAGCCTATTTTGAGAGCAGCCAGTAGCTCACACGAGCCAGCTAACTGGACTGTGTGGAGTCTCTGTTCACTCACCACATGCAGCCTCTGCACTCATGCTTTGTGTACCTTTTGCAGCATGGTCAGTGCTCCTGGATGGAGATGCATCAGTTCCTCGGTGACCTTATCACATCTGGAAACTCCTCAAAAAATCCGCCAGATGTGCTTAATGCAGCATGGGGCGTGGCGGGAGGTGGTGCTGCTGATGGTGCTCTTGCGTTCAAAGCTACATCGCTTGAGCCACTTAGACCTGTTCAGGAAAAGATGGGTGCAGGGGCATCACAGAGGGCGAGAGAGACCAGAGACCGGAGAGAAGGTATGAGCCGTGTAAATAAACAAGTCCACCCATTTTCTTGTAAATTTAATTTTCCTACTGATGTGGTTCGGTTTGTCCTTCAGCTTTAGATCTGCATCATGCCTGCACCTGCCCTGGCTGCCCTTTCTCCAGTCCCCCTCTTTCATTTGAGACCCTAACATCCAGACAGCCTCTGTCCTTGCCGCCACACTCAGAGACCATATCCCACCCAAAAGATCTCAGTATTGCTGGTCCAGTGAGCCTTAGCATGTGTTTACCAGAGTCCACCTTACCCAGCAGCACCACCACCACTACATCTGAGCTAGAGACGGGCCTGCCCAGCCGATCACAGAACGAGGATGTAGACAGAGGGACTCAGAGCCAGAACCAAAACTCTGATGTGCCTCCTTCAAGAGCGTCTTTGTCCCATCTTTCTATGTTTCCCCACTTGTGTTGTCACCCCGGCCTGCAAACCTGTACCCAGACACTAGGCCGCCAGGAGGGCACAGACTCCCCGTTTTCTCACACCCACGCTCACCATCACTTTCACCACCACCACTGCCCTTTAACGTCCTGTTTACCCTGCCCCCAGCTCGCCCACTCGCACTCTGCTCGGCTCTCTGGTGCGTTTCCATGCTTGTCTTGCCCTCACTCCTTTCATGCCTGTAATCAGGTGTGCCACCGCCAGCACAGGCAAGCACAGCAGCAGGAGGAGAGGGTTAGGACTTCTACAACCTTGCTGTCGTCACTGCATCTCTGCATGCACTGCTCCGCCTCATTTTCTAGACCGTCCCAGCTGCTACAACACCAGCGCTCCGAGCACGCTCACAAACCAGCCGGGTTCATTTGCACAGAGTGCGGCAGGGCCTTCAATTCACACAGCAACCTCCGCATACACCTCAATGTGCACACTGGTGCACGGCCCTACTCATGCTCCGACTGTGGGAAAAGTTTCAGCCAGTCTGGAGCGCTGAAGATCCACAGGCGGATTCACACGGGTGAAAAGCCATATTCATGTGGCTTCTGTGGCAGAGGTTTCCCCCATCTGGCAGGGGTGCGTGCCCACCAGAGGACGCACACAGGAGAGAAGCCCTACCGCTGCAACCAGTGTGGCAAGTGTTTCACCCAGTCCGGAGCGCTAAAGATCCACACTCGCATCCACACTGGAGAGAGACCCTTTATCTGCAGCATCTGTGGCAAGGGCTTTTCTAACCGCTCCGGGATCCGTTTCCACTACCGCACAGTCCACGGGCTGGCTCCTGAGGTCACAGGGGAGACTGGAGGCGTGTACCGAGGACCCACAGGTCGTGCTTGTCAGCCCGGGCGCCCCAGAACTACACCTCCAACCGGCGCTGAGTTAAATGCACCCAACAGTCCAGGTATCGACTCACACGCAGTTCTGAATACTCGGGATTCCTCAGATTTAATTGCTTCTCATCCCGCCTCTACACCGATCAGTGGGAACGAAGGCAAATCTCAACCAGAAGGAGCAAGAGAGGGGCTGCCGTATGCATGCGAAGACTGCGGCCTGCGCTTTAAAGACGCACTGTCCAGGAACAGACACCAGTCTCTGGTGCATTACTCCCACGAGGGAAGAGAGGAGGAGGGGCAGAGGGAAGAGTTCAGCACAGATGCTGAAAGTGAAAGAGAGTAAATTACTGCGGCTGGAAGATTATAACAGACTGAACATCTTATGGAATCTGTTCTTTAAGCAAAACTGCTTTCAAATTGGAAATTCAGTAATATTGCACTCCTTTTTAAATGTTTTTCTGATATTTCACACTAAGATTGTGCTGAAACTCAACGCTAAACCTTTTCTATTTAAAACACAACCACAGTTTACTTTTAGAATTCATGTATTTTTTTTTTCTATTCTCCACCAGCTTTTCAGTCCTGATGTATGTGAGTGAAGTGTCGTGTATGTACAGATTTACCCCATTTTAGCAGTCCTTTATATATCCAGGTAAAAAAAAAAAATCTAATTTCCAAGAGAGCCTGATGTCCATCCATCACACACACCAAACCAACTGGTTGCTAACACATCTGTGTAATTGTGCCTTATCCAGCAGTGGAAGAGGTGTAGTCCCAGTGTTGTATTATGATACCAGAAAGCATGTCACATTAATGCAATTTGATGGGCTTTTAGTAGCATTTTATTATGGGATTGAGGACTGCCACCTGGCTCTTTTTATACAAAATGCCTTGAAATAAGAGTGAAATAGGAACAAGTACAATTTTATATGTTAAACATGGATCTGTAGTAAACATCAGTGTCACAGGTTTAATTAAGTTATTTAGTAACTTAATCATTTATAAAACCACATGTATTCTATACAAAAAACAACTTTCCATGAGATATAATATAAAGTAAAAAAAAAAAATACAAGTATACAAATATAACTATTATAATTTTTCACTTAATTCTGTAATTCTGAGAAAGGTGCTATACAGCAGCAAAGGCCTAACAAACAAGGCCAGTGAAGGTGTTTTTTTTTTTTTTTTTTTAAAATGTTAACACTTTGCGATAACTCGGCCTCCAGCAGAGGAACGTACTCTTCCTCTGGAGACTTGTTTAACTAGACAGAGCATTTTTTTCTCCAGGAAAAGTGGCTGAAAGGGCTGTTCATCCAAGCAAAGGACAGTCCTTCCTAATTATGTCATCTTATTGCCTTTCGTGCCTCTGAGTTGTACTACAATCCAAGCAGTTATTTTTAGCTGTTGGTATGTTACCGGGTGATAATTATCTGCGCAGACAAATAATAACACAGTCCATTGTTGCTTAACGTCTGAAGCTCGTGGCAGCCACCTAGTGGTTATGTGTAATTATAACAGTACTCTTTGTTACAGGTTACAATTTATAGTGCTTCATAAATGTTTTTGAAATGATACATTGTGAATACAATGCTTTGTAACATATTCATTTTTTTTGCCTTAATTTGTGGAGAAGACTACACATACATTTCTGTATGTGCTTTTGGAAAGTGCAGTTATGTGATTAAACATTTCATCAAACAGTATCTCTGAGACAAACTGAGCCTGTATTTATTTGTGCAATATGAAGAAAAAAAAACTATCCCATACTTCCTTGATGGAAATATCTGCCTCCATGTGGCTCTCAGTGTTTAGTCTGAATATCCTCATATGCATAGTGACTTCCTTGGGTACAACACTCACGGCAGGTCCAGTTAGTGCATTCTGAACAGCACTGTCCAGCTCACTGTTCAACTTCAGACCACTCCAAGTGTTGCTCTGGTGCCAACACACATTTTGACTCCAAAGAGCCTTTTCCTGAGTCTAAGTTTGCTGTGTTCACAAAGGATCTTCGTATGTGTGTTTCTGTTGTAAAGAATCACAAGACTTGGGTTCTGCATAGACAGCACTGACTGGTCTTGGTCCATTGGCATGTAGCGCGGGAGTGCAGTAGCCATTGAAGAGCACCCTGTGTGAGGGGCAGTCATACTGACTGTGGCTGGATGTCGGTGCAGTAATGATGCTGGAGTCAGAGGGCTGATCTGAGAACGGAGTGGCATACTCAGGCTCTGGAGGAAGTGGCTCTGCATACTCGGGCAGGCAGCCAGGAGTATCATAATGGCTGCAGGTGAAGGGGGTAGTATAACACTCTTCTGAGGAAGGTTTAAACGTTGAGCCAACTTTATGTCCAATAGGTGTAAGAGCTGGCTCAGCATAGTCTAGGAGGATTAGAGAAGAAAAGAGAAAATGTAAATGTAAGAAAAGTTATACAAGATTTTTTTTTTCCCTGGTCACCTGACATACAGCAAACCTTCGTGAGATCAGAGGTCAGACGTGACATGATATTTGGATCTAGTATCTCCATATGCCGGTATATCATTTCCTAATTGTTGCCAATAAGAACAAAAGCAGCAGAATTTTAAGCACAGTCTTAAAGATCGACCTTTTATAAAAAATTACTATGTAAACTTACTTCACCGTAAAGAAGAGGTCAGAGGTCAAATGTGACATGAGATTTCAAATCTTTATACAGTACTTTCTACATGCTGACAATACACACCTTACAAGGTTTTTATAAAGAAATAAATCATTAGGTTGACCTTCAAGACCTCAGTGCATGCAAGGTAAATTATAAATGGCTTGTTAACATGACCCCAATCTGCACCCCTGCATTTCGAGCTGTTGTGTTTACAGTAGGGCTGCCACAAACGATTATTTTGATTTGATACATTTGAAGGAAAAAAAAAAAAAAAAAAGCCAAACAATAACATTTTTAAGTTACCTAAGTGACTTGTGTTTAACCTGAGTAGCGAAAGACGGCGGTGGGTTTGAAAACGATTTGCTGGGAGTCCGGTGTTCTCGCGGGGTCTAGTGAGCCTTGTCCCCGGCTAGCTATCGAGCTAGTGGGTAACAGACGTCTCCGAAAATGTCGGAGCGCTTTTGAAAATATGTGGTGTCTTGATAAACTGAGCAGATATTTGAGGTTTACACAGCTACATTCTCGCCTGAAAATATGTAAAACGCTTATTTTGTGACCCAGAAAGAATAATAAGAGTAATATTAAAACTAACTAGCTGCCGCCATTGTTGGAAACTGAGCTGGGCTGCGCTATGAATTCTGGGACAGAGCTACATCTTCTTCTTCGGGTTTAACGGCAGCTGGCATACTTGTACATGCAGTGCTGCCATCTTCTGTTTCAGTCCGTTATTACACTCTTAAATCCTACTACTTATTCCTACGTCTTTTGTGATCTTACAAAGCTTCAAACGACGCGTCGACTATTAAATCAGTCGTCGACGATTTTGATAGTCGACGTAATCGTGACTAGTCGACTAATCGTGGCAGCCCTAGTTTACAGACAGAAACAGTGACACGCACATAAACGCTACCAATGACATGACCTACCTGATTGACCTAACTATAAATAAGACCAATAAGAGAGTAGCATCAATCCTGCAACTATGGCAGAAAGTTAAAAATCCAAACTGTTTTGATAAAGACACAATAAACTAGTGAATACATTTATTCACTCAGTGTTACCTCATAAATTGGATTTGGCAGTTGATTAATTTGAGGGGCCCGGGCACATTTACTTACATCTTACACACGCAGACTTTTATATAATGTTCAGGTTCTAAAATCTGAAGCTGCTGTATCCTATAGACATTTGAGGTCTGCTTTAGAAGCCAGCTTCTTGAAGTGCCTGCACAACAACAACAAAATCTGAATTTTAATAAAAATCTGTTCTTCCCTTTATTCGTGCCACCCAACCACAGAGCAGCCTGGTCTTCTTTCTGTCAGCAGCTGCTCCGTTTTTCTCTCCACAAAAGTTCAGTTTTATCTCTGCACAGCATCCAGAACGACTCTGGCTTATCCTAAAAGTCGCTCTGAATTCTGTGAGGTAGTTTTCCTCTGAAGACTTTCTTGGTGCACAAACAGACTCTACATTTAACAGAGTGAAGATATGCACCGCAACTCCCGTCTGGGTGCTTTTAAAGTCATGGGATTTGTCGGCATTTCCGACCAGCAGAACTGTAGCTCCTAAAAGTTCTTGGTTTGCCAGATCAGTAGATCACAGATCACTATTTTTATATGATTTGTTGGTTTGATTGTTGATTTTGTTCATCTGGATGCAGCGTTTTCAGTGAAATGCGACATCCAGATGAACAACATCAACTTTTTGTGATTTCCTGACCTGGATGACTGAGCATGCATCAAGACATTTTTACACAAACTTAAACACACAGATACTAAAACATCTAGCAGCAGGCTACTTTTGATAATGGGAAAAACTCCACTTCTTGTTTACATCTTGCAAATCAATTTCTGTGAAACTTCTGCTTCTTTTCTACCAAATAGCTGTCTCTAGGACAATGCAGAGCGCTGCACGAGAAGTCTGGCCACCAACAACGTCTCATCTAATCGCAAGGATGAGGGCTGACGGTCTAGCACTTAGATCCATCCAGACTACTCTTTGTCCTCGCAGAAGACACCGTGGTGTGGGAGGCCTGGACTTTCAAGAGCACACAGGGAGTCTAAGACCCAGAGCTATTTTAATTAGACAGGCTTTACTGAGGGCTTTGATTGTCTTAGCATTGACCGTCTGTCCTGTTTATCACTGGACCTCTCAGAGAAGGGCCCCCTCACTGAGGGAAGGGGTAAGGGAGGCAGAGATGGGACTGCTGGGAGGAGGGGGGGAGTAGGCTGAGTGCCCTGTATCGAGCTCCAATTAAAGGGTCTCTTTCAGTGAGCCTCTGTGGACCAAAGAAAGGAATGTTTATGCTGTGACCGGGTGATGGGCTGAGCCAGAGGAAAGAATGGACAGCCCGTGGAGAGAACTGTTTGCCTGTCAGGCTTGGCGTGAGCTACTCAAACTGACCACTGAAGCTAGAGACTATTAGAGCGGGAAAGATGGAGAGCCGAACACTTAGCAGGACAAATAAACTTCAAAGGTAGCAGCTGACGACACTTGCAGAAGAACAAAGCAGCACCAGCAGCTTCCTGTAATTGATAAAAATGTGAATTCTCACCATTAAGAGGAGGGTTTGGTAGTGCATCGTGGACGTTTCGAACCAGAGGGTACGACTGTGAGCCGGGAAAACTCTTTTCCTTGAAACTCTGACAATCTACACAAAAATCATAACCATAAAATTATTGCAACATTAAAAAGGATTCATAACTAAAAAGCATATTAAAAAAAGAATCTGAAAAGTGCTAGACTTACTTGTGGGGACAGAGTAGGAGTACTTCATTTGTGAATCTTTTTTCCTACAATTTCAAATAACAAAAAACAAACTCAGAGGTTAAATAAAATAATGAATGTTGATATTTAGTGACAGCAATCCATGTATCAAAAATCAGTTTCAGTGACAGTATGCCCATACAGGAAAGGTAAACATTAGTACATGTGCAGTACCTTCGCTTCAACCAGAATCCAGCCAACACACAACTGCCACATATCATCAGGCCGAGGGCCACGCCCACTGCCACTATTACTGGCTGACTGGAGCCTGCAAGAGTGCAAGAGAGTCTGCGTAAACAACTGAACAACTGCTGTTATTACAAAGTACAAAGTGCTGCCTATCAGATTAATGGCTATATTGCCCTGTTTGCACTGGTGTGACTCTAATCTACTCGTATAAACTTCATACAGGTGAGTTGGTGGATGACACAAGTACATACTCTGTTTTGTTTCAACTAACACGGTGCACTCAGTGGTGGTGGGAGTGGGGCTTGGGAGCAGTGGACCCGAGTTAACTTTGATGGACGGAGAGTCTGTTGGGGAAATATCGAGACAGGAAAACTTCACATCAGGAAACTCAGCTGCAAATCAAACCATGTTAAAAGCAACAAACCAAACTTTATTGTGGATAATCTGGAAGCTTATAAGCTACTGCCTACCACCGCCTGGTGGACGGGAAGACCTCGGTGTGGCCTTACTAACAGGACAGCCCAGGACCTGAATCTGAGCTGAAGCCCTCACGTGCCAACTCAGCGGCTGGAGGCGGACAAATCGAGCCACCACAGGAGGAAACAAGCTATTGAGCACTCTGAGGTGTCCATCAGTGTAGGCCTGAAACACCTAAGAGCCACAAAGACCAAAATGAGATAGCATCTGCAAGTTGGGAAGTTGGGGCAGTGAAAGCATTAAGTAGAACACCTACCTTTCTTTCTTTGCTTGCAGCATCTTTGTAAAGCTTCCAGTTCTTTCTATCCTTACTATATAAAAGGATGTAGGATTCCATGTAGTACTCATCTGATCCCGCCGTTACTATTCCTGACAAAAGAGAGAACAACACGTGTTTGATTTTGTTTCAGATCAATATTCAAAAAGAAATAAAAGGCTTCGTGGATTTTAAACAACAAAAATAGCCCATCTCTGATTCATGAAATCACAATAAATTGCTTAAACCAAGCATATTTTGTACACAAATACTTATTATTGTTATTTTTACCTGTGATGGTGCTTCTATCGCTCAGCTCCATCTCCACCCACGGGGTCTGATCACTACCGTCTGCTGTCCAGAGCAGGAAGTTATGGCTGAAATCATTATTTCTGCCGTTCCTTGACTTTGTCTGCTCTTGACTGTTTTTATCAGCAAAAGATGAGGCGTTTAAAGCAGAAACAGCCAAGTTGTTGTTGCACTCTGTTCACGGATCAAAGGAAAACAAACAAACTGATGAATTATAATTTGAGCTTCATAGTAACACTTGCCTACACGTTTTCATTATAAACCACACAGATTCATGTTCCCTGTGATGAACTGCATGAAATCGAGAAAGTAATGGACACTGTTTTGCCTTAAAAGTGAGAAGAAGAAAAAAAACCCTAAACAAATAATGTGCAGAAATGTAAATCGTTTTTATTTAAAGAAGCTAAACTGCAAACCGGTTGTTTCAGATAGTAATGAAGCCTTTAGCTTCAGCGAGGAAGAGCTGTGTTTGCATTCCCTGGTGTTTGCGCTAGTCCTGCTGTTCTCATCTTTTCTTTACTTCCTCTTTCCCACGCTGTCCGAGTCTTCTCGCCTGCTATTCTATCGTCATCACTCCGATCCACTCGGATTCCTGCCCACCACCTCTGGGTGAATAGGTGTCGGCTTCCTGTTCTTTAAAACTCACTGCAATTCTGTCACTCTGCCTTTCAGACTGTCATTCATGCAACCCATGTCCCCCCAGTCTCCATAACATCCTGGATGTTCAGAGAGTTTCATCCAAGGTCTTTGTTTGC
This sequence comes from Neolamprologus multifasciatus, assembly GCF_963576455.1. Taxonomy (NCBI): domain Eukaryota; kingdom Metazoa; phylum Chordata; class Actinopteri; order Cichliformes; family Cichlidae; genus Neolamprologus; species Neolamprologus multifasciatus. The sequence continues at coordinate 7,328,945 of NC_140449.1, forward strand.
CATCTGCTCCACCACCTGTGTTTACACTTCAGGGGTCCATCCTATTTCCTACCTTTGTTGGAACACCGCTCAGCCATGCCGAAGGTTGTCTAAACACTTTCCTCAAACATCGTGAACATTAAACGTCATCATCTTAAGTTATACAACCCCAATTTAAAAAAAATAAAAAAAATAAAGTTGGGACACCGTGTAACATGTAAAAAAATATGTAAACATTTTTAATAAACAAAACAAAAACAGAGTGCAGTGATTTGCAAATCTCATAAATTCATTCACAATACAAAATGTTTAAACTGAGACATTTTACTATTATATTAAAAATATGAGCACATTTTAAATTTGATGGCAGCAAAACATCTATTAAAAAATAATAATAAAAAACATGTTGGTACAAAAGGCTGGAAAGTAAGTGGCTCTAAAAAAGAAACAGTTGGTGGAATTTATGCAACTAATTAGGTTAATTAGCAACAGGTCAGTAACATGATCTATTATTTAAAAAAGAGCATCATAGAGAGGCAGAGATTCATTAATCTGCAAAAAACTGGGTCTACAAATTGTGGAACAATTATTTTGGAACACTTTCTGAATAATGTTGCTCAGCATAAACGTGTGAAGAGTTTCTCATCTACATGATATCATCAAAAGGGTCTGAGGATCTAGAGAAATCTGTGTGTGCAAGGGTAACGCAAAACTCTGAATCAGATCCCTGTGATCTTTGCATTAAAAGCACAAATGATTACATCATAGAAATCAATACCTCCAGAAGTCAATCTGTGAACATAGTTCACCATGCCATTCACAAGTACAGGTTAAACCAAAGAAGAAACTATATGTGGACAACGGTCGATGGTATGGGATGTCAGTGCATATTAAATTGAGGTCTCCACATCTATAAAGGCACCACCAGTGCTGAAATGTATATAGAGGCTTTAGAGCAACATGCACTCCCATCCAGATGACCTCTACTTCAGGGAGGGCCTTAATAATCTCAGCAAGACGATGCTAAACCACCTGTGAGAACAGAAAGGCTTCATGGTAGAAAAGGCTGTATCCCAATTCAGGGTCTGCAGCCTTAAAGGCCGCATTTTAAGGCCGATTACGTCACAGCGACACAACGAAGGCTGTCCCAACTCGAAGGCTGCTCGAAATGTGGCCCTCAGATGCGTCCTTCATTTCCCTGAATTTTAAGGACGTGGCGGTGTAGCCTTCGTGGCCCAACATATCCCAGAATGCATAGCGCAGCGGTGGGTGTGGATAATTTTGCCGGAAAAAAAAAACGGCGGATGAGGGGCGCCCGAAGAATAAACTTTAAGTAAGTACTGAATATTATGTCACTTATTTATGTGCAAATGTTTACTAACGAAGAACATTAAAACATTACTGTTGGACACATGTCGGCAAAGTTATGTGACATAAGTGACGTTTGTACTAACTTGGTTTTAAAGCCTTTACTTTAAAATATACGCCGTTCAATAGCTGACCTTAATCTTACAGAGAATGATCAAAGCTCATGTAGAAACAAACAAACAAATGAACAAATGATTTTCTCCTTCATTTCTGTCAAACAAAGCTTTATGAAACGTTTCTAGCTGTTAGTATCATGGTTGCTAGGCAACCTGGCCAGCGCAAAGGAGGCTAGACCGTCCTTTTTCACAAGCCTCGCACTTCCCGCCTTAACGGTCTTTAAGTACGCGGCCCTTGAGGATTGCGTACTTTAAGGCTGCAGACCCTGAATTGGGATACAGCCAAAGTCTAGCTACTGAAATGGCCTGTCTGTAGTACCTTTCACCAAATTAAAACATTTTGAGTTAAAAGAAGCAGATCCAGAATAAAATATGGCTTTATGAGATCAGCAAATCAGATTCTGTTTTTATTTGGGGTTGTGAATGTAAAGTCAGGCTCATACCTTGGATGAAAAGCAGCTTCTTTTCAGAAAGTGATCCCCTGTCAAAAGAAGTGAAAAAGAAATATTGATAATCAATACAAATCAGTTACACTAAACTAGCAGCTAGACATTTCCACAAGATCTCATTTAAAATGTGGAAAACAAACACATACATTTTCGAAAGGACTCCATTGGCAAAGGTGGATTCATACAGCGTAAGGCTTCTCCCACGATTCACAGTGATATGGCCTCCCAGACTGTCAGATGTAGCTCCTGCATGGACTGCAGACTTGCACAACACCGAAGTCTGTGGCAGAAGAGAGAGATGGAGCCTCTTTCAGACATGTATTTGATAAGAAGCACAGTACAATATAGGGCTGCCACAAATGATTATTTTGATAGTCGACTAGTCACCGATTATTTTTGCGATTAGTCGACTAATCAGATCATCATCCATTGGACATAAAACATACAGCTTATTGCACCAGCAGCATCTGCTCTTATATAACTATCATTAGCTTACAGCTTTAAGTGTGTAAGGTATGTGCTAACTAAAAATAAAGACAAGATGATAGTTTATTAAATTGTAATGAAATCTGCAGATTGTTTCGGTGAAGTTTAATAAACTCCTTGCTATCTAAAATATAACAGGACACCGGAGTATATTCTCAAGCATCTCACACTTCTGATAATCAGCTGTCTGCTTGACATTTATTCAGCTGTGTAAAAACTATAACTTTAATCTCAGCCAAACCGATTTACTCAGGAACAAATAAAATACTAAAAAAAGCCAAATAATAACATTTTGAAGTTATCTAAGTGACTTATATATATTTACCCTGAGTAGCGAAAGACGGCGGTGGGTTTGAAAACGATTTGCCGGGAGTCCGCTGTTCTCACGGACTCTAGTGAGCCTAGCCCCCGGCTAGCCATCGAGCTAGTGGGTAACAGACGTCTCCGAAAACGTCGGAGCGCTTTTGAAAATAAGTGGTGTCTTGATAAACTTAGCAGATATTTGAGGTTTACACAGTTACATTCTCGCCTGAAAATATGTTAAACGTTTATTTTGTGACCCAGAAAGAATAATAAGAGTAACATTAAAACTAACTAGCTGCCGCCATTGTTGGAAACTGGGAATTCTGGGACACTTCTTCTTCGGGGTTTAACGGCAGCTGGCATCCTTGTACATGCAGTGCTGCCATCTTCTGTTTCAGTCCGTTATTACACTCTTAAATTCTACTACTTATTCCTGGGTCTTTTATGATCTTACAAAGCTTCAAACGACGTGGCGACTATTAAATCAGTCGTCGACGATTTTGATAGTCGACGTAATCGTGACTAGTCGACTAATCGTGGCAGCCCTAGTACAATACAGCTTTTCCTAATGAAATCTGCTGAGCTTACATCTCTGTAACCATGCTCAGAGTTCCCCCACACGTCCCCTGTGACCTTCTGGCATCCTGCAGGGCAGTACACGCTGAGAAGGAGCAGAAGAACATGTGAGAAATACTTGTAGCTCTACTGAATCGGAGATGAAGACGCAGAGGTCCACGGCTTACCTTAAATGCTGCGAGCTAAAATGAGATCCCCGTTGTAAACATGAAATGAGATCTGAAAACATATACAGAAAACTTCAAACGGCGCTCCTCAAAATGAATCTTTTTTAACATTTTGACAGCATGTACAGGTGGACCATGTGTCTCGGGCTTGCATAACACCACCTTGGCATTCGCTCAACCACACAAACAGACAACAGACTGTGTGAGACGGTCTGGGATGCTACAACTGTGCTATAGTCAGGCATGAGTGGTCATCACCGTTGATGTGACTAACGCCTTTGTTACTGCGAGCAAAGCAAAAGGTCCATGTGTGATCACAGCCAACAGACAGTGGTTTGTATGTCTGAGTACAGACTTAGCTCCAGACACTGCTGGATTTCATAAACAACTGAGCAAAAACAGGAAACTATGATACATAGTGCACAGTACACAAGGCCACAGCCGGGAAAATTAAGACTTAGTCTAAATATAGGCTATTCAGACTAAGTAAGTAAGGCTACATGGTCATTTAAAAAAATACCCAAGGAGAATCGGATATTGTGTATCATTTACTGAGATTTGTGGTTTAATCCATGAATAAACATACCGGGTGTATGCGTGTCACAACTGGCCGGGGTACAAAGAAAAACAAATAAAAAAAACCCTGAAAACAAGAAACAAGTAGCCGCTGGGTTCAGAAGCCTTATAGTGACGGATACAGGACGGCAGTGGGCTTGGAGTGGTTAACAGGCTGAAGAAGAGGAGGGGAGGAGAGCTCGAGACGGTCCAAGTGACAGACTGAAGCGTGAGGCCTCATTCCATTCAGCCCGAGAGAAGGAGTAGAACTCCTGCTCTCTGAGCAAACACGCCGGAGCCAACATGGAGGCGATGGAGGGTGAATGCCAATAAGCAATGACTCATACACTCACGCGCACGTCAACACACGGGCAAATGTGTTATACTGAAGGATAAATATTCACAGAACAGCTAGTGTTATGATTGTATCAGTGTAAACTTAAAAAAAGATCTCTCTCACAACCACACTCGCACCTATATAACATATAAATCAGGCAAATAACCATAATGTAACAGCTATAACAGCCTTGTTTCCCCTTTAGCTTCTGTGCTTTAGTGTGTGCAAATATATTTAGTGTGTTTAAAATATTTCACAGGCTCATCCCTGGCCCTGCAGATTACCCAAGGCCAGAAATGCTCTGGTGTTCTGTGGTTTTATTTCCTTCTGCGTCAAATTTACTCTGCTATAAATAAACGGTGAAAAAAAATAAACCAATGCAATCGGAATAACAAAGAAGCTTCCATCAAAAGTTACCCAGCATGACATCAGTCAGAAGGCATAAATTATAGGAGTACCTGGCTGCTGATCTGTGGCATAAGAGAGCAGAAACCCTCGTCCAGAGCGATGTCGGCCCGACTTGAACATTATTGTTACTTCATTGCTATTAAATGTCACATTCTTCCCGGCTGCATCAAGCTTCCCGCACAGAGGACCTGTGAACACACATTCCCACAAACTACGTTTATAAAGCACAAGAACATAAATACGTCTGTCAGCACACACGCCGGTGCACTATAAACATCCATTTCCAGTCCTTAATAATGAAGAGTTGACAGTCTGTTAGACAGAAAAGCACTAAAACAAAACAAAGAGAAGTTTCTATAAGAATGTGAGGCGCTGTGAAATCTGATGATGTATACAATAGTCAGCCTAGTGAAACATCTCTTGAATCTCTCAACCCTTAATTTGGAGCAACTTTTATGCCCTCAGGATACGATGCAGCTGGTTGCAAAACCTACACGTCTCCTGTGAAATATGGTTTGCCTTTTCTGTCAGTGCATCAACACAATGGCATGTCCTGAGTGAGTTATACAATCCAGACTGGATGATCATCAGTAATGAGAGGGAACAAAGTCTCTGTCAGTAAGTATGTCAATTAAGATTTGATGAGGACACGGGAAAGTTCTCATCAGACATCTGGTGTGTGACCACATTTTGGTATTCCCCTCTCCCTTAAAATGTGTATTTATATATTTTAAATTAATGACACAAGACATGTCGCTGTTCAGTAAAATAAGGATGAGAACAGTTTGACCTTTGACTTGGAGGGGGGTGGTGTCCCAATCCTTTCAGGAACCATGAGACAATACCTGCTGCTGCTAAAACTAACGTGCATGTGCCTGAAAGGAAGAATCTAAAGAAGTACACGAGGTTGTTTAAAAGGCAGACTTTGATTTCATTTACTTACTAAAAACAGGATTCGTTTGGTTCATTGCCTCAGGGTAACATTATGCAGTTAGACCACTTTTCTTAGGGCAATGATGCTAAAGCAGTGCTTCTAAACTCTGATCCTTCCTTCCTCGCTCCACAACACTTGATTATCTGGTTATCAGGCAGCTGCAAGCTTTTCATTCCCAGCTGCAAAGTTTGTGTGAGTGGGGGTCACAGGGAGAACCTGCGGGGTAATGTTTTGGCAGCACTGACTGGTGGCTTAGGTGAGCTGGCAAACAATACACTAAAATGGACTTTTAACAACTTACAAGAAATGGACACAAAGTGATTTTATGAGGAAAAACTACGATTGGACAGTGAGGGTCATTCCCACAGTGGAGTCAGCAAACGTGATGAGAGTGACAGAGAGTGAAAGGAGACCCTAGAATCAGGTCTGAAGGGTCAGTTAAAGGCCATACCTATGTGATGTGTCATACAGTGTGTATGTGGAGAGAGCTTGAACTTGATGATTATTAAAATAAAAAAGAAACATTTAAGTAAATTTGTTGACTGATATGTCAGAGACCCCCAAACTCTCTACAACATAGTAAATTCATTTATTCTCCCACCAAAAATGTTAACTTTATTATCTATTAATAAATAAATAAAACAATCAAGAGGTGTGCTCACCCAGGCTGTGCTCTCCGTTTTTGTCTGTGATCATCACAGAGCCATTGCTGCAGCCTGGACTGCTCTCAACGTCAAAATCTCCAAAGAGCAGCCGCAGCGTGCGCCCCTGTGGTACACGAAGCCTCCACTTACACCAGGTGTTACTGGGGTAGGTACCCGGATAGTTCTGGGAGCCTACGGTGCCCGACTCTGGTGCCAGCAGCGTATGTCCACAGCCATTACCTGACACAAAACAAGCACTATAAGAAAGCTACGACAAGAAAAAAAGGGCACAGTTCACACGGTAAAAATCAAGATTAACTTCTAACGACTTCTGATTTCCTTTTCTTTCAGTTTCATGTTTCCTAATCACTCACTTCTAAAACCGATACAGAGGTCTTAACCCACGCCTCATTTATTTAAATTTTCCTTCCAAGGAGCCAGATTTTCTTGTAATGTTGTTAAAGTTGTCTTGAGCGACAGTGGCTGTCTCTTCACCGACGCTCCATCCAGACCAGAGGAATGTTTTCCTTTTATTTGTTTGTCAGGCCACTTAACGCTGACCTATGAAACATTCAAACATAAAAAAATACTGGTGCTACCACTGCTACCTCTCAGCCTCCGAACAGATGCACTTGTGAAAATCCTGAGTGATTTTTTTAGAAAAGTTGACCACTGATATCAATTTAAAAATCCTTGGTGACTTCCTTGAGTTATCATGTTTAACTGCTTGAACTTCTCCATTACTAACATTTTTTCCCGGCACTCATCTCAGCATCTTTTGCCTTTTGGTCTCAAATCTTTACAAACTGAGTCAGCATCTAGTTGATTAATATTTTCAACTGTTCATCTGCTGACGGCAGTGAGCAGAGTGGAATTATAGACCTTAAGGAAAGCCAAAATGACATAACCAGAGACGGCTATGTAACTGGCTCTCTTAATTAAATACAAATATTAAAGGCTTTGTTAATACACCATTTCAAGACAGATGAGCAACGAGTCTGATCTGAGCATGTACGCCAGCTCAGGGCATGTTTATCCTTCTGTCATCACGACTTTTTGAAATACCAACGAGGGAAGAGCTCGACTGTAACACCTGTGACCTGCACGTTGGATACAGAGCAAAACATAATTGTTTAAGATTAAGTACCAAGAGGTGCTTTTCCCCAGGCAAAAGCAAGGAAGGAAAAAAAAGCATAGTGCTGATATACTACATCTTGGTATGACTAACACTTGAAGAGGAACAGAAAACACAAACATTCAGACGGTTTAAGATTCCTGTTGGTCACCAAAAAAAAAGAACTTTATTCAAAATTTCCCACAGGAGTCAAACAGAGATTGGTGTTGCGGGGGTGACAAGCTCAGACACTAACACTCCCCACCCTCACTTTTCACTCCCCCAAGTAGTGTGCTCCAAGAATGGTCAAAACCTGAGGAAGGCACCAGGGTCAGTCTGAGCCTAAACACCAGCGCTGTCCTTGCTTCCCTTAAAAGGCTCCTGAATATTTGTTGACTGGAAGTTACAGGGTAGCCTTCCATTCGCCCTGTGTCTCCTCCTGCATCAGCCGAGCTGGTCACCTCTTTCCTAACAGCACTTCAGTTCCTCATATCATAAACCTTCGACTGTTATTGTCCCCCCTCAAGTCCCCAAAGGATTCCCTGGAAATACCGCAGCCACATACTGTAACTCTGGGCAGCAGAGCATGGATCTGTCACCTTCCGGAGGCCGGCCACGGGGGACTTTTCCCAGCTTTAAAGAGGGAGTAATTTTGGGAAATGTCTGGGTGACCAGTAATTGCCCCCCTGATCACTGGGCTGTTTCACCCACAGTCTGTTGGGTTCGTGTTCAGGCTGTTCTGACCTGTTTAGAAATGTCAGGAGCTAAACCACAGAAAGCTTGGGTGTTAGGATAGCAGACAGTCCATCAGAAACACGCCAGCAATAGAGTTTTCCACTTCATGCTTTGTTGGCAGGTCCTTACAGGTCCACACTAGCAGACAGGATGTTCACCTATGCTACCTGTCACTACATCGCCTTATTCAATCCCGGAGGTAGAAATGTTTCCCCCAAACCTAGGCCCCACCAAAGCTGGTGCATAGCATATTTGCTAAGTTAAATAATGATGTATCCAGGGCTTAATCATCTTCCGATGTGCGGAAATCAAAGCCCCAGAGACAGACAAAAACAACACTGAAGATTTGTGGTATGGCTGACTGGTGGAGTCATAGTCTGCAGGGCAATAGCTTGTTTGTCTATGTTTATATATGGTCACTGTGATTCATAACAGGCCTGACTGATGTGTTGAAAGAAAGAAAAAGACTCTGGGAAAGGATTGCTGGGATCACTAGGTACACGGGCAAGGAAAGAGTTTGTAAAAACTGTTAACATGACTTCCAATCGGCGACCTTTGCACCTAAATACAGACACATTAATGCACTTTAATTCTGGCTTAGAGCCATAAAGATGATCGGAACAGCAACATAAGTGTGGATGTGTAGAGTGCAGAATACAGGACAAGGCATGGTGGCCTTTCCAATAATAGTTTCTGATGAAAATGCATTAAACAGCAATAGTTAGCAGGGTTATATGACACAACTATCTTAAACACAGCAGAAATGTGTTTTAAAGGAGGCTGCCGACTGGGCGCTCATCCTACGTCATCAGTCTTGATTATTAATAATCGTGCGATTAATTAAAAAAAAACGGGGAAAACTCTTCAAACCAAGCGAGTTACTTATCAGCTCTAGTTGCAGCTAACGAAATGTGCGAAAATCGGTCTCCCACGTCACAATCCTTATCTTATCAAAAGCGTCAACATAACAGGCGTTTTCTTACCCTCCTGGCCGCGAACACACACCGAACAGACGCTTAAAGCGATCCACAAACCGGCAATGAAAGACTTCACAGCATCCCCGATGTTTTCGCACTTTGCGAGCATGATTTCCAGGAGCTCGGCGATAAAAAAGTAAGGTGCATGCCTCGCTGACTCGAGGGGTCTTGCTTCAATAAAAAGTTGGAGCACAGAGTACTGGATATTTACTATTGGTCACGAGTGTCGAACCCCGTCTCCAATTGGCTCTCCTGAAGCGTCAATCAAGTTGGTGTCCGGGATTCCATTCCCAAATAGGGCTGGCCCGATCCGTAGGTGTTCGCTGACCTGAGACCAGCCAGCGGTAGCAGTGCTTCTTATTTACTCTCATTAGAAACGATGGAAATGCCGAATCAAATCTTTATTTGTGTGTCAAAGGTGGAAAGTGCAGTTTTAAAGCAAACATGAAACATTCAGAAACACCTCGTCTGACTCGCCCGAATTTCCGTTCTCAGTCTAAGTGCTAAGACTGCCATCTTCCGGTGAATTCAGGGCAACAACAAAAATATAACAAGCGCCTGTTCTAAAGCCACGATTAATCCTTTCCCTCAAGATTTAGAGGTATGTTTTTTTTTTCTTTAATCTTACGCGTGTTTTTCTATTATTCCAGCCATTTAATGTCTTCGTCAATGAGTTAGTTTAAAAACCTTTCTGCTTTGAGAAGTGCTTTTAAAAAACATAGATTTGTCGCTGTCCCAGGAGACTCCCGTCAAACGCACCCAAATTTTGAACAAATTGAAGTATTTATTCACTTTATGCCATGAGTCCCCAATCAAAGTATCACAGAGTATTCATGTGATCTAGGAGCACTCTGACTGTCATTTTAAAGAAGAAAGACTGAGAGGCCATGCATGCATTCATCATCTGGTTTAAAGTTATAGACTGGAAGTTATCAGAATACTGGAGATGTGGGTCTGTTGTACCTGAGAGAGAGCTGGGGCATGCTCTGGTCACGACACACATGAACAGGAGAGCTGATCCTGCTGCACTACGAGCCCCAATCTGGGCAGCCTTGATGCTTCTGGCTGTAAGGATTACACCACCTGGTGGTGTGACTCTCCAAAGGTCACCTCAAAAAAATCCCTGGTCCGGTCCGTGCTTGTTAAATATGTAGCTGACGTGAGGGTTGAGCCTGTCGTACTAAAACCATAAAGCTACACTTATAACAACTTAAACAAAACTCAAATTGTTGAGCTAAGATATGTAATTTGTGTAATAATAATTATATTACTACTACTACTAACAATAATAATAGTTCTTGTGGATTTTCACTGGATTGGAAACATGCTCTGAGGCTGGAAAGCTTTCAGCCTGTGCACAGCCGTAGAGGCGCTCAATCCAAGCCACATAAGAGCAGTCTGACCGATTTACACATCGCGTGCGAGCCAACCGCTTCTCGTGACAGCGGGACAGATGCTTCTCAGGCAAATGCTGCCTTCACTGCAGAAAGTCTAAGCGAAGCAGCACTGCGCATGCTATCGCACTTCTCTGACGACCGGAGGATGAATTATCCCCTGCTGTAAAACGGTGAGTAAAACTACGACAATGTCTACATACAGTCGCAGGTAGAGTGTGTGGGAGTTTGACACGGGACACGGTGTTTTGTGCGCCTTTTTGTTTTTATTTTTTAAAAGGACAGGGTCGCGCGTCCCTGTCGGGGTGTGCGTGCCTCCGCACCAAGCAGACGTCAGTTTGAGTGGGTGCAGGAGTGTGAGCGAGGCACGCAACTGTTCGTGCTGTATGAGTTGGTGATCCACACTGCGTTAAGGCCACTTAATACAGCGTGGAAGTTATTAATCTGTGCTGTTATGTGCTCTTTACTGCATAACAAGCCTGCCAGCCACTGTGTCTCTGCTGTGGAATCACCCAAACAGTTTATAAATGAGTTTCTTCTCGGTGCTTTTCATATGTATCTGCTATCATCTCCTACTTATGTTGGGCTGAAGTGATATAATAGAGAGAACCAGGCTCGAATGATTGCAAAGGCACTTTATTTATTATTAATCGGTAGCTTTTTACCCTGGAGCGGTTTCCCATTTCGCACTGACCATATATTATCACAGTCCAGTGGGTACTTTGTTCACATTTGACCACTCCATAATGTGATTATGTGCCAATTTTTAAAGCAAATTCTTAAGGTGTTCTGTAGCCATAATTATAGCACACACATATAGGCAGCCTACATGGCAGCATGCCTTGCAGACTGATATAAACTAGAGCTTGCTTTATTTCATCTGGTAACAATGCTCCTGCAGATTGCATTTGTTCAACAGTTTCTTGAACAATCGTGCTGCTTTTGTGCAAAAACTAGTCACCTATGTGCAACGCTTTGACTGACTGATCTGATGTCAGATTATTCCTTTGACTGAATGAATTAAATAGATGAATATCCTTGAATAGACTTTGCTGTGTTACGTTTGTAGGCAGTGCTTTAGTAAAAGCTGTAAGCTTTTGTTTCAGTATTTACGATGTTCTTGTGCATTCTTAGCAGCAGCATAGGAAGCAAGGCCCGGGTGATGTGAGGATTATGTCATTTTAAGCCCTGTATGGACTCATTTCTATGACAGTTGCATGCAAGAAAAGGCTGTTAGAGGGGGTGGGCGGGTAAAACTCAGTGATTTTCATGTGCATTAAAGCGTGCACACTTGTCATGCGGACGTTAACACGCCTGCTCGCCCTTTTCTGTCTGCAGCTCCGAGAAGAGAGGTGATGGCGGGTGCTCAGGTCACCGTGTCTTCAGAGGAGGTCATGACTGCGAGGGAAGAGGAGGGAGAGCACAGCAGTACTGAGCGAAAATCTCAAGTCGTCTTGCACCTGCAGCCCGTCCTGCATGGGTAAAGTGGCTCTTATTAATATAAGCGCTTTGTTTGTGTGAAGAGCACAGTGATCTTTGTGTTAAACAAATTATGTGAGATACATCTGTAGTTTAATGCAGACTTAATTCAAAGAACACAAAATCAGGCAGGTATACAGAAGATGACCACATCCCAACCGTTAAAGTGAGACACCTTAACAACTATATTATATTTAAAGGCAACCTTTCCAACTCTTGCTAAATAAATACAATGAGCATAAAAGGAAACTGAAATTGTTATTTCACTGTTGATTCTTTTAGCTAACAGTCTTTGAGTTTCAGTACGGATGCATTCACAGATTGCCAAAAAAAGACAGATTTTTTTGGGGAAAATATCATTGACAGGCATAGCATCATGCAGGCTGACCTTCCTTTGGCTATAGTAAAAAATCTTCCTTTATTGTGCACTGAGTAGCACTGGTGGCTGTCAGTATTTTTGTTGTTTGGAAATGTTTGGCTTTAGTTGATTTTTTTTCTTAGTTTCAGTGTTAGTTTTAGACTTCTTTAATTATTATTGTATGGAGGCTGAAATTCTTGTAGACATCCCAAGTCTCAATAAAGACGTCATCAATGCCTTATCAGGCAAATTGTAAAAGTTATTTTTAAAGCAAGCTAACAAATGCTGACACTGAGGATATTTCCTCTATAAACAATAAAAATGCTTTGCAGTCCCACATAAAGAGTGACATCTGGTCTTTCTGCGTATACATGCAGCCAACTTGCACGCATTTTAAGAATATTTCCAAGGCTTGCGTGCAATAAATAATTATTTTATATGTGTGGATCTGTCGCCCTCTGCAGGTTGAATGATGACATTGCAGACACTGGCACTACAGTCCTGGCCATAGAGACGCATCATGGTGAATGACACAAAGACATTGCAACTAATTGCTGAACTGAACCTTTCAAACACACAGCTTATTCAGTCTAACCGATGCAGTAAACGGAATAATGAATCTCTCAAGCTTCACTGTCATTTAACAGATATACACGGAGAGTATTGACAAACCTCCTGGGGTGTTTGACGATTCTGACTTTCATTACTGCGAATGCACACTGTAATGCCGCTGCAGGCGGTCACGATGTTTGTGTTCTGTAACGTTTAGATGACAGTGAAGCAGATGGAGATGAGGTCGAGTATGGCTACCCCATCACTTGCGGGGACAGCAGGGCGGTGCTGCTGTTTAAGAAGTTTGTGTGCCCCGGAATCAACGTCAGATGCGTCAAAGTAAGTTGATGTTTAGTGTGATCGTTTAATTATTACCTTATTATTACTGCAAAATTAAATTTTGAAAACCTTTCTCCGGGATGGCATTTTGGTCCCTTCTGTCTTATTACTCTCTCAGAAACATAATGTGTGCTGTCCTCCCCTTTTTTTTTTTTAACAGTTCAATGACGAGCTCATCAGTCCTAAGCAGTTTGTGCATCTGGCAGGAAAAGCTACTCTAAAGGACTGGAAAAGAGCCATCAGGCTGGGAGGAGTAATGCTCAGGTAGACTCATATAACTTCTTTTTGTCTGCTTTTTGTTGTAGAGCGGCGCACAGCTAAAGTCTCACTCATATAATTTGCAGCTGCTTGAAGTCTGTCAGGGTTTGCCGGTGCATTCCAGAGGCAGTCTGTAAGTGGCATTATCATGATAGCAGGATCAAATAGCACGGATGCAAGCTGCCGAGAAACACTTCTCACCTCTTTATCATGTTTGCGCTTGTTGTTGGTATTACTGTGAGATGGCACACAAAGCTCAAAAGGCCCTATCTGTTCTTTTCATCTTCATTCCTCCAGAGGCCAGATCAAGGCACTCTGTGTCGAGCACACCGCTGCGAAGCTATCAGGAACTCACTGGAAATTCAGTCCTAACATCCCCCCGTAGCTACGTAGCGTAAATATTTTCCTGGAAACTTTGCAGTGTTAACCTGGCTCTCCCCGTGCAGGAAAATGATGGACTCCGGCCAGATAGATTTCTACCAGCATGACACCCTGTGCAGCAACACCTGCCACAGCACTAAATTTGATGTGCTGATCAACAGAACGCGGCTTCCTCCTGGGAACTCGGTGCAGCCGAGCCTGTCGTGTCTGGCTCTTGACCCTGTTGGAGGGCAGGTGTCTCCCGTGACAGGTAGATTTCAGTTGGCATTCAGTTTGCTGCTTTTTTTTTGCCTCCCACATATGCTTGGGCTGCTGCGGCATCACTCAGGAAACAGAACCTAAACACTTTGGAAACCACTTGAACATCTTTCGTTTACAGAAAAGAAACACAGCCTTAGGGGTTTTTTATTTTTTGGAAAGTAGTGAACGCTGAAATAAGCTTGACGTTTAAATATAAACATCAGCAATAAAAAGTTTGCTTTTAATGTTTAGAAGAAAATAATATCCAGAGAGGAGTGGTCGCATTATGGGTTTCACTGCATTTTGTTCCCATTTCAGAAGATGCACATAAGGCGGCAGAGGCGCAGGAAAGTTTGCAGGATAGGATTAGTGCAGCAGCAGAGTGGAGCAACGGTCCACGGAGGCTTCTAAACCCTGTAACAGCCAATGGACATGCTACCAAAAGAAAGATGGCTGACGTACCTGGTAATTATAAGAACACGTGCATACACTGGGCTGCTTGTTGAATAGATTAATAAACTGCATAAGGCAGGTACGCCCTATTTTAAATAAAGATAACACCCAGATAATTACTGTTCAGCGGGAAAATCTGTGCACAATCAGTCACTGTTGGAACCGGGAAAGCAGATGGCATCTCCTTTCATGATATCCTACACAGCAGCAAACTGCTCACCTCTACTGCTCCACTTAAGCAGTCACCACATGGGTATATGCTCTGTTTAGAAGCCATTTAGTGGCTTACTGCAGTTTTGGGCACAGCACATGGAGCGTGTGCAAGTCACATGTTTAACTGCAAATGTCTGTCAGGTTATATGCTAGAATATGTCCTGTAGGCTCCGGCATCATGAAGGTTTTATTTACTCCTGGCATGCGTTACTTTTCCATCTGTTAAAGGAAATGTTCCTTAGAAATGTTTGACTTTAAAAGTTTCAATGCTATCATGGGTGGAGGCACAACTTCAGCCCACAGATCTTCAAGAGGTTGTACGTCTGTGAGCCCTGAAACCTGCCCTGAAGGGTTTAATGAGTCATCCTGCAGTCCATTTGTCCCTTGTGTCACACCTCTTGCAGCATCAATTGTTTGACCCCTCCACCAAACCACTGAACCTTTGAATCTGCAGTTGTGCCATTTCTGCAGATCGTCCTTAAAGAGCGGCTGACCCCATCTGACATTTCTAAGTGCTATTCTAACCAAACTTTGATTTATAGGTGTTTTAAGTGACCTTATCAGGTGCTCTTTAAAGTAGATGACAGTAGATATTGATGCATCTTTAGCCTAGAGATGCATCGATATTGGTACTGTGCAAAAGTCTTGACACATCCATCGTTTCTTTATATTTTGCTAGGACAAAGGGAAAAATGTGCTGAGACTTACTAAAATGTCAAAACATACATTGAAGTATAGTATATAAGTCAAAAACAGAGTTTGTAAAGTTCTAACAAGCTTGTAAGTCAATATTTGGTGTGACGACCTTTAATCTTCAACACAGCCTGAAACCTCTGATTCAAGCTTTTTTCAACTTTTCTTTAAGTAGTCTTGAGGAGGTTCTGGGCTCTGGGGAGGCCGATCCATGACCGATAGTGCTCCGTTGTGCGTTTGGTATCACTGTGATGCTGAAACGTGAAGCCATTGTTAGTCAGATTCTTTCCACGTGGTATTACATGGCGGATCAAAATCTGATGGTGTTTTTCTGTGTTCAGAAATCCATCAAGTTTGTTGACAAGATGTCCAACATTTCCATGAACCATGACAAAACCTTTCAATAATACTTTGCATATCAAACCGTGACATCTTTGGCATCTTCCATAAATCTAACCGAAATCTAACACAGGCTGCTTGTAATAAGCTCCATCAAGATACAATTTAAAATTCGTTCTTTGTCACGTGTAATGTTTTTTTATGCTCGACTGATTCACAGGTCAATGTTAAACGACTTAACAAACAAAAGAAACATTCCACTGAAAATCAGGTCAGGTACAAGGACTGGACTGAAAAACGTTTGAAAGACCTTCAGAAAACCTGGACTTGAACTGCTGCTCGCTTTAAAAATTAAAAAAAAGTCTAATTTCCTTGGAAGCAAAACATAACGAAATAAGTAAATGGACTGGTTCTTATATAGCGCTTTTCTACTCATCTGAGCACTCAAAGCGCTTTACACAACTTGTGCATTCACCCATTCACACAAGCACATCTCTCTAAGTGCTTTATAGCTAACATTCACACACATTCATACTCCGATGGATGCATCGGAGAGCAATTTGGGGTTAGTATCTTGCCCAAGGATATTTGGCATGCAGACTAGGCGAAGCCAGGAATCGAACCACCAACCTTCCGATCAGTAGATGACCTGCTCTACCACCTGAGCTACAGTCACCCCGGAGTGGCTCAGTATTTTTGCACGGAACAGTTTGTGCCGATTTAAAAAGGTAAAACCTTTTTAAGAAAATCTTCACACACAAAATAGAAAATATGTTGTTCTGCTCTAGAAAATCTGTCACATTTTTGGTAGTATTTTACAGATGTTTTAATAATAAGAATAAGGTTCAATATTGATATCTGAATTTTTTTACTTCCTAAAAATAGGTATTGGTATCAGCTCCAAATAAATTGTCAGGCTCTCAGTCTGGGTCCTCGGTAAAATAGCCTGAGATGGTTTAGTGAAGGGCAAATTGAAATGTGTCACAGCACATGGAGTGCTGCTTGTCATAGGGCTTAAAACATATAGCCAATTCGCAGCTTATACCTCTACTCCTCTATCAGCTGCTGAGGAAATGCGCTGCTTCTCTGTAATGCACGATGTAAAGAAATGAATGAATTGAACTTCAGAGGGCCTTAAACGGTATTTGGAATATCTTCACCAGACATTCTGCATTTATCTCGACAGTTTTTAAGCAAACATAAATTTGCATGCATTTCATATCAACCATCTTTGACATTTTTACCACTTTCATGCGCTTGACTTGTTTTCCTTTTTTTGGCTCAGATTTGCACAGACCTCCAGTAATTCTTCATTCACTCTCAAATTCGCCTTGCCCTCCTTTCTCTCCTCTTGGAGCACCTCTTTTCTGACCCATTTTCACACTCTTTTGTCGTTCCCTCTGTCACATATTTGACATCCTCTCTCCAACTGCTGCATCACTCCCATTTCCTTTATCTCTGTATATTTGTTCCCAGTGTTTATCCAACCCTGACATATTCTGTTTCTGTTTTTCTTCTCTCTTTTCTTCCTCTTTCAAAGCTCTGACTCTCTCCAAATGTCACCTCCAACCCTATTTTTCTTGCTGCCTGTCCCCACAGCAACACAAAGCATTGTATACTTTCACACAAACTGACAAAAAGAAAGGACAAACATGCACACACTTGCATAGATTTCTTGATATCCCATTATAACGCCCTACCTATTTGACCTCCTGTAGACGGGGTGTTGACTCTGTGGAAGGGTGTGGCAGACTGCGGGATGATGGGGGAGGTCCTATCCAGCCTCCAGAATGAACTGTTCAGCACTTTTAAGCGGGTGAAGCTTCGCAGTGAGAACGGAAACCTGCAGGAAACAGGTAATTGCCCACAGTGGTACCCATCTAACCCCTGGACTGTGAAAAATGATTCAGTGTTGATGTTAATAAAATGTCAGCTGAGTCAAAACTTGAAAAATCAGGTTTCAAAAAGATTTTCAATAAAGGCCCCGCCAGCTAAATCTCTGAAAATTCATTGCTATTGATTTTGCAAAGAGCTGACTTCATTGTGGACAAATCATTCAAAAGCTTTGTAGCTGACTCTTGATTATTTTGTTAGATGTCATGCTGCTTAATTCCTTGTGTGAGATGTTTGGGCTTTTGGATTCGGTGAAACAAGCCACAGACCTGAGGCGCAGCCAGACTGAAAAGAAAAGGATCCATAACCGTGTTTATGGTGAGAAAGCATTCAAAACTATCACGCAGCACATGCAGAGATACCCCGATGAAGCGAATTAACGATAATTTTCTTCTTGTGTAGACTTCGATGAGCTCTCGGAGGACAAAAGGAAGCAGAGCTGTAATAAAGGGACATCTAAAAAAGCCTCCTCGCTAAAACACCCTCGAACTCAGCGTAAAAGCCAGACGAGCAGCCATCCCCAGAGCTCGCTGCCCTCTGTCAAATCAGCCACAGCGATCCAGCCTCATTCTATCACAGGTTTATGTGCTGCATCTTACCCTCATCTCACAATAAACCCTCAGCTCTTTGCCCATTTCTCTGCCTACACCAGCCAGCGTTGTCATGCTGAAACTGGCAGGACAGACAGAGTTGTCCACAGTGACACGCTGGAGGGGGACCGAGAGATCAGTGAGGCAGACAACCAGAAGTTTCATGGGCTGGGAAGGGAAGGCAAGAAGAGAAAGGACAAATCAGGGATCCACAAAGAACCTGGACAAGGGAGTGTAAAGTTTTGGGAGGGATCTCATGTTAGAAGGGACGAGGCGACAGAAGGCTTGCGCGACATTGAAAAGGTGATTATGGGGAGAAAGGCATCAAAGAAACATAAAAGTAAGTGAGGCAGACGACCCCAGAGGGATTCTGCGGGACTAATTGAGGGAATGTGCCGGGAACTGAAAGAAGACACGGAGCGGGGAAACAATTAAGAGCAATATGACTTTGTCAAACTCTACTTTTTCCACAGTGAAATATGCAGTACAGACAGCGGTTAGTGGGGTTGTCTTCTCACACAGACGCTTTTTAACGTTCTTAAATGGAAATGCTGGATTTTACAGCATCAGAGGTAATACAACGGAAACGACTCGTCGATTAAGTGACCGACTGCCCCGAACCATTGTTCGAGTCACTACGGGTGTCATAATATGCCCTATTTTGCAATACGAAGATTTATTACTGCTTTTTGAGATTTTATATGACACCAGCACTTAACAGAAAAAATCATTAACATTTGTTTTTTTTATTATTATCACCCACATAGTATCAGTGTTTCCAATCCTTTACAAGTCTGCCGTCTTTGATGACACTCTTCCTCTAGCTGCACACTGTCACTAATTAATGATAGATTTTTTTAGCAACTTGTAAAGTACTTATTTTGTTACTTGTGTTTTGCGATTTATATCTTTTAGATTTTGTGAAATATTTCTCACTCAGGCTGTGATTAGGATTTGACCATCTGCAGACACATCCTGCCTGAAGATGTATGGCTCCCAGTTTCTAATCACTCCCCTTACACTGAGTATGAACAAATACAGAATCTTGCAGTAACTATTTCCTTGCTAGTTAAAAATAAGAAGGGAGAAATAGCCATCAAAATGACCTTGAGCGATAACGAATGCATTTTGAATAAAAAGCTTCACATTATGAATTTTTAACAGTAGCAGCGTGTGAGTTTTCTTCAAGCGCTAACTTCACACCACTCAATTTACTGATCCTTTTTAAAGTCCGGGCGTTGATGGAAATTGGAAAACATTGGTGGTTAATCTACTGACCGTACAGGCAGGAAGCCAATAAATTGCGCACAGAGGTCATTGTTTATTCAAAGTTTCCCTGCTGGTTTTAATCTCCGCAGCTTCATTCATCTCATTACTTCTCACCGTCAGATTGTTCTAACGTCTCACGCGGACACCTGTTACCTTACTGACCTCCGCACAACAGAAACGAGTGTATTTGAACAGCTAATCAGCCTGCAGAGTACGAAACACTGCTGCTGTGAGTTCCCTCGTCACTAGGGATGGGTATCGTTTAGGTTTTATCCGATACCGGTGCCAAACCGGTACTTTTGAAACGGTGCCGGTGCTTAAACGGTGCCCAAACCGGTGCTTAAAGAATGGAAAACACAAAATTGGTCCAAAAACCTCTCATGTTCAGCTGTTTTTTTGTAAAAAGATAACAATGTTAGTCTTTTCTGCAGGTATAGGGCATATATGGTATCACTCTGGGCTGGAAGCAGTGCTTAAACAATGGAAAAAACACAAACTTTGTCCAAAAACCTCTCATGTTTAGCTGTTTTCCACTTTTTCTTCGGTCATTTTAGCCTTTTTGGCCAGGGTGAAGGGAGTATCTGACATCAAACAAGAAGACAGCCGCATGTAGCTATGATGGTGTTTGCTAGTTCACGTTACATGCATTAATTTAATAACGCGGTTAGCTTACTCAACGTAAATTACACACGAACAACATTAAGCTACTCACGCAGAGAAGAACGGCTGCTGCTGCCATCATCATTTCTGCTACACTGGCAGGGCTAGGTTCATCGGATTTAAAGTGTGACCTCCTTTGACAGTATCAGCTTAAAGCACTTGTTGCAGGCTGCTGAGTTTGCATCTTTTGCTGTGAAGTACAGCCAGACTTTTGACCGCTTTGCCTTGGGCATTTTTAATCTGTAGCTCTGCTCTAAAAGAACGTACGTACCTGGACCCGCCTACTATCCTCGAAACGTAAAATGATTGGCTAGAATCTAAAGTGTATCATTCCATACCAGTTGGTGGCGGTAATGCACCTTTCAGTTGTTTGCCAACCGCCAATAGAAATGTAAGGAAGAAGAAAGTGTATCACAGCTCAGGAAAAAAAAGCACCGAAATAAAGCACCGAAATGCGCGCTGCTTTTCGGTCTGGTTACTACCGTTTATGTCAGAACCGGTGCCATGATGGCACCGGATACCGGTACCCATCCCTACTCGTCACTGTGTTGGACTTGCAGTTTCTTTTTGACAGCCGGTGGAAATTGTCCTGTTTTTAAAAGGTATCACCGGTTTGACTGACCGATCTTCTGCGTTTTAGGCCACACACAGCGAAGTACAGTAGCCTTCTCATGTTTGCCTCCCCGTTGGGTTTCGCTGTTTGTTTGCTTTTCGAGCTGCATGCCAAGGCCGCGTGATAGACGCTGATGATTTGCCTTTGACAGCTTCTCTCAGAACTCTGATGATATGTTATTATCAATTCATGCACAACACTGCCCGGGCAGATGTAGTTGTTTGTGAGGCAACGTGAGTGGCAGCTGATAAAATGACTTTCATCGTAGTGCGGTTCTCAGCATCTCCGCTGACACCTGTCCTGCTGTTGGATTATTCGAACAGTATTTTGCAACATTCTATTAAGTTTAACACAAATTAAACTATAATGGAGAATTCTGAGCTTGTTTATATAAATTGCTGCTCTGTGGCTCGAATACTTGGAAGATAAGGTCTGCTGTGCATCACGCAGGTGTAATTAGAATTGTTAGCCTGACATACATTGTGCCCCTTTGGTTAAATTAAGTAATCGGCTGAGCGTCGTATCATTCATCTGTCATTCCGGGCTAACAGCATTAAAGTCTGCAATGTGCTCTCATGTTTGGACTTAGATGCATCTCTGTGGCCACCTTTAATTTAATCCACGGCCTTAGTGCTCACACATCGCAGCAAAATGAATGATGATTAGCCTGCTTAATGGCATCTTGATCAAATTGGGGGTCCTGGAGCAGCAGCTAAATGTGTCAGCTTTTAACCTGAACAAGAGCGACTGTCACATCAGCGCTTACGCGAGGCGTTTAGGCTGGGAGGAAAAAGCTGTAATCAAATACAAGTGCACACGTTGCTGGATGGAAAGAATATCCAGGAATTCATATTCAAATATGAATTGTTGTTGTTTTCACACACACCAGACAGGATGACCATGACATGCAAGACAACCAGATATGCATTTATACGTATCAAAGTCACGGTGGGGTTCTTACCTCTTTCCATGTAGTCGCTCCATCTGCGTTTTATATTTCACTCTGCATGATACCTGATTTCTGCCGTCCATTATATCAGGTGGACTCCAACAAACAGCCAGCTGGGGTTGGAGAGAAAATGTAGTCTCATTAAATGCAAATTCAATGCACACAACATGACAGACCACCTAATTTATGGAGAGATATGCTTTGCACCTGTCATGGGTAGGCGTGAAGGCATGGTTACCTGTCTGTCTTGTGTGAGTATACATCTTACCTCAGCTGTAAAACGGTCGCTAACATGACAAAAAAAATGTTTTTTTCCAGGATAGTTTGTG
The DNA here is from genome assembly GCF_963576455.1 of Neolamprologus multifasciatus. NCBI lineage: Eukaryota > Metazoa > Chordata > Actinopteri > Cichliformes > Cichlidae > Neolamprologus > Neolamprologus multifasciatus. Next base: position 7,351,095 of record NC_140449.1, read on the forward strand.
CATTACTTGATTCATTAGTCCTCAGGTTGCTGATATGATTTTAAAACACGATTTAGCATATTTAAACAGGAGTGAAATGAAAATGTTTAGTTTTAATTCTCAACTGTGTGCAGTGATGTAGCTTTAGCTGGAATAATAAGTAGGCTATTCCTCCGCCTGTAGGCATTGTTATCAGACTCCTGTACCTGTGTTTGGAGCCTCTGGCCACGGAAGATTAGAGAGCTTCTCCTTAACATTAAATATATGAAAAGTATCTCACTGTCTGAGCCAAATCTATTCTCTGTGTCTGGACCTCTTAAAGCAGCGTGACTAACCTTTCTTTAAATCTTACAATCTACTTTTACACATAGGATTGCACTTTGAGGCAGTGAGGTCAAATAAAAGAGTCGCAAAAAAGTGATTGCCAACTAAAGGGTTCTCACAAACATACAGGTATAGAGACACACAATCTCTCACATTGTGGGGTTTTGCTTGGCCGACGTTTGAGCACCGAGGTGCTATTGATAGATCTGACCGCTTGGAGGCGCCCGGCTCATACTCTGAATCCCGCGGAGGGCGAAGTGGAGGCTGGGACTGAAAGTGGGCTTGAGAAAGAAATCTCTCCCCTGAAATGTTTACCCTGACGTCAGTTTGCAGAACTAGCTCTGCCCTGTCTGCTTCAGTGTCTCCGAAACTCCACTCAGTCAGATTTTTTTGGGGGGGACTAAATGGGCTCCGCTCTGCCTGCGCTGCCGGATCGCGCCAAGTAAATGAAATGATTTCTTCTGCACATTTAAAGTGGACTAAATCATCTACACGATGAACACCTGCGCCTTTCTCTTAATTTTGACTGTTCAGATCTACGCCGATGGCATCGAGGGGCCAACAGGTAAGGCACACGTTCATCTCGATCTCGTGGACACGTTTGGGAAGTTTTACCATGCGGATGAAAGTCCACTGAAAGAAAAAGCGGAGCGAATCTGGTGGAGGTGCCAACTTTTGTGCTCCTGTTCCTCCAAAACACGCTGCTGCGTTTATCTGCGCCTTTCTGCCCCTTTCCACGACTTACCGTGGGACGCTGTCCTCCCAGCAGAAGCTACGAGCAATAACTTTTATAAACTGAAGCTTCAAGTTTCCAAGGTTAATAAAAGGAAGAAAAAACAAACAAAAACAAAGGTTGGTGGTTAGGATGACTGCGAATGGGTGCTCTGGGTCGGGGGGGAAAAAGCTTCCATTTCCCTAAACAGCACAGCCCTTTTGCGCTGCGCCGCTTCTGCTTTCTGTTATCGCTCAAGCCCCATTTAAAGGCGCCAGGTAGCCTGAACGGTGTCTGCGATCCAAAGTTAGACATCAGTTCATTCAGAGCGACGGTTTTCCTCCTTAAAAACGAAAAATAAAATCAGAGATCCCCGCAGAGCATGTGTGCACGAGTCTCTCATATCCCCACAGCCTTGACCCAATCCTTGATGACATCCAGACCCCCCCGTCAAAAACCAAAACCACTCCGGCGTCGGTTTAAACAGGGGGAGTCGGAGACTCTTTAAAAAGTTTGAATGTGACACTGCTGTGATTACTGATTAATTGTCGCGTGCACTCTGGGATTAGACGAGTCTTTCTCACAGATGCCACATTTTTATCTCAAGGTGGTGAGATGCTCCTGTTTCTCCTTGGACGAGGTGAGCTGTCTGGCTGCAGAAAGCTCACCAAGCGGCTCTTAATTTCAAAACTGACACGTTAAAAAAGAGAGAACATTTTAGAGGCTGATTTTATTGTTAGAAGAAGTCTATTCGTCTATTGCGAGGCTGGATTGGGAGACCGTGAGGATTTTTTTCTCAGATGAATAGGTTGCAGTGTCTGACTTTTTCCTGTAGTTTATTCTTGAGATTGGATTATACCTTATAAATGAAATCTTTAGAAAAGAAATGGAGAAAAAACTGCCTCATTTGAAAGGTGGAAGGAGAAAGAAAAAAAGCAATGAGAATAAATGTCATATTAAGGAATTAAACATTTATTCAGATACAGGTATAAACTCAGGTGTTCTGGATTAATTGTTTTTCTCAGTGCCTGAAATGACTTGGGCCTGTTTGAATTAATGCACACACATGCATATGCACAGTGTGCATTAAACCTAATAAGGCTAATAAGGCGTTAACATGGATATCATTTACACGGCAGACTGTATAAATATGCACCACAGCGCTTGTCACCTGCGGAAGGAAATTGGCTTGATGTTTTCCATTATTACTTTTGCCAGGATTTGCATTTCTTTCTTGCCCTGCTTACTGGTTCACGAGACAAGGGAGAAGCCACTGATGCTCTGTGTAAGTGAAAGAAGCAGCAGCAACAAAAACAGCACTAAAAAAAAATAAAAAACCTCTCCCCCAACAAACCAAGCATAATATGTTTTGTGGAGAGCTGAATGGAGCACATCATTAAGAGGAATGGGCTGAGACATATGAAGGATTAAATCACACACAGGTAATTAAAAGAGCTGAATGGAACAGCAACGCTTCGCTACACAACGCTGTGTGAGGGAGTCTGTCAACAAAAATGTACATGCTGTCGTTCCTTTTTCTTTTTTTTTTTTTAAAGTTTGTTAACTGGAGTGTTGCAAGTCCTTGACGTCTTCCACCTTCCCATTAGCTGCTAATAGGTAACAGTTTAGTTGCCAGTTTTTGCAGCTTCTCTTCTACGTGACTGATGCCACTCCCCCTCCTCTCCCCTGGCTTGACTTCCCCTCATGGCTCCCCCACCTACCTGAATCCCGTGGGAGGCGAAGTTAGGGAGCACGCATAAATGCAGCTTTGAATCTCACAATCTTTAGAGAGTCTCTTTTGCTGTGATTGGGCGAGGACCACGTCTCCACCTTGGATGCTTTAGAACAATTAGGGCTCACTTCTCTTTTCATTTCTCGCCCCTTTCACCTCTTCCGATCCATATCTTTCAATCCATAACCCTTTCTTGCTTGTGCTGTGGGTCAATGCAGGCTGTCAAGTGAAATGATTATTATCTCTATCTGCTGCACTGGACTCACTGCAGTGTGTTTGATTAAAAATAAAGAAAAGCACGACATTTGCATCAAATTCGCATAAAGAGCCCGTCATGTAGACGGTCGACGTTCCAGTTGTACAGCTATATGAGCGCGTTTCCTCCATCCTATGGAGCTCGAACTGCCACTTTCACTCCCCTGTTGTCTCTTAAGGGAATAGAACGAATGTTCACTTACCATCTGTCTCCTCTATTAGCACTGAATGTTGTCAACTGAGTGGTGTAATTATCCCGCGTCTCATGACTCATTTCCCAGTTTGATCTAAAGTTAAGGCGGAATATCCTTTTTTTTGCTTATTTCCCTGAATAAGCTAACGCTTAGATCAAGATGAAAAGGGCTGCGGAGCCCAGACTGTCTAGCTTAAGCGTGGCATGGGATGAATAACACCTCGGGGCCTCGGGTTTACACTGCATAAACAAAAGCACCGATCCTGGGATGTGTAATATGGAAACACCTGCACTTAGAAGCATAGAGGGGATGGAGCTGCAATGAGAATCAGATCGTCTGTTACATAATTTTAAGAAAAAAAACCCAGTAATGTAACTTAATCATGCATCATAGTAAACTGACTAACTTAAAAGTTGACACACACCTATACAAGCATTAGCAGATGTATTGATACATGTACCAAACAGACAACAATAAAACGTTATATATGTGGCTAAAATAATTCGGTCGCTATATTATTTCAAAAGAAGTGTTCCCAGGCTATTTAAATGTTTATGCTGTGCCAGTTTGACTATTTTCTTTATTGCAAAAGGTTATTATTGTAGCATTATTCATCTCCTGGCGCCTATTTGTAGCTGTTACATATTGGTTCTTGAGAGTCCATTAGACGTGCTCACTGTAATAAGCTTCTAACTGAATGGGGAGGGGAAAAAAGACCCTCTGATGCATTTGTGAATTATTGCTGGAAAAAAAGAAAGAAAAAAAAAATACCCATCATGTAGAAAATGTTGCCTCGCACCACAGAATTGCAGTAAATCCACCAAGTGGAAGTGTTCCCTGCAGGAGCCAGGCCACCATCTGCGGATGGAATACGAACGGGCAGTAAGGATTGGGCCTAAATCAGACTCCTGAAATGACTGGTTGATTTCCATCTTTGTGGGATCAGGGGCAGTAATTCAGAGAGCAGATGGAAAACTTTGCAACTGTGAGGGAAGGGATTGAAGCGGGAGGACGGTGGGGAAAGAATTTCAGAGAGGGAGAAGATGAGAGCGACAGAGGGATTCATTCAGAGAGATTGTTGGGGTGTTTTGTTTTTCTGCTGAGGCCACAGCAGGACATTTGCAGAGCTCGTGCATGCCGGCCATTCTGCCTTCGGCTTGCACGTGTGCGTGTGTCTGATTAAACAGGCTGCTTATGAGAGAAGCCCTCTGCTCTCCAGCCTGTCTCTCTTGTTTCTCATCTATTGTAATGTGGGGCTACGTGGAAGAGAGCCAGGCCACGATCGGCTTACTCATCTCACAAGGCTGGAAGATGAAACGTATCCATCTACCGTGTGTACTCAAGGAGCTCTGCTTCATGCCAAGTGCCATGATTGGTACGCCTCATCAGTGAAGGCATGTGTCCGGTCTGGGGCCTGCTCCGTCTTCATCTGGGCTAATCTCTCATGTCTTTCCCATGCATCTTCCCCATCTCGGTGCTCTGCTGAGTGTGCAGGCATTTATTAGTCTTCTCCTATGCCAGGCTGCGGCTCACGCACATCTTGTGATTGTTGTGCTTAATTAATCCTGCTAAGCGTTTTTCCTGTTCTCTTTTTAATTATCACATGCTAGTGTTCTGTTTCTAAATCAGTCCCAACTTAGTGTTTTTTTCTCTCCCCCTGTCTGTTGAAGAGCTCTGTGAGTTGTGGCCTACTCAGGTAGAGGATTGTTTGCTCTTCAGAAAGGTCAAGCACTGGTTGGGAGTCATGTTTTAGAGGCAGAGAAAGAGCAGGTCGTTGTCTTTGAGAACAGGGCAAAGCCCAAAGGCAGGTTTGCTTCCGCTGTGCGCGCGCGTGTGTGTGTGTCTCCTGTGCCATTTAGCCTTGCCTTTCTCTGTGTGCCCTCACTGCTTTGTATCTGGTCTCGCCGGCCTGCACAAAGTGCTGAAAGGAACCACTGGGAGGGAAACCTGGCAGATTGGAGATAATTATACATGACACTTATTATCCTGTCGAGGTCTCTTATTGTAAGTGTATTATTAAGGGGCCAGGAATCAGGCCACGGGAGTCCTGAGAAACAACAAGTGGGAAATCCAAAAACAGATTTTCTCCTTTAGAAAAGAATAAACGACCGTGAAACGTAAAGCAACGAGACACTAGAGAAATTAGCATGGCATCTGCTCCCCAGATCATATTTGTATTCAATACTTGCGCGCTGCTATTCTACAGCAAACGTATGAAAAAGAGGCCATGAACTGTTGAGGTGCTCACATCAAGGCGGAATGGGAAAACCTTTTCCTTTCTTGCCTTCTTGCTTGCAGAGTGTTGTTAAAAGAAGAAGTGATGCAACACAGAGGTAAACATGCCCCTGTCCAGACTTTCTTTTGGAGCACGTTGCTGGCATCAAATTGAAAATGTACAGCTGATAGTCATGTGCCACTTGCTGTGTACACTTAAATGTAGGGTTTAAATGATTAGCAGATCCTCGCATTCTGTTTTTGTTTACACCGCACTACATTTCAGACATTTTTTTAAATAATCGAGTTGCACGTTTGGCCGAAAGCTTGGCTTCTTGTGGATTTCTGAGCTGTGATCGCTGAGGCTCTTCAAATTCAATTTAAATGTATTCTAGTTCTTTGCATAGATTCATAGCCCGCTCATTCTTTTTTTTTTTTAATTTGAAAGCTGCACTCTGTGACGTACGCTATGAATGTGTTAGCATATTGATGAAAATTGCATGTGTATGTGTGGTCCCCTGTCATTTTCATACGTGTGCATGTTAACATCACTTCCGTCTCTGCCTGTAAGACCACGAAATCACACGCTGAAGCCTTGACATGCAGCAGGGTCCCGTGTTGCTGAGTGACTGAACTTGCCATGACACTGATGCTAGCAGGGGCTTGAGCTGCTGCTACGGTGAGCTCTTCGGGGTTACTGTGACACCTTCCAACACCCTGGAAGAGATGCCAAGAGTTGAGAGATTTACAGTCAGTCGCCTGCCTCGGCCTGTCTCTTCCTTTCCACTCTACAGCCAGAGTGCGGGTCTCTTTGCTCCCTCTGCCAGTTGTTATTAATGTGCTATTGATCTTTCAAACTCTGGGAAGTCCATTTTACTTAAATTTGATCAAAGTGGCATAGCGCCAGTGGCCTGCAAGTTTGATGTAGGAGTGGGAATTAGCTGGTCAGTCAGCGAGGACCTGCATGACGTAAGTGCCTACAAAGAGCGGAGTAATGTTAGCCGTATGCGTAGCGTACAAGAAAGAGGTAAAAGTCGAAATGCTTTTAAACAGGAAATAGTGAGCTTTTGTTTCACAGGGAAGCTGCATACTGGATCATAAAGGGAAGCTATAAAATATGTAGTCGATGTACTGGTCTGAATTCAAAGAGCTAACATGCTCATTATCACTTAAAAGCACATGTTTCACTTGAGTAACGGACATGGAATATTATCACTGAACACAGATTGGCAAGAGTTTATAGCCTGAATAAGAAAAGTGAATAGCTCGAGTGCATGCACATGCAGGTGTGTAATTAGCCGACAAGGAAATAACCAGGGCTCTGAGTTGCAGCCGTTTCAGTCCCAGTGTTTTCCTCCCCAAGGCAGTGCCTTCCCAACTGCAGAAATTGGGTCTGCAAGACTGATGCTGCAAGTGCCGCTCCTTATCCCCCTGCCCAGAGAAAAGAAAGCCTCCTGAGCAGTTTAAAATTAGCCCGCTGGCCGTGTTTCAGTTCTTTACCTTTCTCTGTGTCAACAAAATTTCCTGCCAGAATCTTCAGGCCCTCTGAGTTGGTGTATGCGGTGTGTAACAAATGCTGCTGGAATCAAAGTGCAGAATTAGGACGGGATTGTGGAGTCGAGATCTGACCTATTGTTCGGCTTCTTTTTTAGTCCTTTGCATATGAAACAGTCAGCGAAATATGAGCCCCTGACACTCCTCTAAAAGTCAAAACACTCTCTTCAGGACATTTTTCTCCCTGTAATAGATGCAGAATTTAGTTGCCTCTGTGCCATGAGACCTGCTCTCAAGGGGAGGCAGGGAAGTGGTATTTCTGGTTTGACCAGTTCCTTCCAGCAAAGAAATATCCTCACGCAGACCCAGGGATGAACCTGAACACTTATCACCCTGATGCATCCCACACTTATTAGACTGACAATCTTTCATATAAACTTTATTAGCACAGTGGAAATTGAAGAGCGTTAAAGTGTAACAGAGCGTGGATAATGTCTACTGTGCTGATTTAAAAGAGCACAGCATTCAAGGCTCGCCCTGCATGAAATCTATAACTAAAACTGAGATCTTTTAAAAGAAGGCAATAACTTCTCAGTTATAGCTTCTGCATTACATGATTGAAGATTCCCTGCAGCACAGTCTCATGGCACGGGGTGACACTCAGCTGTGACAGCTGCCATTGCTGGTGGGTTATGGGTAGGTCATGGCAGCTGGGGTAGCACAGGTGCCAGCTGGCAGGAAGTCACTCAGCGGAGTGATTTTGAACCTGTTGATGTCATATAACAAGTTTACAGTACTTTTGATTTGATTTGATTTATTGATTTATTGATTAGCATTCAAATATCTCAGTGAATACAGAATAAAGATCTACCACAAAGCAAGAAAGCACAAGACAAGGCTAATCAAAAGGTATTGGCTGAAGCATTTACTTATTACGCCAACCCTTTTAACAAAAGATCTTTTTGCATGCAGCTCCTGTACACAGGGCCCGAAGCAAAGAATAAAACAAAGCAAAAACAAACAAACAAACAAAAAACCTTCCACCTTAGATAAGTAACTACATCACAGCAAAAAAATCAAGAGTTTCAGTATTTTTATTTTTGCTCTTTTCATTCTTGATTTATATATTTTTCTAATACTCTATTTTTAAACATGTTTTTAAACAAGGAAAATGAACCACACCTTTTTAAATCACTGTCATAACTATTCCACAGGTTAACTCCTCTAACAGAAACACATCTCTGCTTTATATTTGTCCTTATCTTGTTTTTTTAAAAGAAATCTGTTCCCCTTAAGTCATATTGACTCTCTCTGACTTTAAACAGCTTCTGAGTACTGCGGCAAAGCAAGTTATTTTGTGCTTTATACATTATCTGTGCCATTTTATATTCAACTAAATCATAAAATTTCAGGGTATTCAGATTAATAAACAAAATGTTAGTTTGAGTGATTTATAATTCTTATAGCTCTTTTTTGTAACTTGAAAATAGGAAGAGTATTTGTTTTATATGCATTACCCCATATCTCCAGACAATAAGTCATATATGGAAGCAACAGAGTACAATAAGGTGTGTATAATGATTTCTTGTTCAGGACATGCTTTGTTTTGTAGAGAATAGCAATGGTTTTTGACATTTTTGTTTTCACATGGTTTATATGAGACTTCCAACTCAGCTTATCATCAATTATCACTCCAAGATATGTATTTTCGTACATTCTTTCGATTTCAATTCCATTAACCCTGATTTTAGATACATTTTTCATTTGTCTAGTGCCAAAAATAATCAATTTTGTTTTCTTTATATTTAACGATAACTTATTTGTATCAAACCCGTTTTTTAATATATTTAACTCCTTTTCCACTGTAGTCAGAAGCTGTTCTAGGTTTTTACCTGAGCAATACAGAGTGGTGTCATCAGCAAACAATACACATTTTAACAGTTTGGAAACACTACATATGTCATTTATATATAATATGAATAATTTAGGGCCCAGCACAGAGGCCTTGATTTAAGGTACAATTAACATGTGATGATGTTGACTCACCAACCAATTCTGGGGCTTAAAATACTGATATTATTTCAAAGTTGCTGACATATAAATAAGATCTAGGTTAGTGCTGAATCAGTATTAGATGATGAAACATTCGTAGTATTGTCCTGTGATTAGGGGTGCAACAATACTCGTATCGATATTATACCGTTCGATACAGTGCTTTCGGTTCGGTACGCATATGTATCGAACAATACAAATTTTTTTATTTATTTTATCAACTTTTCTTCTGACGATGCTGTCTGTGTTGAGCGCTCAGTGGATCTGCGTTCGACTACTCTGCCTAGGCTGCACTGTTGAGTGCAGATCCACTGAGCGCAGCGCAAGCTAGCAAGGCAGAAGCTAAGCTCGTTGCAACATGGCAACTGCCTCAACGTTACCCGAAAATGAACCTCCCCCACCCTCATTCAGATCTGGCGTTTGAAACTATTTTGGTTTTCATGTGACGTATGACCCTGAAGGTAAGCACGTCATGGACAAAAGTAAAACAGTATGTCTGATGTGCCACGCAATGCTCAATTACATTGGTGGGAACTAGTGCGTTAGCGCAGTTAGCTCATTAACGTGTTGACGCCGTCCAGCCCCACACACGGGGTGATCCGCGGTAACTCGTTAACGGAGATTTGCCGCGTTATGGCGTTAATGTCATTTCAACGAGATTAACGCTGACAGCACTAGTGGGAACACAACGAATATGACTGCACATTTACGCTGACATCATCCTAGTGCAAAGACAAGTGGAAGCAGACAAAAACAACAAGCATGCATGCTACAGACTTTACCCGAGTCATTTAGACAGCCGTTAGCACATGATTCTCCTTATGGGGACCTGATATGTTTAATATGCTGCTGAGAATATAGCCCAGAAGAAGCGTATAGCATAGCTTTTATTTTGGAAAGAGCCATTTCTCTGTAATAAACTCTCTTTTCCAAACATGAGTGATTTTTCGATCAGATAGATTTATTTATTTTTTATTATTTTGTTGTTTCAGCTACATAAAAATTTAAAAACTGTACTTTTGAGTTAAAATATATATTTATCATTTTAATAAATGACAAATTAAAAAGGCATGAACATTTTTTTGTATCGAAAAAATATCGAACCGTGACATCAAAGTATCGAACAGAACCGAACCGTGAATTTTGTGTATTGTTGCACCCCTACCTGTGACGTGTATGTGTATATATATATATATATATATATATATATATATATATATATATATATATATTTCTAAAAAAAGAAACAGCTATTAAAAATAGTTCTAATAGACCTAAAAAAGTACTACGCCTTTTAGGAGTATTAAAAATATTAGTGCAATTGCACAACAAAGTCACAATAAAATGAATGAACTATACTCAAAGAATCCCCTTCCAACATGTTTTTATCAGTCATTTTAAATGGCTCCATGACCTTGAAGAAGAGGTCAGAGGTCAAATGTAACATGATATTTTAAGTCTTTATACACTACTTTATATATTTTGACAGTACACATCGCACCACAGAATGATAGTTTCTAAGTAACAAGGTTTTTTGTCAATTTTTGACCAACAAATAATTAAGTTTGCCTTGAAGATCTTGGTGGATGTAAGCCAAATTGTAATGGTTTGTTAACACGACCCTACTCTCCACCCCCTACACAGTTTTATATTCTGATCACTCAAAAATGTTTAAGCTATCTTGTCCACAGACAGAATGACATGCATGCAAACGCTAAAGCATAACCTCGGGAAGGTAACGAAAACGAAACGCGGTGGTAAAGAAAGTGAATTCGTTGAAACAGGTGATTTGTCATAGATGCTAAGGGGAACCTCCACCTGTTTAACTTTCCTGCAAACGTAGCTGTGAAAGCAGAGCCAGTGGCAGCTTGTCTAGTAAGCTAGTCTCCTATCAGGCTCCTGTCAAAGACCAGAGGTTTATCCACAATGCACATGTGCAAACAACCAGACAAAGCTGCTGCTCCCTTAAGCTCAAGACATGGTTAATGTGACACAAACATACCCATGATAAATGACACGTGTGTGTGTGTGTGCGTGATGTCCACCTTCTAGTCTTTTCTCTTTAAAGACCTCACTGTGTTATAAACTAATTCAATAATTATAAGCCATAGGTAATCTTTCAGAGCTTTAAAGATATCTCAGCAGCCAGAACCAAAACAAAACTGGACTTTATTTTGGTTCTTGCTCGAGGAGTTTGTGCAGCTACACAGCAGCCATGGTAAGAAGTATGAGCAGGAGTGCAGGAGCAGTCATTTTGTAGGTGGAAAGACTTTACAGCACACAGGAGGCTCTGGAAAGATGGCGCCTCATCCTCCTCTGAGGACTCTCAGGTTGACATGGAGGAGGCTTCAGAGGTGGAAACAGACCAGCTGGAGTCCAACTCTAAATCATCTGATTGGAGGGTGGGTGGAGAAGAGACGGTTGAAGCAGTGAAAGGAAGGACTTTGCCATCTCCATGTTTTGGTCATCCCCATATTTTTGTCTTCCACATAGAGTGCAAGGCTCTGCTACGTCCCAGCAGCCAGAGGTTTGATCCCAGTGGAATCACAGAGGAACTGCATGCTCGTGTAGAGATGTGCATTTTGTGTTTACAGGACAAATAATAAATCAATTCAAATCTGCAGGGTGCTGCTCCCAACCTGTCTCATCAGCAAATATAAGGACAGTGTGACTTTTGCACAGACAGAAAGAGAAGAGCTGGCAGCACCATGTAGGAGCATGCATGTAGCTCCACCTCAGCTAGAGTCCCTCTTCTTTAAAGGGTCAAAATCTAAAAACTGTAATTAATATTTGATATTTATAGTTCATACTGAAGTAGTTTTTTTTAAATGAGCCATTTAAAGTGGAAATATAATATTTATACAGCAGTTTTTGTCCTTGGGCTGAAAAGAGACTGGATTAAGGGTTAATTTCATTTTTATTGTGCTTAGTTAGGTTTTGAGAACCAAAACTATTTGGTTAGTGTTAAGGACAAAGAAAAAACCTGCTTTGGTTCAAATAGTCTCTGTCCTAACATTAACCTTGCACACAGAGAAATGAGTTAACTGTACACAGTGCACTGACCTGTGACTGAGCCTTTATAGGCTGGAGTGAGAAAAAATGTTAAGGGTTCTTTTTGAGGAGTTTAAATTAAATAACTATTAGAAATTCTAGTTGAAGTGAAAATACACCCAAACTGGGGCTGGATGGTTTTATCACTAATGTGGCTGTTGCTTGCAGTTTCATCATAGGTCCATGTGAGGAACGTTGCACGGTACTCCTCCAGATTCGTAATTTTTCTTATTTTTGTAGAGTTCATGCAGTCCTCGTTCTCCTCTGGACTGCGGGTGCTTTGTGTGAGTACCAGTTTCAGTTTTGAATGTAAACAAATGCAGTGAGTCTGCAGAATATGGCAACGTGCTGTGATACGCTAGCAGATGTGTCGGCTTCTAACCGCTAGATGGGTTGAAAAGCTTTTGTCAAGTGATGTTAGTAAAGAAAGTTTGGGAACTCGGCCAGCCTTGAAAGCTTTGTTCTGACTTAGGTGTTGAAGTGAGACAGAGCAAAAGCAGAGGCTATTGATTTCTCAAACACAGCTTGTCACAGTCAGCCTATTGTCTTCTTCCTCTTGAAACTCTCCTTTCGATCCTACATGACCTCCCGTCACAATACTTCTCACTTTGACACGCCGCTTTTTCAGCAGTTGCTCAAGGGATTGTGACAACCCAAATATATATATATATATATATATATATATATATATATATATATATATATATATAATATATATTAATTTATATATTTGTCTTTTGCACCCTATCTGATGGGCTTCTATAGTTTCAGGAGCAAGTTCAGGATTTGCCTCGCTACCATTTTCTGTGTGGCCTGATCTGCAGTGTGCACATTCAAGCCATTCATTAGCAGCCAATTTATAGAAAACAGTATCTATTATTCATTTTCTTTGGCAGGATGGTATAATTGCCCAAAGGCAAAAACATGATCTGTATTTGCTATCCAGTGCATTAAGACAGCATGCGAGTCACTTCTTCAAGGACACTAATGAAGAGGGAGAGAGCTCCTCACCAAGAAAATATTTGCCCTTTATCCTCAGTTTGCGGTGCTCCTCTTGTGTTGCTCAGAAACAGGTGCAAGATTAATGTCTGCACAGTGCTTTGATGTTTAGGTCTTTTTATGCAGACATATAAAAAAAGCTGGTCATCTTCTTACCTGAATTCCAAGTAGGGTAGCCCTGGCAAACGTGCCCTCGGGGCTCTCAGGAGTGCTGCAGAGGGCCTTCCAGGGTCCTCCCGGGCAAGTGATTTCTTAGCTGCCCGATGTTCCTGAGACACGGCTCATCGAGTGGTTTGAAAAACCTTTGTTTGTACCTGTGCTTGCTGTCTGACTTGTGTGCCAGCTGACATGAGGCTGGCAGTGGGAAGGTAATTGCCCCATGAGAAGAGGAACTTATTGATAGGCTGAAGTGGGCAATGGCATGACAGTGCCATTCTGTACACTTGATATCTGCAGAAATGCTTGTCTGTCATACAGTAGAAGAATTGAATTTCCTCTGTTGCTCTTTTTTTTTTTTAGAATAGAGGGTGCCATTACTACTAACGTGGAAAAGTCACTGAATCAAATTGGAGATTTATATAACATTATGCTATAGTTTATAGATTGCTACTATATAATATTTGAGTTTCTAAAATATACTTCAATGTAGGGCTGCTCGATTATGGCAAAAATGATAATCACGATTATTTTCACTGAAATTGAGATCTCGATTATTTGCCGATATTTATTTAACAATAACAATGTATTGAATAATGACTTTAAAGATTGTCAAAAAAGAATATAAAATAGTGTGCAAATACTGATAACAGTGCAAATGTTTGCAATATAAAACATAAATGAAAAATGTAAACATCTATGTTTAGTGAACTTTGCAGTGTTGCTCTGTGGTGCAGCTACGACACTGTAGCAAAGTTTACACACTGTGTCTACTTGATCCACGTCTGACTCCGCGAACCCATAATGTTTCCACACCACTGAAGTTGTTTTTACCTCTCTTTTCAACCAATGGCAGTCACTCTCCTCTCCAAATAACTTCTGCTTAGCTTTCCGAACTTCCCTCGGGTCCACGTGTTCGAAATGCAGAGAGGTGCGCTCGATTTGCCACACGGAGCAGCGCGAGAGTAAAGCACGAGGGAGGTGCTAATAATCGGCTCAGTTATTTTTAATGATCGTTGAAAGCCCAGATCGTAATTTAGATTAAAATTCGATTAATTGAGCAGCCCTACTTCAATGGTAGAAAACGACTGACTGCATCCCTGTGAAGTGAGCTGCTGCACAGGCGCCGACTCACAGGGCCCGTGCATGCCCTGTGGATCCAGAATTCAGCGCTTTTATTGTTGGTTTTGGCATTTTGATATGAATGGCAGACGTCTAGCGAAAGACCTGGAAGGGCTAATATGCATGGAATGCTTTCATGGTATTTTCAAATAGCCTGGACCTACCGCAGCCAAAGGCAGAGCACCGTTTGCGTGTCTCACATTAGCACAAAAGCCAAAAAATATGCAAGAATGCCCAGTGAGCCCACGGGGTGTCGTTAACAAAGAGCTTAATTCTAAACCACAAACAGAAGATTGTAATTATTGCTTGGCCCTCCAGTGTGTGGCTGTTTGCATGCGCGCTGGCCGCGTGTGTGTTTTGCGTATGTGGCAGAGCCAGAGTGGTGATTGTTCCCACCTGATTATATGTAAATATTTGCTGAACTCCTTTGGCCATTTTGAACTTCCATAAATCACAGCCTTGTGGATTATTATGGCGCTTTTGTTTGTTTTATTCTTCCACGGAGTGAAAATGCTAATGAAAAAAATTAGCATACCGTTCTTAGGACACACTGTTGTGATGATAAATGCATTGCACAGCAAAGATCAAAAAGCCAGGCTTTGCTATAGGAACGGGCTTTGTAGCCATTCTGTGTTTATAGAGTAGCCGAAGTACAAAGTGTGTCAGAGACCTCAGAGCAGGTCGGCCCTGGCCTTTGTCTGTTCGGGCAGCCAGGGTAATTAAGAATCAGCTTAGTTCGGGATTATGGCTAGAAGCGGGCTGATCACAGGAGACAGGAGAAAAAGCATTAGGAGAATAGTGGTTAATATGGGTATTACCCTTCTTAGCATTGCTATCATGTGACAATGAGACGACTGACAAAGGAACCCTGTTGATGCTGAGATCCCTTGCCCTGCGCTAATAGGCTTTACTGCAGATTGCTTTGTTTACCCACAGTGTGCAGCACTCCACCTTCCCGCTTTATCTTTCTTCTTTGCCCATTCAAACTTTATAGAATTTGTCTCAACCTAATTAGAAAATGGTAATGTTTTGCTGTACACCTCCCCGAGGTATTTAAGCAATGTTCCGATGTGTTTGCCTAACACCAGCGGCTCTAAAACGAAAGATGCATGACTGTTTGTCTCTCTCTCACACACATAAACACTGTTTTTGAGATATTTTTGTGGACTATTAATGTTCTATTAATGACTATTAATGTGGACTATTAATGTTCTATTAATGTGGACTATTAATGTTCTCATTAATAGTGTGAGCAAGCTGTAGGTGGGACTAAAAGTCTGAAACCACTGGGTCCTGGCCCTCCTCTGCTTTATGAAACATGGCTGCTGAAATGGATAGCCTGCGTCTGGCATGTGAAACAAAGAGTGGTATGACAGCCACTTTGTTGTTAGTACAGCTTCTTATTGTGCAGAGGTAACCCAATGCCTGTAGCCTCTGCACCACCTCCATAAGTGAAGCCATTTGTTGCCCTTTAGAAAGGATATGGAAGCAGGCCAGTGTGAATAATAACAATGTAGAGGGAAGATTTATCCAAACACGAAAAGGTTACATCAAATGAACCACCTAATTTATCGCATTACTCTTATTTACAATGAACTTTGCTGGTATCAGCTGCTTGCGCATTAGAAAACATTGCTGCAGGTGCATAGCTGGCAGAATTATCAGTGCATGACATGACACAACAATGCTTTGTTTTGACCTTATTGAGAAGGGAGCAGGGAATTGTTTTCCACAGTCTTTAAGAGCTAATCCCATCAGAGGGACTGCACAGCATGGAGGCCTAACTGAGATAGTGCTGCCAGAACAAGAGGGAGACAGGAATGTGTTTGTCTGGCTAACATGGCACAAGCAAAGGAAGAAAACTCCTCCCAAACAACTTGACTTCTTAATTCCTCTTCTTGAGTCACGACTAGGGCAAATGTCTCAATCTGTGAGCTGTATGCGTCGATAAAAACAGGAGACAACTTTAGATTTGGATTTGGCAGCAGCTTTGGTAGATGCATTGGTGAACTTTCAATATAGCAGATGAATTAACTAGGTTTTACCTCTAGAGCGAGGTTTCTCACTTCACTGGTTGTCTGCTGGCTTGGTTGGGCACATGTACCCCTGGGGGAACAGGCTCATTCAGTGCCGAGGCTATGGAACTGAGGATTTATCCCAGTCCAGTGAGTCCCTGTGGCGCCACAAGCTTCTGTTGAAGGATTTAAGATTGGTCTGTACGTCTGTCTTTTTTCCACAGATAGGAAAGAAATTTTTTTTCTCCCAAGTTGTAATAAAATGTCTGGTTGATACGTTCTGTTTGAACTTCATAAAAGGAGAAGTGTGGGTGAAAGGCTAAGAAAGATTGAAGGGGAGTTTTATTGAGAACAAGATGAGTTTTTCATAAGTTCGAACAGTATTGAATGTTCTTACCTAACAGCTGCACAGAACGTGTCTAGAAACATCTGTAGTAGTTTCTGCTAAAAGAAAGATGTAGGAACTATACATATAGTTGAGGGTTAAGTAAAGGTTTATTAGGGTTGTAGTCAACCAAAGAAAATCTTGGATGACAGAAATCTTACTTATCTTCTACTGGTCATGTGAGGTGACGAGTTCCGAAAATCTGTCTTTAGTCTGTGGAGCGCACGTAAATAGACATGAAACTCTAGTATTTGCAGCAGATTAAATCATTTTAAATTTAAAAAGGGGAATCTATTGTACGTTTAGACTGGCTTAATTGTAGCTCCAGCTGGATAAATGCTAGAGCTGGCAACTGGACAAGGGTACCATTATAAACCCGCTACAAAACGATGACTGATTTATCAGCCAATATTGGTTATCTACCATTTATTGGTATCAACATTTACTAGAGTGGATAAATAAAGATTTTAAAAGTAAAGTAGAGATGAGAGAAACACCCTTCAATAGTTCTAAGTAGGGATGCAACGATACCAATTTTTTCAAACCGATACAATACGATACTTGGATCTGAGTACTTGCCGATACAGAGTACAAAAAATGATACTTCTACCACACACACACACAAACACACACAAATACAATTAATTGGAAGACAGGTTTTATTATATTCCCTGCCGATGAAAAATAAAATCTTAATAAAAATGACCACAAAAAAATTTCAAGTGAAAAATAAGCACTTCTGTTAAATTACTGCAGAGTCTCCACATTGTAATTTTACAAAATATCACTGAACTATTGTCTCGAGCTTTCAGAATAATAAATAAACACTTCTGTTTGGAATAAAATAAATACAAATTAGGTTTGCGAATAAAATAAACTTTTAAATTATTGCAGAGTGTCCATATTGTAAACAGACACACAAAATAATTATTATTAAATAAATAATAAAATATAAAAAAATTATAAAATAAATAATAAATAAAATAATAATTGGCCCCCTAGTGGCCAATCTAAAAAACTACAACAGAAATGACAAGCCACCCTCTGAGTAATGAAATAAGTTGGTATCGGTTCATGGTATCGGTTAACTTTTACGAGTATGAGTACACACACATTTTACAGTATCGGCCCCGATACCCGATACCAGTATCGGTATCGGTGCATCCCTAGTTCTAAGTGTTGACGTTTTGTATAGGTTTTTTATAGTCTACTTCCATGTTACCGTTTGGTGCTTGGAACGACACAAATACACCTACTAGCTGAATGTTTAATACAAAATTTTAGGGAAATCTGTTGCTACAGTTGCTACTGTGGCTGTTGTAATAGAGTGTATCACCACACGGTGGCGCCTCTCATCCCCCTTTTTAAAAAAAATCTTCTTCGTTATATCTCTGTAATAGATTCCTCCATGTGTATGTGGACTAGTGTCCTCTCCAGTAACGTGTCGTAAAGCTTGGAGTTTTATTTTTGATATTTAAAATAAATAAGTACTTGTGGAAAGTAACGGTGGGGGGAACTAACTAATGAACTAAACTAATATAAACAGCTGCTTGCTTAAGTGAAAATAAATTGATGGGGATTTTTTTGCACTAATAAAGTTGTGGAGTTTTTGTCTCACATCAATTATATCGTCAGTTATAATTGACGATACAGTTATATTGTTATTGCAAATTTTCAAATATATATTGTGATAAATATTTTTGGCCATATTGCCCTGCCATACGTTACAGTATAAAAAAAACAAAACATTGACCGATATATTGGAACGTCAGATTTTTGGATTGCGAAATATCCGTGTTGGTTTGGGTCTTAAAAACCCTATATTGGTTGGGCTGTATATTAGAGCCATCATACTGAAATATACCATGTCTAATACGTTAACAATCGAAACAAAAAGATTTTAATGTGAATTTTAGCAGATAATTTTAGCACAGACAAATTCGTTTAGTGTTTCTGAGGATTGGACTTGTTGTAGTTGAGCTTTGATAAGTGCTGTAAAGTTTAAACTGGCCTTTTTGATCATTTGTTTTAACGAAGGGCGGTCCCAGTGAGAACTTCTTTGACATGCCACCAAGTAGTCTGGAGTCGCGTCTGAGTAGAAGTTCAGAAAATGAAAACATTACTTAAGCTCCCACAACACGGACTCTAGTCCTCAGTTGTGAAAACATAAGGGTGTCTTTCACAGCGACTCTGTTTCTACTGCTGCCAAAAATAATAATCAAAAAAGGATCAGAGGCTATTGATGTAGCGCTTTTCTTTTATGAAAGTGACACCGATGGCTGCAAGACAAACGAGCTTGGAGAATTTAGTCAAATAGAGACCGTATTGACCAGACAATCGATCGGCCCTGATGTTTACACATTCTTATTAATCCAGTTATAATAATTTGGCCGGTTATTATCTTGAACTTGTTTGATTTTAATAAGTTGCGAGGAAATGAAAAGACAGAGCTCCACATGCTCACCAACGTAGTCAACAGGGGGAAGCCATGTTAAATATTCTTCACAAAAATAAACCAACAAGCAACATTAAGGCTCAAGGTTTCACATGGCTCACATAGCTCGTTTCAGTGAGCGTAGGTTACCGCTTCGTGCTTAAAGCTCGCATCTGTTTGTTTTACTGGGAGACTTCTATTGTGAAACAGCTGCCGACAGTGGTGAGTCTGAATTACTGGAAGACAAAGATGGAAAACATCTGCTTTCTCACAGCTGGTGCCTGCTGCTCGTTTGCTGCGGCCATGTTTAGTCACAGCGATTCAATGTGCTTCCTTTTTTAGGGATGCCTTGGTCGTAAACATTTACACATAGGGTTTTGATATAAATACAACTGATAAATTGATAGCGTCTTGATTGCTTTCCATTTGGCTGTGGTAACGTGATGTGAAAATTCCTGTAAAACTGTCACGAGTCTCAAATAATGCCTAAACTTGGGCTGGTTCTGCAATGCTCGTAACAAACTGAACATGAAGTAAAACTAGATTTCACTGAGCTTTCTAAAAGACATATCCTCGGATCAGTCACATCTCTTGCGGTACCAAGGTGCTTTTCTGTTCTTGATTTCGCTTCTTTCTCTCATCATTCCCACTGCATTTCTCACAAGGCTCTGTGTTTTCTCTCCATCTTTGCCCTTGTCCTCTCAGCCTTAGGGCTTCTCGGGATCCACAGTACGCTCAGTGTTTCTGGGAAGGGTTCAGTATTCTAGGCAGAGTGAACGTGAGCTCAAAGCAGACCCGTCTTTATGTGTGTGTGTGTGTCTATGTGTGTGTGTGTGTCTGCCTGTCTCCCCAGGCACTCATTAAGCTGGTGTGTGAAGGTGTGTGTTTCCGGAGGCTGTTGGGAGAAACGTGCAAGCATGTCGAGGTTAAAAGACCCCCGACAGAGACATAATTTCCTATCCTGGGGTGATGGGAGAAGGTAACTTCATTAGCCAGTCCCCACTATGCAGATTAACTTGATTATACTAACCAAGTCTTGATGGCGACAGTGGCGCAGAGTAAAATTGTCACACCTAGAACTAAAATCTGTGCATGTTTTCTTTTTTAATAGGATTAGCTGTGTATGCATCTGTGTGCATGAGCTTGCATCTCTGGATGCCATGAAGGGAGGCAGGGAAGGAGGGGCGGTTAATGCACCTGGGTCATGTGGTTGCTCTGTAATTTAAAAAAGTGAATCATCCTCCGGTAATGAGCAGGTGCCTGTTTAAAAAGCTCCTTTCAGTAATTTGGCTGATGTCAGACCTATGGTAATGGCTGCGTCTGTGTGTGTTTTAAGACTTTAGATGCTCATTGGTTGTTTTTGTCATTCTATACCGCCTACTTTTTTGTTCCATCCATCCATCCATTTGCTTCCACTTATCCTTTTCAGGGTCGCGGGGGGCGCTGGAGGCTATCCCAGCTGTCATAGGGCGAGAGGCGGGGTACACCCTGGACAGGTCGCCAGTCTGTCGCAGGGCCAACACACAGAGACAGACAACCATTCGCACTCACATTCACTTGCACATTCACACCTAGTGGCAATTTGGATTATCCCCACAAGCTGCATGTCTTTGGACGGTGGGAGGAAGCCGGAGTACCCGGAGGGAACCCACACAAACACGGGGAGAACATGCAAACTCCACACAGAAAGACCTGATGGTGGAATTGAACTCAGGACCTTCTTGCTGTGCGGCAACAGTGCTAACCACCGTGCTGCCATTTTTGCTTTTTTGTTCCATTGGTTTTAAAAACATATCTTATGTAGCTAATATGTCCAAACATTTGCAGTCATGCAAGGTATGCCCTTTTGTTACCCGGAGGGCAAACAGCATTAACCTCTTTTAACCTGAATTGATCCGCAGCACTTCTTACATTCACTTGCTTCATTAGTTGATGAGACTGGTGCTGGTTTACATGTACAGTGCTGTGAAAAGTATTTGCCCTCTTCTTGATTTCACATTTTTTGTACATTTGTCACAGCGAAATGTTTCAGATTATCACACAAATCTTGATATAAGACAAAGGTTACCTGAGTGAATACTAAGTTTAATTGTTAAATGATGATTTCCTTTGTTGAGGGAAAAACGCAGCCCTGTGTAAAAGTAATTCCGTACCACTTGTTAAATCATAACCTAAACATATTTTTTGCAGAACTGGCTTTATTTTCAATAATCACATATGAGCCTGATTGCTGCCAGACCTGCTGAATCAGGAACACCCATGAATAGTACCCGTCTGACAAAGTGTAGGCTAAAAGATCTCAAAAACCAACACATCATGCCAAGAAACCCAGGAACAGCTGAGAAGTCATTGACATCTATTAGTCTTCAAAGGGTTACAAAGCCATTTTTAAGGTTTTGGGACTCCAGCAAACCACAGTGAGAGCCATTAAACACTAGTGGAGAAAACTTGAAACAAGATGGTTAACCTTCCCAGGAGTGCTGGCCTACCAGAAATACTCCAAGAGCACATTGACGACTCATCCAGGAGGTCACTGAAGAACTCCAATCAACATCTACAGAACTGAGGGCCTCTCTTGTATCAGTTAAGGTCAGAGTTTATGATTCAACAATGAGAAAGAGACTTGAATAAAATTGTCATCCATGGGAGAGTCCAAGACAAAAACCACTCTTGATTAAAAAAGAACAAAAAGGCTCGTCTCATATTTGCCAGAAAACATCTTGATCCCCAACACTTTTGGGAATATATTCTGTGGACTGACGAGACAAATGTTTGATCCCCGTTACATTTGGAGGAAAGCAGTAAATCTGATCGGTGCTTTGGCATGACCTTTAAAGGTCCTGTTTATGTGCCTAGATTTAAACAATTCTGCAAAGAAGAGCGGCCTAGAACTCTTCCTCAGTAATGTGAAAGGCTCATCGTCAGTTATTGCAAACACCTGATTGCAGCTCTTGCTGCTAGTGGTGATAAATCCAGTTATTAGATTTGGGTGACCACATTCCTTTAATAAATAAATAAATAATCATCATTTAAAAACTGCATTTTGTATTTTCTCTGATTATCTAATATTAAAATTTGTTTGATTTGAAACATGGACGTCTGACATATATGCAAAATATTTTCACCTTCCTGTATGTCAGCGTACTCTGTGCTCCGAAGCTGTCCTTTGGGGACCAGAGTTAGCGAGATAGGTTTGCATCATTCACAGGAAGCAGTTCCAGTCACTTTATGGCCACTTTTGCGGCCCAGTTCCTTCCACTTTCCATCAGATGTGAGTGACTGGATAACAGAGGAATTTTGTTCCTTGAGGCATGTTAGATTACAGCTGTCTAAGCCATCCACATGAAGCCATGTGCTTCAGATTAAACACTTTAAATCTCTTGAGGGAGCTGCAGCGACGGCCACTTTCATGAATTGTCCTGTGATGCATTATAATAGCTTTGTGTCTGCACTCACCTGTTGATTTTTCTTTTTTTGTAAATGTGTATATATTGTACAAATTCTGTATTCTCCTTGCACACACCACTATAATATAACATTCATAAGAAAGGCTTTTGGGCCGGTCCAGACTGAGAAGTAAGCCCTCTGTCAGACTCCTAGTGAGGCTATTTTTCTGTGACCTACAAATGCTTGAGAAAGCACACACACACCTTCACATACACATGTTCGGGCTTGTTGGCTCCCCAGTCATGTATCCTGGTCAAGGTGAAGAGCGTGAGGGGTGGGGGGGCGGGAGCAGGTAGAGCTGTAAAAATGCAGACACATGGAGATGAGAGGAGGGAACGAGGGACAGATCTCACACGTCCTGCCGACAGCCGCCCTGGTGTTGTCAGTCTAAGGCTGACGGGCCAGAATCTGTGGGAAATGGGGAAAACTGAGCTGAATGCAACCTCTGGCTTTAAAGTCACAAAACACAGCACCCATGAAAATGAAGTCATTCTGGCAAAGGGTGTTTTGATGCAGACTATTCTTTCCGCTCAGCTACCGCAGATCCTGCAGGGTAAACGAGGACATGGACACGTATATGTTTACAAGCGCAGATTATAATTTCGGGAAAATTACAGCTTTCGAATTCCTCCTGTCATTTCCATTATGGTGACGCTGTGTGTGGCACCGTGCTGCAGGAGAGCCGCCAGGCACCAGCAAACCCAGACAAAGACAGTCAGTCAGGTAGATCATTAGTGGTTTTAGCAACATGAAAGCTCATAACACACTATGTTATGTTATTATCTCAGCAGCCACTGTACTCACATTGTTTTGGCCTTTAGCAATATGTAGGGTGGAGAGCTTCCTGTTTGCCGTGCCACCTTTTAAGGGAGTGGAATTAGCTGTGTATGTGGCGACTAACTGCCCTCTTTCCTTGGCCTTTGATAAAATCCTCCACATCCATGCCTTGCAACTGGAAACCAAACGAGGAATGGTCACATGATCGAGATGGCTGTTTCTGCTGCCTGCAAATAAGGTCGTATTAGCAGAGCAGGGCAGGGGCATGGAGGGTTTTTACAGCAGATTGGACACATGGCCTTTTGGCTTGTCTGGTTACTGGACCCTCAGATAGAGATATGTGATACTAGGCTTGGGTAACACGAGGATATATTGTAAAGTGTGAAGGCTGAAACCATTTTAAGGCCGTTCATGAAGAGTTTAGTGGGCAGAAGTGTTTTAGTTGTGTTGAAATGATAAAATTGACGGCTTTGATGATATTTCCTAAAAAATAATTAGAAATCAATCTCTTGTTCTAGCTTTTTTTCTGATTCAGTGATTGAACAAATGTTATATGTTACAAAGCCTGTCTTCATACACATACAGTAATAGGAACTCGCCTGCTGCCGTGACTGTTCTGGGGTACAAAGGGGTTAAAACAGGATATAATTTGGAGTGTGGAGAGGTTTACCAAGAACAATCAGGATAGGATAGTCCAGCAAATGTTCAAACATAGGATAAAAAATGGACCTCTCAAAACAGCAGCTATGCCCATCTTTTATTTACAGTATATACACATACAGTTAAATGAACTCTGTGCTTATGCCTTCTAACGATTTATTATCTCTTCATATATAAACTATAGCAAATACAAAACTAACAGGTCCCATTTATTATATTAATAGGCAAATTAGTAGTTTGGAAACACTTGTCACTTTTTAGACACAGGCTAAACATAACAGATGAAACAAGACACACACGGACCCAATAAACATCCCCTAAAACCTGCTGAAAACCACCAAAGCTTGTAATTAATTTTCTGTTCATTTCGAAAATAAAAAATTAGAAGAGCGTCTGCGCGAAGCAAAAAGCAGAAAGTATATCTGGTTATTCTGTCCTAAAATGCCATTTTATGACATCACTAAAATACAAAAGCACGCATGCACACTATAAATCTAAATTCCCAGTCTCCTTCTGTCTTTTCTCTGTCTTTCACACACATTGAGGTGTAAAGAAAGCTGTTATCTTTGCAACGGTGCAGCACACCTCATTTGTGCTCTGACAGTGCGACGTCTGCAGTTTGCACCCAGAGGAGGAGGATTAGTATGACGATATCGTGGAGTGTTCCTTTAGTATCTGCCAGAGGTTTCACAGCTGCACTGTGCTTTCCTCAGTCAGTGTCATTGCTTCCTTTAACTCTCTTCTCGCCCCAGCGTGCTCAGGAGAAGTGATTCTTACCTTGAGCACGGGGGGTTAGAAGAGGCGGTAATGCTATTATGAGTCGTTAAGCTGTGGCTCTGTTTGTCATACTTTTCCTTCACGCCGCGCTCCATTCACGTCTCGATCGACCCGATCCATCCGTTTGACAACGCAACCTGAGGCTACATGTTCACAGGGGGTCCTCTATTTACTTTTTTCCCTCCACATTATTTTCAGATGTGCTATGGCATGTTCTTGGCAGCGCCGAGAACTTTGCATGTCTTTAGCGCCCATGGCGTAGAGCGCTGGAAGTTGAAAACGTTTTATTTTTCTCAGCATAGCAGCGCCACGCTTCAGACGAGTTTTAGGGAGCCGTGCTGCTATTGCAGCGACCGGCGCTTTTCATATGCATGTGTTTAGTGCTGCTGGAGCTGAAAAAGAAGTGCTTGGTAGGCACAAGTGTATCTCAGATT
Source organism: Neolamprologus multifasciatus (assembly GCF_963576455.1). Classification (NCBI taxonomy): domain Eukaryota; kingdom Metazoa; phylum Chordata; class Actinopteri; order Cichliformes; family Cichlidae; genus Neolamprologus; species Neolamprologus multifasciatus. The sequence continues at coordinate 7,376,308 of NC_140449.1, forward strand.
TCTCTCTGGTCTCGCTCTGCCCTTTCTGCAGCTTTCCTTTCCCCTGTTGGCTTCTCATTTTTTTTTAATCTCTTTAGCCCGTTCCCTCTCTTTTTACTCCTCCTGCTGCCCCTCCCTCTACTTTTACCCCTCTTTGTGTACCCCTTTCTCGCCCTCTGCTCATATTTTCCCTGTCTGTGTTATGTGGGATTTCATGCAGTACTGAGTGAAACCTCCAATCAGCAGCAGCAGCAGCAAGACTGGACAGAGCCAGAGTTGTTCCTCAGAAAGGCCACACAGCAGTGTGAGATTGACGAGGTGTGTAGCCAGATGCGTTCTGCTTCACTGCACTGTGTGTGTGTTTCTGAATATGTGTGTTTGTCATTTGCAGGATGGAGGGATGAATGCAGACTTAAGTGGATGAGAGAATGATAGAAATGGAGGAAAACAGAGGCCAGGGGAGCTGGCTTTGCTTTTGTTGGGTTTACATAATTAATGTTTTGTTAAACAGAACTGTGTCTACACACAGTATCAGCTCTGATCACCAATGCAAATATTGTCAAGAGGATAAGCATGGAAAACACTCAAAATGCTTCACAGTGGGCTAAACGAAGCTCGCGTACACATTCATTACTCTGGTGGTTGTAAGTAATTAAATTCCAGGTAATGAAAAGCCGAAAACACTCATTACCTTTTCCTCAGAGCCACTCAGATGCTTTTGAATCCCTGTGTCAATTTATTACCAGCTACAAGGATGAGTCTTGACTGCATCAAGACCAGCTTTAGTCTTTCATTGGTTTGTTCTGCTCTTTTTGGAGCCACCCTGCGATAAACCTGTTTGTTAAAGGGCTTTATGGACAAATTTAACGTGACTCAACTTGATCATCAACATTTGGGACGGAGATTAAATCAGTGTTGTGAGCGTGTATTCTTGTGTGTACTTTTCTGTTGAGTGGCGCTTACAGTTGTTTGTCATTCAGTGGCATAAGGGCTCCAGAGAAACCGCCATGATTAGCCTCCCGCCCCTGGGACCGTATAGCTTTCCAGGACCTGCTCTGTCAGCACCAAACAGGACATTTATCACACACTCCGCTTCGCTACTGCTGACCCACATGGCACACGAGCAACTATGTGCACTGTATGCAAACACAGAAAGATAAACACAAATATACAGATAACGCACATGTGTGTGTGCATAAATGTAACGTTAGTACCGTTAATACTAACACACAATAAGACAAAATAAACAGTGTGCTGAAAACACACACACACACACACAGACACACACAGTGATACCCTAGTCTAACACTACTATAGTCTGTATATAAGAGATGGAGAAAGCCACGGAAAATTGAGGCCAGTGCGACCCTGCCTAAAACGTCATATTGCTGAAGGTCGCTCGGCGCTGGACCCAGAGGATCTCTCTGTCCACAGACCACCATTCAAAAAGTGTCTTCTCCTGTGAAATATTAAGTACATAGTTTTCTGTCATTTGTAGTTCTTTAAAAAACAACAATAATTCTATCATCAGGCATAAACTGTGGCATGTTTCCAAAGAGGCCCGGGGTTCAGGTGTCATTCACCTGCTCCGATCAGATGTTCAAATGTGACCACTTCTGTTTTCGATTTTTGTTTCTTTGCGTATAAAATCTTGACGAACACGGTCACAGTAGCTCTAGAAACCACGATAGAAATCACTTTTTCTTAGAGGCTATAAACATGCTTTTTCCTCTTATGCTTAGACATTGGTACTAATAGAAAGCAAACAGTAGAAGACAATCTGTTTGTGTCTGGAGCTTTCTCTTAAAAAATGGGAATATATAATTAGCCAATCCAATGGCAGCAATTCAGTATATTTAGACATGTAAACATTATCAAGATGACCAAACTGAGGTCAAACTGCAGCATTGGAATGAGGAAGAAAGGTGATATTTTTCTCACACAACCATCTCCAGGGTTTACAGAGAATGGTCTGAAAAGAAAGAAACTATCCAGTGGGAGAAAATGCCCCTCTGATGTCAGAGGTCAGGAGGGAAAGGTCAAATTGCTTTGAGTTAATTGAAAGGCAACCAAGGTATGTAGAACAGCATCTCCTATACACCTTTAGCCTTGAAGCAGATGGATTAGAGCAGCAGAAGAGCACACTGAAGGCAGCTCCTGTTAGCTGGGAACAGGAAACTGAGGCTACATTTTACACGGGCTCACCAAAATTGGTCAACAGAAGGTTGGAAAACCATTGCTGAGCATGTTCAATGCAGCTGAAGTCATGCCACAAAGAATTAAAGCAGTTCTGAGGGCAAAAGGGTCCAACTTGGTACTAGCAAGGTGGACCTAATGAAGTGGCCGGTGGCTGTGTTAAAAAATGTTGATTAGTATGTTTGCTTGAACACAAGTTAGCTTTTTTCTAGAGTATAAGCAGAATGGACGCTGTGATACTTGTGTCACTCTATTTTTAACCAAAACTACAGAATTCTTTAACTGAATACAATAAACACAAGACTGAGTGTTTACCATGTTAAAAAAACCCTAATCTCATCGTCCAGTCTGTGTACACTTACTTTTTATTATTATTTTGCTTTCACTACAAATTTAAAGCAATGATTTTGAAATATAAAATAGCAGAAGGAAAGATTTTCGTGGAAACGATCAGTGACTAAAGATGAATTATAAATGCTCTTTTCTTCTTCATTAGACCCATTGTGTGCACATACACACTTAGGCCCATACACACAGGTGAAGCAGTGCCATTGCAGTCTGACTCACCAGACTCTGTAGCATGTGACTGTAATTCAGCCTCAGAGCCCCATAAGTCATATGTATAATGCACAGCGTGGAGCTGCATAGCAGTAGTTAACATTACTGAATCACTTTGATGAATAACTGCAGGTGAAATGGCTTTAATGTGTTCCTGACTTATTGTTGGGGGTTAGTGATAACCCTCCAGGAAGTCATATTAATAATGTATCTGGAAGTAATTCCCACATTTTGTCTTCATTTTCTCTTAATCATTCAAATGTATGTTAAGTATTAGCACTACCATTAAATCACTGCAATCTAATCATTTATGGACGGTGATTTTTTTGTAACCAGAACTTCAGTGAAGTAGTAAGTTACTAATGTTTTTTACATACTAACATTCCTAATGTTAATATTAATGTTTACTCAATGAAAAATAATTTGACTTTAATGTTTTATGTGAAAAAAAACTTTAGAAGACTTTCCCTTCGAGTTTAGGAAATATCAAAGGCAATACTTAAGCAATATTGATAAGTATTGTAGTTCCAGCCCTGGTGAATGTATTGTATTAACAGTTATAGTCTTTACACTATGTTGGTTTGTCCTGTCAGGCTGTGAGGCTGTTGCATGTCTGTTTTGCTCTGCTTGTATGATCCATACTGGAACCTTCTGCAGCTCATGTCTCATCTCTCAGCACTCTTTGTCCTTGCTGGAAACGTAACGTGTTCCTTTGAGTGTCTGTGAAGTCAATACTACATTTGTTAGAATCAGGGCCCCAGAAGAGGGACCCTCAGAGTTCATCATCGGCTTATTAGATGCATTTGTCTCCTATCGACCTGCGAGGCCTGCCGTATGATCCACAGCTTAATCCTCTCTGTGTATGTGTGTGTGTGCGCATGTGTATATATATATATATATATATATATATATATATAAAATATATATTCATCTTTAACTGTCCTGCTGACAGCTCTGTCAGTCTCCGTGCCACATACATAAAAGTGGCGCAGAGACTGACAGCGAATTTGTCTCGCTAAGGTTTTGGCTGTAATTGTGCCTGGAGACACGATGACCCAGTTTGAGGCAATGAAGTGATAACTGACTCAGTGTGAATCCGTTTTCTGGGAAGGAAGAAAATACTGCGTATGCAAATGCAGATGCATAAAAAGATTTCATCGTTTAGAAAGAATCTGGACCTCTTTCACATGATAATGGGCTGGTTATATATGCAAAAAATCCACAAAACTGTGGCCCGTTAATTATATTTGTGTAGTTTGGTTGTCATTAGGTTGACACGGGTCCACGTGGATCATTGTGGTGTCTGTCCTCGTCTCCAGTTGGTATTCAAGTCTGAGATCCTTTACTCTGTCAGACACTTGATGGGCAAAGTGGAAAAGCTCTTTATGAAAGCCAAACCAGCTTGTACGTACACATCACTGAGCTTTTAAGTGTGTTTATTATGCTTTATCTATTTATATTTTTTCTGTGCTACTCTGTGGATTTCGAGAGATGCAGCCCTGCCAAAAAAAAAGGATTGCTCTTAACTCATTTTCTCTTCACATCATAGAGGGACTGGCAAACCCCTGAAAAGCACTGTCAAAATATATAAATATATATGTATATATGAAAGACCCATCAAGAATGAGTCCAAGTCTGTGAAAGCATTTCTTTTTTGGCTGTGAATTTAGAACTGATGGGTCCATTAGCAGCCAAATTGTCAGTGGTGAGATTTTGCTCTTAAGTTGGTCTGCATAAATGTCTCGAATTCAAAGTAGGACCCAGAAACGAGTTGAATGAAGGGACAGACGTGAGAAATAATGCTCTTAATGCAACATTCTTTTTTTTTTCTTTTTTAGTATGACTAAATTGCCCTTACGTTGCTCAGTAATTTCTCCCGGGCTCGATAATTGTGATACCCATTCTGAAATTACGAAGAAAAGCGCAGACAAGCGCTCTTTGGTGCTAATAGCCTGAGAAGAAAGCGCCTTCTTAACAGAGTTTTTATCGGTGTTCCTCTGCAGACTAGGACAGACTCGGGTCTCAGGTGAATTTCTGCAGCGGCTCTTTGTTGTCGACGCGTGGCAGGGATTTACCTGCCGTCTATTGTGGCAGGCAGGGCTCTAGACTCGAGATCCCGCCTGGTCGTCTTCTTCATTGCCTGAATGGGCCTGGAAAAATTGCTAATCATCTCCTATAATAAGTGGGATGGAGAAGGAGGCAAAATACAAACCAATCACGAGTGGAAAGTGTCAAATGGGTGTACATAAATTTACATTTGTGAAGAATTCCGTCTCCTGCTCAAAGAGACTTTTCACTGTGCGCGATGACTGCCAAGTGCCTGTGTTTATACTGAGATGAAACTGCCAAAGGCAAGATGGTAGCTGTTATTTATGATCAAAGACTTTGCCCGTGATTGAAAAGGCACCCCACTCTCTGATTTACCACTGTGTAACAATCAATCAATCATGAGCGTGTATGAGCTTCCCATATACTGCCCCGCTTTTCTTTTACAGCACTGGAGTTCATGTAGAAAGTCACAGGAGGAGGAGAAGAGCTGCTTTACAGCTCTGTCTGCTGATGCATCGGTCTGCAGAGACTCTACAGTTGTGCCTGGGCGCTAATGAGACATCAGTATCGCTTGTGATTTGAGAAATGAGCGATGTGAGGTTAGCATTGTTTGACATATCGCTGCTTGTTTAAAGCAGATCTTGCTGTGGATTCCTACGGTGCAATATTTGCTCCAAAAAGCCTTCCCGCTCGCTGCCAGAAGCACCTTGTTGTATTATTTATTTATTTATTTCATGTTCTCGTCTATTTGTAGACAGACGGGAGGCACTTTCACCGGCAAAAAGCAAAGGTGCAACCAAAAGCAAAGTTAAATAGGTTGCGGGAAATAATTATCTTCCCTTTATAAATAGTTGTAATGTTTTTATATTCCGACAGCTCCACTTTCTGGCTTTGGTGCGCAGGGTGGCAATTTCATGACTCTAAATTAATTGGATAGAGCGTGCAGCTCCAGCACATCACATGCTGTGTCTTTGGCTTGTTAAAACGCCTCAGCTCGTATTTTTGCTGTAATAAAAAAAACAAAAACATATTACTAATTTGTTTACGTATGGCACACACCAGCAGCTTTGAATGATAACTGTTTTCCAAAGGTGATCTCGTGTGAGGCATCTTTTTGCGACGTGTTGGATGTTTTGGGAAACTTTATCCACAAATCAAGCTTTTCCAGTTTTGCATTTTGTTCCCATGCTCTTGGACACTACTGACAGGTAAATGGTAAATGGACTGGTTCTTATATAGCACTTTTCTACTCTTCTGAGCACTCAAAGCGCTTTACACAACTTGTGCATTCACCCATTCACACCCATTCGCACAAGCACATTTCTCTAGGTGCTTTCTAGATAACATTCACACACATTCATACTCCGATGGATGCATCGGAGAGCAATTTGGGGTTAGTATCTTGCCCAAGGATATTTGGCATGCAGACTAGGGGAAGCCAGGAATCGAACCACCAACCTTCCGATCAGTAGATGACCTGCTCTACCACCTGAGCTACAGCCACACAGGCACAGGCAAGACGGTGCTTGCCCACGACTGACAAACATCCCCACTGTGTAGAATAAAACACTTGCTGTTCAAGAATAGTTACACTGAGTGACACCCTTTCTACCTATTTCAATGCAGTATTGTGTGCTTTGTTTGATTTTTTTTTTTTAATGGTTTTTATTATGAAAGGGCGATGCTAACAGTAATGCGAAGTGAAGTTTTGGACAGGCTGTTTTATTGGGTTAAGTACAGACGGGGGTATTGTTGAAGGATTGATTTTGTTGATTACCTCTCAGCGGGAACCTCAAACGTGAAACAAGAGTGTAACCTTCCAGGCAAAAAAAAAAAAAGAAGATTCAACGCGGTGACCAAACTGATTATCCTTGCATTCACCTTGTCATCTGAAAGCTCTGGGAGGAACAAAAGGAAGAGAGGACGGCGAGAAAAGCCAGTAATCCTTGACGAAAGACTGATACTTTTATGCAGATTAGATGTGGAATATTTTTAACCATGCAAACTCTGGTGGATAACAAATTGTTTGCTTTGGGACTTTGACAGTTTGTTTGAATATGTAAATATTACAGGGCCAATGGGGAGCAAGAGAAGGAGGGGGAGATAAGGCTGCTCATTTGCAATCTAGTATTGAGATCAGAAGGAGCTTGTAATAGTGCAGTAGCATGAGGTTAGGGCTTCTTGCTCTAAATTTACCCTCATGGTTTAAGTTTTGGTGAAATGTTGTACACTCTGTAAAAGTATAGTAATCTAAAGCCCACTAAAGCCCAGAACCACCCTACAGCTTTACATAAAACTAAAAATGAGAACCTTCAATATGTTTGGCTGTCTCTATGTGTTAGCTTTGTGGATAAGAGGGATAATAAGAGGTCAAGAAAATGGGTGGATGGTGGACTTCTGTATGGAGGTTGTGCAGAAACAAATCGTGACACCCGCCTGGAAAGGTGCAGCTTTTTTAAAGGGCTCACAATCAGTAGAATATTAAATCAGAGACTACGTATGCTAATTGCCTCATCAGCTTATTAAAACAAGTCTTGTGGTTGCTCTTATATCTGTAATATTTGGTTTTGTTTGTAGACACTTTGTACTGGACTTTTCTTGGAAGTAGGGAACACAGTCTGAAGGTAAAGCTCTCAGTTGATTAGCTGACCTGTTCTTCTTGTCCCCACAAGCTTAGATAAACTTACCAGAAGTATTACTCTAGATTTTTAGGTTAAGATATAACCACAAGGTGACATGTGACTGTATCTGGGATCAGAACGCTGCCACATGATGATTGTAACTGGCAATCTTAGGTTTCTTCTGTTAAATTTTCTTACTCCAGAAGCTTTTTTTGATGGTGAAGTCAAATCATTATAGATTTACAGAGAGTAGCGGCACTCAGTAATTTTCTACTTTTCAGCACCACATTGTTGGCACTATCGCCAACTGTTTCTCTGCGTCATAAACTAAATGGATAAGCACAGTTACTTGGGGGTGGGGGGGATAATTAAGGTCTGAAATTACCTAATTTTGTACCCATATGCATGGCAACACTACTGTCAGTGAGTGAAAAATGCTGGCGAACTGTTCATCAAAACCCAACTTTAGATCATGAATAAAATTTCCATTAGCCACAGAATGAAGCATGAGGACACTCGGATGGAGCTTCCAGCAGAGCCGGTGCTCCGTTTCATTGGGATCGGTTAGAAGTCAGAGGTTTTTTTTCTATTTTTGTAGGGAATATGTTCCCTGTCTGCTCTGTAAATGCCTCAGAAGCTTCCAGGACAGGCTGGAGGACACGAACACGGACTACCGTACCACTCAGTACCACACTCACCGATAATTAGCAGGAAATGGATGGATGTATGGTTAGAGATCATAATGAACAACTAACAGGCCGTTGCATGTTAGGGGTTAATACTGAATGAACACAGTGCCTGATTACGCTGGACCGTTCCTGGCCAGCTCCAATTAATTTCTCGCTGGGGTTATGCACATCCACCCCTGTATATCCTCCCCTAACACCCACCTCTCCTCCTTGTGTTCATGGTCCAGAATCAGCCTAATTTTGGAGGTGACCTGCTGCTCCTGAGATTAAGTTATGTATCATTCTCCTAATCCTTGCTGACAAGTGTGTGTTAGTGCTGAAGCCAACTTCTGCAGCATGTCATCCACTAACAGATGGCATAAATCATTCTCTTAAACGCTGCATTAAGTATTAATCATTCTCAGCGCTGTCACTGTCACACTGCTCTGTGGGCCGTGGGCATGCAAAGTGTGATTAATGAAGGTGGAGATTTGAGGAGCCACTTTTCAAGCCCCCGCCCGGTTTACCTTGCATCCCCCGTTGGCTGCGGAAGGACCCACGGGTCACCTGGACTTCTACAGCGATGACCTCGGAGAGTTAAAGGGGATCATTTGCAGCGTGGTGCGGCAAATCTTTGCTGTCTCATCTGGGACGGATAAAAAAACCAAATGCATATATTTCAAAGGCCCACCCTGTATGTTTTATTTGGCATTGTGTCACCGTTTGGATTTTTTTCCGTGTCCATTTTCTTGAAGACAAAGTGGTGAAAAGAACCCAGAGGAGCGCAAGTGCAGGCACATTGTTTTGTACAGCGGGAGGCACGCGATTATAGAGAAGGGAGTCTCTCATCCTCTGTGTTATCACACTTCTATATTGGATATAACCTCTGCAATATTGAGACAGAACATTTCATGAAATATTCTTAGTGAAATATGTCTCGATCACTTTTTTAACAAATAAAAAGCAAAAAGAAAGAAAGAAAAGTGATAAAACACATTTGCAAACAGGGAAATACTGGAAGTTGCCATCTGCCATCAGTGCTGAGCTACGCTTTGATTGGTTGGATGTCTTTTCTTGGTTTCTTAGCACTGAATCATTCATCCTGAAATTTCTGGTGCTGAATGTTGCAAAAAGTGAAATCGTGCGACTGATTTGTGTGGATGTGGTTGCATACCTCATTTAGGCTTTCATTTAAACTCAGTTGGACTCCTCCTGTCATTCTCGCAAGAAAAAATGTGACAGTGTTGCAGTTACAAGATGGTAAATAGACTGGTTCTTATAAAGCACTTTTCTACTCCGTCTGAGTTGAGCTTTATACAACTACTTCATTCACCCAATCACACAAGCACCTCAGCTCTAACATTCATACACATTCACACTCCGATGGAGAGCAACACGGGGTTAGTATCCTTGCCCAAGTATATTTGGCATGCAGACTGGGGCAGACTGGGATTGAACCACCAACCTTCTGGTTAGTCTGGTTAGTGGCTGACCTGCTCTACCACCTGAGCTACAGCCACCCCACAAAATGAGAAAGTCTGTTTGAATGATGAATTAACCAAACTTGTGTCGGTTTAATCGGTGAAGGGTGAGTTGGTGCACGCTCACGCCAACACTCTTTTAAAAAAATATGTTTAAAACGTGTGAGTTTGCAGTCAAGTGTCGCTACTTGAGTAAGTAATATCTTTTGGTTTACAGCACACGCCTGTATTTCTGCTTTTGTGTGCGAGAGATCTCTTGTCATCGTCCTCCATCGTGGTTCGAGTCCTTAAAGTGACTTTCGTGTTATGCTCCATGGCAGCGCTAGCTTAAGGATTAACACTCTCTTTTCTTGCTCCTCACACTCCTTTGCCACCATTGCCCCTCGGTGTCTCAGCTTCCTGCTCTTCTTGCCAGTGCCCTTAATCTGACGTTGATGCAAAGTGAAAGACCACTGCCGCTCCTTTGACATCCCTTTTCAGCCCCTCTGTGTCTGGACTCCAATCTTCTGCCACTGCGTTGCATTTGCTTAGCTCCAGGGTCTGAGCTTCAAACCTCCTCCCCTCCTCCCCCTGCATCCCTCAGCTTTTCCACCACCGCCGCCGCCGCTGTGCTACTGGACCCTGAGCTGTTGCTGATGTGGTTTGGCGAGCCGTGCGAAGTGCGATACAATGCATAATTATGTTGTCAGAGGGCATCATGATGGAAACATCTCAGTCCGCGGACTTCACAATGGGAGCCTATCGCTTTGCATCCTTCTGTGTGCAGTGCTAATAAAATGGATGCTCACTCAGTCCGTGATGCCATCTAGAGAGATCCAGTTGGTTCTTGTTTTCACCAATCTGAGCAGTTGTCTACCCCCCACCCAAAGAAGAAGCCTGTTAGAGAGATTCTGACAAGAAGAACTTTTGATTTCCTGACTGAAAAAGTGAATGTATTTTTAGCGAGATGCTGTAAGGCTTTTAGAAATCTTTTTTTCTTCTTTGCTATCGAGCCAGCCCTCGTCTATAGGTTCTTTTCTCTGACAGCCATAATTAGGCCGATGAGATGTTTAGCTGTTTTCTTTACGGTTTCAATAATAGCAGTCTGATTTCAGCATAGTCAGATTTTATAATTAGGAGATGAATCCGTCTTTTAGAGGATCTTCCTGGGCGTACGCTTGTCAGTCTGGTGCTGAGGAAATGTGAAGTGAAGTGTCCCAGCAGGGATTCTCCACCACTATGGAAGACAATCGGATGATGGGAGCAGGATATTAGAGAAAAGCAGCCTTATAAAAACCCACTCAGCCCCCCACTCCAGTCTAATGACAGGTGTCCCAGGGTATTTTCACCTTTAATCTTCTCAGTGAGAGGTCTCAAACTGCTTGATCCCTGATTAAGACCCTTAACTTATTTTACTTTGGCTGAGTAATGAGGCTATAAAAGTCCCAATGGAAGACTGGAATTAAAATGGTTCCCTGGATGCTGTTAGTATCTTGTTAAGCTTGAAAAACACTCATCACTGAAAGTATAGATTATAACTGTGTAGCATGGCGCACAAATTGAATGACTGTACTTGAAGGCAAATTAAACTATCAGACACTTGAGGATTACAGGGTGGTAGTGTTTCTGTGCTCTCAACAATTTAATTCCCCTTTCAAGACCTTTCCAAAGCCAAGATTGCACCTTCATGGAAGATATTATTACACAAAAGTGCAGCACTTAAAAAAAAGGGGGGAGGGGGGGAGGAGATCTGAAGGAGACACCTCATGAAAGGATTGGATTATTTTGTGACCTTTTACTAAATCGCATTGGTCTTTGAAAGCAGCTAAAACCTTTCACAGGGCGCTGCCATAAAAATCTATTTGAGGTGCACTTCTGTCCTGTGGAAAAAGACTCTCTCTCAAGACAAGGTGTTGCAAAACGAGCTTTTATTCGGTGTGTGTATACATTTATACAACGTGTTATCTCCGCTCGGCGTTTGCCTTCAAGTACATTTTGTTTTTTAGGATTTGGTGGAGAAAAAAATGATGTAAAACAAGTGGCCTTTGAAATTATTAGCTTTTGGAGGACAAATAGCACACCAGTCAGTCATGTTTCAGTGATTTGGCTGATGCTACATATTTGATGGGCATTTGAATTTGTGTTTGATGTCTTTGGCTGTCGACAGTCAAAAGAGAATTCCGAGTACTGAGAGAACTGGGTCATCTTAGATGAATTTAAGCAGAAAAATGAAAAATAGATCCGTTCAGATAAATTGGTAAGTAAAGATGTATCTCACATGCGTGGCTTAAGCTGGCACTTTATCATTGCATGCTAAGTGGAAACTTCAGTTACAAATGACGTGAATCCAGCAGTGATAAAACATACAGGCTTATCTCGGCGTAAAAGTGAAATTGCTCTACAGCTGTGTAGCCCTCCCCCCGTCTCCCCCCTGACTTCTCAGTTAGCCGGAGCCTCTGCAAAGCCTCTAGTTCCCTTTTTTCAGCACGGCTCCCACGTCTGTGGCTGAATGTACGGGGAGGAGATAGCCTGGAGGTCCTCCATCAGCCAGGCTGACCAACCAGTGCAGAATTGCAACTGAGATACAGCAGGATGCAGACTGAGGGCTGTGCGGGTTCCTGTGGCGGCTCTGTCAATGCAGAGTGTAACCCCGAACATTAGCACAGATAATAAAAGGGGTTTTCCATCCACTGATAACAATATGTCATCACTGAGCTCATGTAATCATGTCAGAGGTGATATTTTAGTTGATTTTCTAAATGTGGTTTTAATGCGTTTATAAAACATAAATGTTTCCATATCGGCTTGCAGCAACACACATTAGAAATGGGAACGGTAAATATCGACGGTGCTTTTCTTTCACTCCTTCCATCCGTTTCCTTTCATGCACAAAGGTAAAGCACTTCAGCTCTAACGTTTAGTTAAAGAAGAATGTTTGGATGGGCACTCAGAGCCCACATACGTGCACACTGCTCTTACTTTTTTCTTTCTTTTCTTTTTTTGGCAGGCAGCCATATATAACAAATGAAGGCCTCTCTCACCGTCTTCCACCAGTCTGGCACATATGCCAGGACAACGTTCTCACGCTGCAGATTTCTTTCATTTTTTTTCTCGGATCTCTTCAGCGGCAGAATTACAGCATTTATGTGTGACTAGGACAGCAAAGGGAGGAATGATTTGCGTGGACTAAAGGGGCCCCATCTGTTTGCTCTCAGAGTGTTTTTATGTTGAGTTTGATGTTGTGCAGAAAGGTCTGACAAATATGTTGCGCACCTACCTGTGGATGCTTCCATTAACTCTCATTCCTGCTGAACATTTGCAAGCGTTTTTTTCCCCCTTCCCTTTGCTTTAGATATATATTTAAATATTGTTTAGTAAAGTAAATATTAGAAGGAGCCATGTCATCAAATCACTTAGTCTCCAGCCTCCTGTGTGCCACAGCTTCAAAGAAAGACAGCTGCTGCCGTCAGTCAGAGGCTCCTTTAGACGCCCCCACGTTCATAGTCCAATAAACAAGAGAGTAAAGCCACAGATGCCTGCTACACACACAGCACCGCTGCTTGTCGGCGCGGCGTAAGCCCGACCCGCCGATTTTGTGCGGAATTTATTGTGTGGCGGCGTATTGTGTTTTCCCTTTTAATATCTGAACACATGAGGAACTCATCACTGCTCTCACAGGACAGTGATTGAGGCTGCAGAAGGATCCCTGGAATTGCTTTTTCGGAGAGTGCACGAACAGAGAAAGGAGAGATGATCAGCAGAGAGACGGAGCGGCGTCATCCAAAGGCCCTCGTCTGCCTTTTTTGTATAACTCTCTGGAAAATTTCCCTCGGAGAGCGCGCCTGCTCTCGAGCTACAGAGCCGCTGCTCGGGGTGAGCATGAGCCCATTCTTCAACTCTCACCTCCCTCACAATGGGCCAATAGTTTAATTAGCTTTCTAACAGCAAATCTTGGCAGCCTTCCATCTCTCTGTTCCCCACAGGATTCTCACCTCAAACACTGTCCCCTGCTGACTGGCTGGGCTCCAGTAGGCAGTGCTATTACCTCTGATCTTTCTTCCTCCTATCTCTAACTCTCAGTGTAGCATGCATGCTTAGTTTTTATTTGCAGCATTTTAATAGAGCACAAATTGCAGTTGCACTTTGATGCATGTTTTCAGCTTTTTTGTTGCCATGAAATCAGCAGCATTAGGCTGCTTCTCCTTCTTTAACATAAGGCTTTTAAACATTTTCCTTAGATGTGCAGGTCCAGGTGTGAATCCATGGGGTTTTTAGTAACGTGTGATACATTTGAATCCAAAGCATGGGGAGTGAATGGAAATTTAGATTTGTTCAAAATAGTATTTTCCACACAGGAAGCTTTGAGTGTGCCTTCAAAGTGCAGTGACTGAGGCCTAGCTAATCACTTTAAACAAGGCTCTTTGTTCCTGCCATCTACACTTGGCCCAACATGGCTTAAACATGGTCTCGGTCACAGTCCTCATCTTGTTGCTAACACAACCAGCCAGATGCGGGAACTCTTAGCGCAGGAACCTGTGTTCCCTTTTCCCTCATTGCATGATGTCGAGAGCAGATGATCTGTCAAAGCCTCGCTGATTAGCCCCCGAGAGACCTGCAGGAACGCTCACACGTGCTTATTTGTTATGTTAAAAAAAAATCAGACACAGTGTGAAATAAAAACATCCCTGGCTTTAATTTGAGGTTGCTGCTCCTCTCATTATGCATCTGATGATTGATGTGGAGCATGTGCTTCTAGGAGGCCGATGAAGAAGTTGGCCTCTAATTTTTACTTTTCATGTGTTCTCTGAGGATTTAAGCAGGAGTTACAGCTGATGGGTGGATGTCGCCAAATATTTTTGAAAACAGTCAAAATCCACGCATTTAAGCGATGATTTGAAACTATAAACTATTGAATGCTGCTGAGAATGAAGTCAGAGGGCAGGATTTATGTGCCGCGACAGCCAGGAAAGTCGGGAATTAGGTTTATTTGGTGTCTTTTTGGCCATCTCTGCCTGAATCGAATGTGAAAGCACATCCTCATCTGTGATTGCGCCACGTCTATTCCCATTTCTCTACATGTCCATCTTTGTTTGACTGGCGGCCGGTTCGCCTTGTTTCCATGCAGCAGCAGCGTATATAAATGAATGCTTACTGAGGCACTTGCGCACACTCCTCGCGCGCATACGAGCGAGCACTGGACTGGCCGCTTTGGCCTCAGCCACAGCGAGATTGATGCAAAACACCACACGAATGGGCAGGTGGCAGCTGCATCAGGAAACTGGTCCACAGCAGGCCAAAAGACCATGTGCTCATGGTGCCCGGATACGAGGAGACGATCAGGTGGGCACTGACGGCTAGCTGGGTGGTAGCCCAGAAAGTGGTGGAGAGCAGGTGGAGGCTGGGGAGGAGAGGAGGAAGGAATTAAAAGGTGAAAAAGCATGCCCCTTTAGAGGAGTTTGACTTTTTACTCCCCCCTCCTACCCATGCATTTATTATTCAGTTTTCCATTTGTCTTCAGCGCCGTGCATGTTGACACTGTTGTCATTCAGACTGTCAATGCTGTTCACAAGATCCCCCATAGGATCATCATCTTAGTGCACGGAGCCATCTGGAGAAGCAGGTTGTCTATTTTTTATTTTATTTATTTATTTTTTACAGGAACTGAAGAAGAAACCCTCACTTTCACTTTACATAGGGCCAGATGTTTCATTTGTTTTGAATTTCTTTCTTTCCTGCTTTGCTTTTTCCTCCTGTTCCTTTTCTTTTCTTTCTAGGAACTGTCAGCTGTGTCCAAAATCAATCCCCCGGTCTCTCGTTCACTAATAGAGGACTCCACAGTGAGCAGCAAGCTGTTGGCCATTTTTGGCCCGTCTTTATTTTGCATCATTGCAGGTATAGACTCCTGCAGTGATCAGTCGTACAGCCATAAGATGTATTTTACACGCTGTAAAATCGTTAGTAGATAGCTGTATAAATGCGTCTTTCTCAAAAACATTCAGATAAAATATGGAGGATTTATTACATATGTTTACCTGTATGTTTAACTGAGTATTTCACCTCCACCTGCTTATTGCCATTAAAATCTGTGCCAGGCACTGAGTTTCTCCTCTCATATCATTTCTGGGGGCCCTGGCAGAGCACCTGTCTGAGGACTCGTTTCAGTGCAATCCTTTTCTCCAAATCAGCCGCACAGCTTGCGCACGACCCTCTCTCCACACAAATACTTAACTTCTTTATTTAAGTAGATTTAAATACTTCTTGGCTCCCCCCCACGTTCTCCCCTAGCACAGGTGGAACTAGCCCTCTCCACTTCTAATCCCTTAAAATGTCAGGCAGAAATGGGACGATGCTCCTCGTCTGAGTAGCTGTGGAGTCAGCCGTCTTAAAATAGTATTCAGCCTATAACAAACTAAGAGTGTTGTGCAGTCTAATTACAGTCAACACTTTGGGTTTTGCTGTCAGGCAGATTTCTTTCTTTTATTAATATGATAGATTCACACTGGCGGTTGCTCTGTCAGTTATCATTACGTAAGCTTAGCTGCGGTTTAAAACAGGTCATGTAAGGCTGCGCATCTGCATGCTAAGTTAAATGCATTTTCTGCTTTAACATTCTCTTCATTTCTATTTGTTTTTCGCTAATTTGAACTTGTCTCATTTAGAACAATCGAGTGTCCTGCAGTGAGATGTAAATCAAATGCAATCAGACCCTAAAATCTCTGTTTATTAATCAAAAAAGCTGATGCGTGCTAGTCTCTTGAATACTTTCCCCTCCATCGTGGAGATATGAGTGTTGATTTGCATAGACACAGACACAATTCTACACTGCAGGCATGTCATTAAATAATTCAAATATATCTTAGCCAAAGCACAGGGGCGTATTGGTTAGCATCGTTACCTCTAGAAGGTCCTGGATTTGAATTTATGAGCCAGTTGAGGCTTTTCTGTTTGCATGTTCTCGCCGTGCCTGCATGAGTGCTCTCCGGGTACTCCGGCTTCCTCCCACAGTCCAAAGATATGCATATAAGTTTAACTGGTGATCCTAATTTGACCGTGGCTATGAGTGTGAACAATTTAGTTAGCTCTGCGACGAACCCTATGAGACCAAGGATAAGGCTCCAGCGCCCCGATGACCCTGAATCGGATAAGCAGAAGAAGACGGATGGATGGAGTCAACAAGAGCACAACTTGTGCTGTTTTACTGTTTTACTGCTATCACGGATTAACACCGTCATTGAACTCTTTTACTTTGGGAAGATTTTGCATCTCTCCCGATAAGTCATGGCCTTTGGAGGACATCCAAACCAAGATTTGGCATGAAACAAACAAACACACAGATTAAAAAACAAGAACAAAACTTAAAGATATGTTAAAGATAAAGAACAGATCAGTGTTACATGCATAAGCATGTTTTTAGGATGTTACATCATGCAGATTCTTTGGGAGTTCACAAAGTGCACCACTTTTCCTCCTCTCGTTTCAAGATAAGATTTGTTTGTTAGGTCGAGTATAGAGATTGACAGACCACGTGACTTTCGCGCATTGCATGCCGGGAACTCGTGGCAAAACAATCCAAGTATCGCATCAAATGCAAGCATTTGCAGCACCGCAAAACGTTCATTCTCCGGTTTCAACACCTTCTTGGTTTTTCTTTGCCTCCCAAAAAAGGAACGAAGGAGAACAATACCGGTCCGTACAAAGACTTGATGAAAAGTCAAAGAAAAGATACGAGGAAAAAATCAAAGGAGTGAAAGGGTTAGACCCTTACGAGCACACAGAGTGGACAAAAGACGTTAGCGTGCTGCCCAACTTCCACCACGCTCATATTTATAATTATACGGTTCTTGGAGTGAGTGCATACACTCATGAAGTTTAGTAACTTCAGGTCACTGCAACAAGCCCAGGTACAGTTTACCGACGGATGGGTACAGGACCTTGAAATGCACCGTGTAGAACAAAAGACCATCGTACGTATCATAAGTTTACCAGTCTCACAAATCGTCTTCATAAATACACATTCGTTAACCGTTTATTAATGGGACCTTTGAGCTCAACGGTAATTAATTAGTAGTGGAAATAATTTCTGGTTCGCATTACAGAAATGTAGCAGTGACAATAATACTGTATGCTGTAATCGTACTGGGCAATTAGTGATACAAAACAACTGTTTTATCCTGTGAATAAAAGTATATGTTTTTGTCATGTACCATGGTAATAACAGAAGCGAAACACAATATTGTGTCATTACAATTCACTATTTATGCACAATAAACAAAGGAGCATTGCGCGACAATTTCCGTTCAGCGCTAGACTTGCTTGTAACCTATATCACCAATTATGTTATGGAAAATGACGTATTAACTACTACAAAACACTGACCTTTGTGGAAATGCTTGGAGCAGACTAACCTGTGAGCTGGAGTGTTCTGGGACGTTATATTTGGTCTTTGAATGGCTGCAGGCCATCCGTCGCCTCTTTGTTACTTCGGAAACATGGCTCAAACAATTTCTCTTCAACGACGTAATCCGATAACAACCGATCTCTTTACCCGTCGGCTTCCCGTGGCTGTCATGCGACCAGCTATTGCAGTTAATAATACAACAGCTTCTTGCCATTTTTTGTGTTTCTTTTTATCGCTGTGTAACTGATTTCAACAGAAAGCCTGCGTGCGCTAGTACCCCTTGCTACGAGTTCCCAGAATTCTTTGCGGTTTTGCCCCTGAATGACGTCACATTTTCAATCTCTATTCACAGGCACAGGATCATGTTGGTCTTTACAAAACACTAGACCGTTTCTGACATTTTTGGCAGAGCATGGCTTTGCCCTGTACGAAGGGTAAAATTATCTGTCCTTTGTCTCCTCCTCACTGATGTCAACTGTAAAAACAAAGGAAGGCGGCGCGCGCATGTTTTATGCTAAATGTGCTCCAGACGAGAACAATGGATGGCGAATTAGAAACACAGACGTACAAAGAAAGGCTGCGTGAACTGAAATGCTCTTCTCATTTCCCCTCCCTGCATGCAATCCTATATGTGGGTTAGTGGAATTGAAGGCTGCAGGTTGTGGAGACAGCAATTGGCTGCCTTTGTGTAAGTGGAATTGACAGGCAGCAGAGCGGTGAAGCTGCTACGGGGTATGTAGTTTAGCAGAGTTGATAGACACCAGTTCCCCCCCACCCACCCTTGGTGAGCTGGGACGCTGCAGGCGGTTTGAAGAGGACGTGCAGTCAAACGGACTCCGCTCAGCTGGTCAGGGATTGCATGCGATTGGTGGAGGTCAACTGAAGTGGGAAGTGAGTGTCTGTAGTTCCCTCTGGTGTGGGAGTTTGTTTACCCCCAAATAAGTGTAGATGTTAAATTCAGACGCTGTACTTGTGACCTTTAAACGACCCTTGGGTTACCCTCTGCTACATGTGATGAAGTCACACAAAAACGACCCGTCTACGAACCAGGAAGCTGTTTTCCAACAACACTGCTCAGCCGGGCAGTGAGTCATATGTTTACTTTAGCAATTCAGCTGCTGCGACAACAGCTACAGGAAGCATTATCAGGTGGAAACATTCAAGCCTGCCTTGTTTAATCACACACGTCCTGCTACAGTACCTACCCAAAGACTACACATACACTATATACTCAGAAGTAATGTATCAACAGGCAAATGTGTGTGTGTGTATTTTTATTTGTTTGACACATCATAATCACCTCTTAAGCACATTTGAACGACTCCATAGTGGAAAGAATGTAATAACGTTGTGATTCGTGAAGCTAAGATGGATTATGAATCATTATGATTAGGTCACGAGGCATTACTATCTAAATTAAAGGGATCAATTATTTTTATAAGTGAGGTGTGTCATAGTTTAATATTTATCTCCTCTTTATGATATATAAAAACTGTTGAATGAGACTGTGGGTTTTCACAGGAAATGTGATTAGGCTACACAGAGCTCCAATACTCATCAGTGTCACTGTGTTACTTTTACAGATTTAACATGTCATTTTGTAACGTTTGACATTGATGGACATCGTGGACTCTCTTATATACATCTTCAAAAAAAAAAGAAAAGAAGTAAAGATCCATGAGCTGTTTTCCTTAACCATAAATTAAAAAGGTCAGGAAGGTAATTAGATGGGAGCCATTTATGCATGCTTCCCAACAAAACTTCATTACTATAATGATTGCGTTTTGATTAATCAATTAACCCCGTGGCCATAAATTTTCATAAAATGGCAAAAAAAAAAACTTCCACACCTCAATCTTCAAATTGCATGTTTTTGTGCCGCCATAGGTCCAATATTGTTATCATTGATTAATTTGTTGTGTACTTTCTTGATCACTTACTCAGTCACGGCTGTCAGATGTCAGAACATGGTGAAAAATGTCAGTCAGAATAGAGCCCTCTGCTGTTTACTGGAGATCAGTTGATCAATTTTATGCAGCCAGTTCTTTCAGTTCTTGCCTTAAACCAAAGAGAAAACCAACCAGGAATTATAAACATAACACAGTCATTAAGCAAGAGAGCTGATGGACATCACTCAATAAACAGATGTTTTTTTTTATTGCGCTTTATCAAAACAAGCAGTATTTGGCTTAGTGGTGGTAAAGTCCCTTCACATGTAAGAGGCCCCTTTCTGCAGGTTTATCTCCGTCTGTCACTGGCTGGAAGAGACACATGTCCTCTGGTCCTTCACTTTGCTGTGGGTTTCTCATTACACTCCACAGGCGCACTGTGGAGTTATTATTCCCCCGCTTTGAACTTGCAGGATTAGTTCCTTTATAAGATTTCCCCCTTTCATTTCTCTGTCTCTCCAAAGAAAAGCAGATGTTGAAGAGTGAGCCAGACAGACTTTGTCCTGCTAATTAAACTGATTTATTTTATGGGCCTTTAGATTTTGCTTTGCTGTCACAAAACACATACGCTCACCAATTGCCTTATGAGGTACACCTTGCTGGTACTGGTTATTTTCCAAAGGCGTTTTGCCTGCAGAGCTGTCCTAATTCTTGCACTGCAAACACTGAGATTAGTGTTAAATGAAGAGACGGAACCAAAAAGTAACACAATTTTTTGTTTTACTTCATAGTATAAATCATCAACATAATGATCAGACCCTCCCGTTATTTTACAGCTGTGCCGTATAAAGAAAATCACAGAGTGATGGTTTAGTACTGCTGAGCATTTCCACCATGTTTTCTGTTGATATTCAATAAGGTGCTAGAAGCACTCCTCAGAGATTTTAGTCCTTATTGACATTATAGCATTACTTAGGATGCAAATCTCCTCCAAAGTTGCTCCAGTGGATGAAGATCTGTGGACTGTGGAGGGAATATGAGTACAGGGAACTAATTGACATGCTCAAGAAACCAGTTTGAGATGATCTGAGCTTTGTGACATGGCTCACTATCCTGCTGGAGGATGGATACACTGTGAGATGGACATGGCCACACTCAGGTAGACTGTGGTGTTTAAACAATGGGAAATTCGCTCTGACTCTACCAACTGTATTTCCCACAAGAAATTAGGATTTCTCAGACCGGGCAATAGTTCTATAATTTTCCATTGTCAGCTGATGTAGCCCAAAAAGATCAACGTGTTGTGCAATCGGAGATGCTCTTCTATGTACCTTGGCTGTAATGAGTAGTTATTTGACTTGTTGTTACCTTCCTATCAACTTGAACCAAGCGTCTCATTCTCCTCTGACGTCTGACATCAGCAAGGCATTTTCACCCAGAGAACTGCTGCTCTCTTCTCTTTTTCAGACCGTTCTCTGTAGCTGGATTTGTGGGAAAATCCCAGCTGATCAGCAGTTTCTGAAATACTCTGACCAGCCTGTCTGGCACCAACAACCACGCCACATTGAAAGTCACTTAAATCACTTTTCTTCCTCATTCTGATGCTCAGTTGGAATTTCAGGAGGTCAACTTGACCATGTCTTCACATCTAAATGCACCGAGTTGCTGTGATGTGACTAATTTGCATTAACATTCAGTCGAACAGGTGTACCTAATGTATTGGCCAGAGACTGCATGCTCCTCGTTTTTCCCGTTGTGGAGGTGGTGAGAAAGTGGAGATGAATATGTATTGATATCAATGAGAATAGATAATTTTAGTAAAAAACACAAATAAAAATCGAATAATTACACCCAATGCCCTTTCATCAGTGAACAGAGATTTTTTTTCTCTCCCCTTGACATTAAACCAGCAGGATCTAGAAAGTGGAATAATTGATGTTTTCATGTTTTCACTGAAAAGGAGAAACAAGAGACAACAAGCTCAGGCTGCTTTTGTCTCCGTGTCCTTGTTGTGTTTTTTCTTTGTGCTGCCCTCAGAATAGCACAGAACAGGCTGATATCAGAAGATTAATATTTTTGATTCTTATTCCACTGACATCTGGGATACCTTTATCATCAACCCACCATCCAGGATGAAATATTGTACCGGTCTTTCAAAGTGAAGGCAAAATTAATTTCAAGATGAATTGCGGCTGACTGGTATCTTTGGATTCGCCGTGAATACAGCTGTAGGAAGCCTTTTTGTCATTGTTCATGCTTGGAAGATGAAAAGGGAAAATGTTCTTTGCTTGTGCAACTTTACTTCATTTGAATTTCGGGAAAGTATGGAAATTACCGGAGTAGACAAGGGGGAGAGGTTATGTGTGTGTTTTCTTTTTGCTGTAGGAGCATACGAGTCTTTAACTTTACTCATCCCAGAGTATTTTATGTTCATTACAGGTGTTAAATGTTAATTGTTGCAACACAAAGCAACCTCTACTCTGTATCAGGGGTTTATTATCCTGATTAGGTAACAGCTATCGTGTCACTTTTGACAAATGAAACTGAATGTTTTTATTAATTCTTTGATATAAGAAAAAGTACAACAGATTTGAGCCATATATAATTTAAAAGATCCACAAGGATTTCATTTAGGATATTCTGCTTTTTTTGGTTAATGCCCAATTTGTTTTGTAATTTTGCCTCTTTACACCACCACAGTGGAGTTTTACATTAAACAACTAATTAAAGTGCAGCAGTTTAGCTTTAACTCAAGGGGTGCAACAAAAATACTGAATTAACTATTTACAGCCAGTTTAATAGGCCTCCATTTTTGGAGGTTCATATGTAATTGGAAAACTGACTAACAAGCATTTTTATTGGCAAGCCTATTCTCTTGCTATTATGTTGGGACAAATAAAAAATTAATTAAAAATCAGAATGATGAAAAACGTTAGGAGTGGCCACATTTTTTTTTTCTTTTCACATCCTCAGTTTATTCTTCAAATTCCCCAGTTTAACCGCCTTGAGCACCATTTTTTTCATATTTTTATTGAGAGACAAGTGTACATTAGTTTACAATGACAATACAATCTGTTCCCCTCACATATTTTTTAGTTTTTCTTACATGAACAGATACAATAATACACACACACACACACACACACACACACACACACACACACACACACACACACACACACACACAGACACGCTTAAATAAAATTGAAAAAACAAACAAACAAACAAACAAACAAACAAAACAAAACCTAAGAAGGAACCCAAAACAAACACAAACAACAAACCCCAAAACACACACACACACAAAAAAAAGGGGGGGGGGGGGATATTAATCAGCTGGTAGAGCGTTTAATGACTTGCAATAGTTTACAAGGGGCCCCAGATACGATAAAATTCTCTGTATTTGCCCTTCGCCACAAGGGAGTGGCTACATTTAAAAAGGAGTGCAGCTGATGAACATCAAAGGTCCTGAAAGACCACAGAAGAGGAAAAAAGTGTATGATGACAGAATTATTTCCATGGTTACAAAAAACTTCACAAAATTTTACAGGAAGAAGTAGGTGTATCATTATCATTGTCACAGTGACAGAGGATTTACAACAAAGTGCAAACCACTGGTTACACTGAAGAACAAGAAGGTTAGATTAGACTTTGCTAGAAAACATCTAACAGTCCGAACAGATGAAACCAAAATGAACTTATTGGACTGATGGGAAGAAAATGCCCTGTACGCCCTGTGGCTACACCCAACATGGTGTAGCCAACGATGTGGCATTGGAATGTATGGCTGCCAGTGGAATTGATTCAATAGTGTTTATTGGTGTGACTGCTGATAGAAGTACCAGGATGGACTCAAAGCAAACTCTAAAAGCAACCCAAGAGTTCCTCAAAGCAAAGAATGGGATGTTCTTCAGTGGGCGATGTCAACCCAATAGAGCAAGCTTAGTTATTAAATACATGACAGAATGCAGAGCAAACCAGCAGCATCAGAAGGTGACACCAGTAAAAACCTAGCAAAGCATCTCAAAGGAGGAAACACAGCATTTGCTGACGGCCATGAATTCTAGACTTGAGGCAGTCGTTTATGAAGGATTTTCATTCAAGTGTTAAAAACAACCCTTATTTTTAAAAGTATGTTAGTTTGTCGAATTTAGTTTGAGCCTCTGAAAATGGGAGACTGTGTATGAAAACGGGTGTAATTCCCGAAACAGTTTAAAAACTGCTTGAATTAAATCTGGAAGGCTGCACTTCAATCACACGTTGATTGTTTGATTTCAAATCCACTGTGGTGGTGTAGAGGCAAAATTACAAGTAAGAAACGTGTCATTGTCCAACAAATTCTGGATGTAATTGTATGCATGTGATTGGCTGCCTGAAAAGGAACAACAGCAGGAAAGCAAGAGCATGAACAGAATGCATGTTGATTACAAATATATTTGTAAAATGTCACATTTCCCTCAGAACTGATCTGATTATACCAGCAATGTAATGTTTTACAAAAAAAGCTTCCAGTATAATATGATTGAGTCATTATATTGATACTTTGTATCTTGAAATATTACAAATGTAACAACATACATATAGTTTTTTCACTTAAAGAGACAGATTTACTTTTGTTTCCTCTTCTTTTTTTTTATCCTCTTTACTTGCAGGTTAACATCTGCAATAAGGTGAAATAGGTCATGTGTTTTTCCACCAGCTTTATAAACCGTCTTGATTTGTACACTTTTGATTTCTATTGACAGTGAGCTGTAGCCGTTCAGCTGTGTTATCACTATACGATATTGATATTTTTCCACAAAGTAAGGGGGAGGATCTGAGGAGCACATTATTATTGCAGTGGGGGTCTTGCCTTTTGCAACCCTAAGGCTCAGCTCTCCTCTCACCCACCCAAGTAATTTTCTTTAAGTCGCTTATTTTTTCCGCCCCCTCCAGATGCTCCCTTGCAGCACACTGGTTTTTCAACGTAGTACACCCCGAAGCTGAGCGCCTCTGCGGTACTCTTTCGCCATCTCCAGCCCTTTCTTCTCTCAATCTGCTTCCAGTCCCCTCTGTGTCTGACTGGGCCCATCCAGCCACTAGGGTTGAGTTATTAATGCCCAGGGAGGCAGAGAGATGATTTCATTGCATATTCAGGTGTGGGGATGGATGGCTTTCAGAGGCAGCCAGGGGAGTGCTGGCGAGGAGAGTCTCTGTAGTGAATAAATATACCTGTCCCCTGCTGATGCATAGGGCCACACTCACAGCAATGCAAATCAACCACTCTCCTCCCTCCTAACTGCTTCCAGTATTACTCACCCGTTCCCACCTGGATCCCCACCAGCCAGACGTGCACTCACCCCAGAATCATATGAGGCTTTCTGTGTGGAGTGGAAGAGCTCTCAGCTTCTCAGCACAGTTTGTTTCCCTTCTGTGGATGATACAACAAGCATCTTCGCCTCTTCGCCGGGTTGCATTTCCTGGATGATTTGAAAGGTTCCGGTGTTCATTACCTATCCGGGCTGCCTAATAATTAAGGGCAGAAGTTGGAATTTCTAGCACGGCAAAGCATACGCATCTTTTTTTTGGAGCAGTTTCTTTTTTGTTTTGTTTTTTTGTTATAAACAAGCAGCTAGGTCTCAAGTGTTTTTGAATTCTGTTGTGTTTTCACCCTCCCCAAAAAAGACCAAAATGCTTTACAGCTGCATGTGTTTATCATTCTTTTTTCAACATTTTCTCTGATTATTATTATAGTTTTTATTTTTTGCACAGGATATTAAACCTTCCACGTGCAATGCCAAGTCTTGAATGGTATCCAAATAAAATTCTAGGAATTTCAGGGAAAAGAAAGAGTAATTGCAGATTTTCTGCCAACTTGGATCTTATTTCATGAAATTGTGTGTTAAAGTGGTGTTTTTACACCTGCAGAAATAGAGTTTCTTGCTGAGGATTGTACGAGAAGATCAATGTCACTCTCATATATGCCAGTAAAATGTAAGTTTACTGTCGATACCTTTCAAGCTGTCTTAGCTTCACATAAAAAGTAAAATCAAGGGGGAGAAACTTTTCCTGCCTCTGTCCAAAGGTAACATTTCTTCTAAATCATTCTCACAACAGCTGTTAATGCAGCACACTCTATAATGTCGCATTCCTTCCTTAAATCTTCATTTTTCAAATGGATCTCAGGTTAAACTGAATCAGGATTCCTGTTTTCTTTCCAGTTTTTAGTTTAGTTAAGTTACACTTACTGGCTGAATGATGGAGCCATAACAACAACAAATATCTTCTCATCTACATCAATAAAGTAGCTAAGAAAATATCATCAACACATTCAACAAACAGAGCAACACACACCCAGTGATGGGACCTCCTTGTAGATGTTACCGACTCAACCTTGTGTGTTTATGGGGAAAAAAACATTCACATCTGAGCTGTGGTGGAAAATTATGATACGTGGGCGCCAGTAAAGGTCTAAAGTGACTGAGTGCTGCAGTATATAACGCTCTATATTGAAGCCAAGATAAATAGAAGTGAAAAGACCCTGAAAGATCCTTTATGGGCAGAAACATCCTCTCAATCACTGATTGTCCAATTAAGACTAAATAACACCACTTTACAAATAGTGCTGCTCAGTGCAAAACCACCACGAAAAACTCTGCTGGCAATAATCCATTTGTGAGCTGCACGAGTCATTTATAGACTTGCTAAAGTGGACAGAGAGCACATTATGGCACATAATGTGTATATTCCTTTATGATTGCTCCATTTACTTTTCCACTTATTTAATAGTGCATGCAGGTATGGGTGATATGATGATATACTGTGCAAATCTCAAATTTCACCTTCAGATATTTGGCTGTTTGCTGCACATCAGTGATGAAGCCTGTGTCGTAGCATTGCAGTCGCCTCATTTTATCCATAAACACAGTCTATTGTTTTCTGAAAGAAAATATGCTATTTATTAGCATTTCTTTCACTTCCTAGCATAGTTATATTTTATAATCTTTTGCAAGTCTGAGCCACAGGTAGGACTCTGCAGTTCAGACCTGGTCAGGGGTCTTATGACATGGATTAAAGGATTAAAAATGTTAAGGATTTCTGTGCCGCCTGTGAGCTGTTGTCAAGAGTCCCAGAATTTTTGTCATGTGGCTATATACCCAACCGAATGACATTACTTGAGCCAATTTACCCCAATGTTCTCCCATACAGATTTTTACTGCCTCTGTGAGTGGTCGATATGGCAATTTGGTACTCAAACAAGTGCTGCTAATTTACAATCTGTACAAACACTGCCCTTTTGGAATCTGCAGTTTTTATTCTGCTCACTCTCTGTACGGAATCTCAGAAGGAGCGAAAAGATTAGCTGCAGTGTTTCAGATCAAAGGATTACTTTCTGGTTTCAAAAGTGTGTCATTCTTCTTCTTTGAAACAGAGAAAAGAGAGGGCGTACACTTTAAGATTTCACTTTGATGGCTGTCCACTGATTGTTTAACGGTCTTGAAATACCAACAACAGTTTAACTATTAGGTATTCTGTGGCTCAGGAAGGACTCTCTTCTGCTTGTGTTTCTGATTATGATTTATTCAAGTGAAAAGTTTGTCAGAGTAGCGGTACCTTTAAAGAAGCTTAGGCCAGCGATGTTATGCTGAAAACGTATGCAAATAAAGGGGATAAGCAGAGATTCTGACAATATTCACCGCGCACAGCGACACTCTAATTAGATAGCAAGGCGGGGGATTATACAAGTAAACAGAGGGCGAGATACCAAATCTAATATGAAGAGCTACATGTGACACTAACTGCTGATATGAGCAGAGAGAGGCTCATAGACGTGATTTACTGCTCACATAAAGCTGGGGAAGACTTTTTACGTATCAGCCCGAATGCTGTGCCAAATTGGAGAGTCTTGCAAACCGGTTTTCACCTTCTTTTATGTCCGTATGAAATGATGGAGGACACACTACATACGTCTTCTGACAGAACCCGGCTCCTCACTTCCTCGGTGTAAATCTTAAGCTAGTTCTGTTTTCTGTCAAGTCAGAGAGGTTATGTATTGATTTATTTGTGGCTTAATCTGTGGAGATCAAGCGTAAACTACAGTAAATACTGAGATTAGTGTTAAACAAAGAGATGAAACCAAAAAGTGACACAAATCTTTTTCACTTTAGTCTATAAATCACCACCCGATTGGTCAGACCCTCCCATAATTTCACAGCTGTGCTGTATGTAGAGAACCACAGAGTGATGATTTACAGTAGCACCACTGAGCAGTTCCACTATGTTTTCTACTGGTATTAAATCCTGAAAACTAATTCATCACAGCTGACATTTGCTCTACAATTGATATACCTAAAATATAGCATGCACTTGCTAGTATTGGGTTGAACCCCCATATGTCTTCAAAACTGTCTTAACTCTTTATGATGGAAACATTCCTTAGAGATTTTAGTCCACATTGATGCAGTTGCAGCAGATTTGTCAGCTGCACGTTTGCGATGTGCATCTCCTGTTCTGCTGCAACCCAAAGGTGCTCTATTGGATCGAGATCTGGTGACTGTGTAAGCGATTTGAATACAATGGGTGCTCAACTCATTTTCGTGTTCAAGAAACCAGTTTGCGATGTTGTTGGTGTGTTCAGATAATGGGTACACTGTGGTCATAAAGGGATGGACATGTTCAGCAATGTAGTTGGTACTAACTGGTCTAAAGTGTGCTAAGAAAATATCCTCCACACCGTTATCGTCACAACCAGCCTGAGCTAATGATAGAAAGTATTATGGATGCCAATTTTTCAAGTTTTCTGTTGGGGTGAATTGTAGCCTCTGTTTCCTTTTTTGAGCTTTCTTTCTTTTTCTGACCACTCTCTGTGCACTCAAGAGACGATTGCGCTTGGAAAATCCCCATTTGCATGCTTGGTTTGAACTTCAACAGGTCGTCTTGAACATGTCTGAATGCCTAAACACACTGAGTTGATGCCGTGTGACAGGCTGATTAGATATTTGCCTTAACAAGCAGTTGACTGGTGTTGGCTGGTCAGATTTCAAAAAAGTAAAACATTTGATTTGATTTGGCAAGTAAATAAATAATTATTATGAATTTAAATATGCATTTAAAATTTACATTATTGGGATTACAATAAAAAACATGGAAGATTCATTAGAAAATCTTTTAGAAAAAGCCTTATTGCTGGTTCTGCAAGCTGCAAATGCTGAGAGAAGAAGGGCTGACAGCAGATCAGCCACTTCATTTGTAATAAAAATGGAAAGCCTCAACACTGAGACTGGACGTTGTCGTCTATCTTGATTTATTCTATTCATTTGTGTCATTCCTAGAAAGTGTTTATCCAAGAAGTAGTAACATCTCATTTTATGCTTAACATGGAAATGCTGCCAAATACATACATCAGCCAACAACAGGATGAACAGTGGCTCAAGCTCTTAAATGAGTCTTTTTTCTCAGCCACCAAACCTTGGCGGTGTCTAGCTATGCACTGGTCAGTGCACTAAATTATGCTGTAATTATTCAGGTAAAAAATGACCACTGACACCCCGCACATCCATTGGTCCTCCAGAAGGAGCAGCGGAGGGAGAGTGCTTGTCATGATAGATGTGCTGGATCTCTCCCAGTGTGCTCTAAAGGAGATGACACTCCCGGGGTAGCTCTGGCCTCAGATTTTGGCTTCCTTCTCCGAGACTTTTGTAGGGAGGAGTCTGCGTGCTTCATTTACTGAAGCAGCGGGGAATAATATAGTGCCAGCGTTTGGATGTGTCAGGTCCCATATCTCTGGCTGTTCTATTAGAAATAGACCCCAGTGCGGGACAATTAACCCCTGGCCTCAGCAGCAGATCTGTGCAGTAACAGCCCAGCATGGGGCAATAAATCAAACCCAGAGGGTGATGCACACACTCCCACCCCTCCTGGTTGGCTGCTACCGTCACCCAATGGACCAAGCTTACATGATTGTAAACGTGCTCCTGTGCTATCATACAATCAGTGAAGGCTGTAGCGATATTGTAATAGGCTGGCCGTAGGCAAGGGCACTCTAAGTGTTTGTTTGTGCTGCAGTTCAATAAATTGGACTGGTGCTAACCTTTGAAACAAGACAGCAGCAACACATAATTTTATAAATCAGAAGGCTGGATGGTACTTTAAGCAGGTTAGCATGTCCGTCAAAGCATCTATTTGTCTCATTATGCCGTTATATGGCTGCTAGTGTAGCTTTATATGGTTAATGTTGTTTTTGTCTGTTTTCAAGTGTAGTTTGGGACATTTTTTTTGCCTTTGTGAGGTGCTTGCCACATGACAGGAAGAAAGAGAAGAGGATTGAGTTGCTAAATTAGTCAGCGGGATAATTTTAATTTAGTTTTAGTGTCTTAACCTGATTTTTGCTTTTAAATCAGAGATTCCCTTATCTAAGCCAGGAAATGGGAAATCTGTTCATTTTAATTCTATTTATTTATTTTCGCAAAAATATTTCAGGAACCAGAATGGTCATATATACTCTGAAGTTGGATATTTTTTACTGCTGTCAACATGACATCTATCCTATCCCAAGTGTCATAGGGCAGGAGGCGGAGTACGCACCGGACAAGTCGTCAGTCTGTCAGTGGGCTACACAGAGACAAACAACCATTTGGTGGCAATTTAAAATCATCAACTAACCTAACCCACTAAGTGCATATCGGACCACATGCAAACTGCACACAGAAGGACTCTGGCCAGGTGGTGAAGTCGAGCACAGGACCCTCTTGCTGTGAGGCGATAGTCCTAACCACTGTGCCACCGTGCTGCCCTACAATACAAGGATATTATAATTTCTTTTTAATGAAATTGTTATGTGCACTATGCTTAGTCTCATGTTTTCCTCTTCAGACACAGATGATCCAGTCAGCAGTTTAGCGTGCCAGAATGAAACCCTCTTCTGTGCTCTTTGACTACTTGTGCCATTTAATTTTAGTACTTAATATGCAGTAAGCTCAAATTTAAACAGCACAACATGCTGTCAATTAAAAAAATATATTATGCTGTAAAAGAAATATACAAAAGACTGCTTTGATGCTCAACCTTTTCTGCTTTTCATACATGTTGAAGTACCCTGCGCTCCATTTACAACAGTAGACTTTTAGAGTAAATAAGTATGTGAAAATGACTCAGATCTGTAACGTGGTCTACATCATCATGGAGCACAAGTTTTAACTCGTGAATGATGTCACGTTAGGGATGGTCTTTTCACTCAGGAGAGTGGTCGTTCCTCTCTAGCAGCCCATCACAGCAGATGTACCATCACTTGCAAAGCCAACAGACCGTGAGTGTAATTTCTTTAGAGACGACCTTCACAACTGCAGGATGCCTCCAACAGCAGCCTCGAGTTGTAGCTGCAGTTTGACAAGCTGCAAGAAAGAGCTGTGCATCTCACCTTTGTAAGGAACTCTGATCTGTCAATTATCAGACAAGCTGTTGATACACAGCAGGAATATTTCTAGGTTTTTTGGGGCAAGTCCTGCGATGCTTTGAATCTAGTTTCTTTTTTATTTATTAAACGGTAGTTTTCACTCTGAAACAGGAGTGCTTTTAGATTTAATGAAAAGCTGGAATGGCACTGATCTGATCAACCCCCCCATGTAGTGTCATCTCAACTGTCGTGGGATCAATGCCCTAAATGTGACAGTCAGTCAGCCTCTGATTTGATTGTTTGCACTACAGCATTGAAAATCACCCACACACACTCCCAGAAACCACAGGATAAAAAAAAAAATCAGATGCTACAATATTATTTGCCCTATAACTAACTAACTATAACAACTGGAGCGGTCACAATAGTAACATGAATCCTCACTACAGAAAGGCTGCATGTGTTTTTCTCTGCAGCCTGTCATACTGAAGCCATTTTTCAAAATTGAGGATTAGAGAAAAAAGAGCAGCAATAAAGTTGTATATCACAGGGGTCACCTTCAGAACCTGCTTGTGGTTATTCCTGTCATTAGCGTGACTGTTTCGTGCTGTCCTGCTCCAATTAGTACTGACACAACCTCTGGTCTTATGACTGAGCAGTTCAAACTGCCCACTGTTAGAGTGTAATTCTCATGCCGATGGACTAATGTGAAATATGGCAACAGATGCAGAGAGCAACAACTGAAGCACATTATTCTGGACCCAAGGGCCATTAAAGCCATAGCTATTAAATATAATTTGAAAAAATTTGCTTTTTGGCGCATAGAATAGCAGGTTGTGAGGTATTATTATAATCACTACATTCCCCAGAGTGGTTGCTTTCTGCAAATGTTATTGCTATTTGTATATGCCTTTTGTGAAAGGGCTTTAGGATGTGTAGTCTTGTTTGTCAATGCTTTATGGGAGGGGTATTTCTCCTCAGATTCAGGGGTAATCATTGCTTTTGCCAGGCTTTGTTTCTTTTTGTGCGAGTTTGAGGTAATTATCACTCACATGGCTCGGGCTTATTGTCGGTTTGGTTGGAGAGAATTTATTCATATGAGAACAAGTTGGTGTGCTTGAAATGCACACTGAGAACGACATGGGGTTGAGCCTGCATTGAAATGTGACTGGTGGTCACATTGTTGATTTCTGACAGCAGTTTGTCTGCAAATTGCTACAACAGTGTTGTTTGATCACTTTATTGAATTTTAGCACAAATAATGTAGCATTCACAGTGAACCATCTTTGTAATTGTTATGGGTGAAAAAATGACTCCAGGAGAGACACAAGTTGCAATCCCTGTTACAGTTATTGTACCAATTTGTTACACCCAAGTTATTACTTGAAACCGGTGCTGTGTCGTTGGCATTCGCATCAACACTGAGCTGAGGCTATTTATTTGGCCAGAAAGCGTCGAGAGGTGGTCAGTGTGGCTTTGATGCACATCTAGCTAAGATTGGAAGATGTAGGAGGAAGACATTGTGAAGCTGTGTTTGTTTTCCCCAGTTTCCATAAAAGGAAGAAGTCCCGGGGGAATATAAAAAACAGGTCGCATTAAGTTGTGACTCATAAAATTACCATGACACTAAAGCTGAAACAATAACCGCTGCATTCTCTAGTTATGGCTTCTTAAACAAATATCTAGTTTATTGTTTTCTTATTCATCTTCAACACTAAACAGGCTGTTGATTTCAATGAAAGTAGAAAATTGTGTATTAACCTGTGTGGAGTTTTAA
Source organism: Neolamprologus multifasciatus (assembly GCF_963576455.1). Taxonomy (NCBI): domain Eukaryota; kingdom Metazoa; phylum Chordata; class Actinopteri; order Cichliformes; family Cichlidae; genus Neolamprologus; species Neolamprologus multifasciatus. Next base: position 7,409,274 of record NC_140449.1, read on the forward strand.
CCTTTGAGGTGAATCTGTCTTGATGCACTTTGTTTCTGTCACTGATGGTCAGTTGACGTTTTCCTCTCACCTTTTAGCTGCTGGCTGCACGTTCGAAGAGGATTCAGACCCTAATCTGTGTGACTTCACCCAAGGAGAGGAGGATGACTTTGACTGGCTGTTGTTTAGGACACAGAGTTCACCTTCTGCCAACTCTGACCTGCTGAAGGGTGAGTACTCTGTTCTCATGGTTCCCTGTCCTCTTTACTTTGTAGTGTTTTTAGACACTGAAACACGGCACACGAGCGTGCATGGGACACAGGCGCCCTGCTTTCATGTCTGGGCAATACATAGACTTGTTTGTATTAATGTGGCTGGCATTATCGGCCTTTAAAAATGTCCTGTGTACGTTATGCATCAAATTTAATGAAGCCCTCACCCTGGTTTTATCTGCTTCCTGCTAACCCCAAGGATAATTTTATGTTAACCAGCCTCACAGGACTAATGGAAACCAGCATTTCCCTGCCATCATCTTCTCCACTGGTGGTTGCCAGAGGGTGATGGCATGCATAGTTTATAAGGCGCTCCTCCATCTCTGCATTAACAAATACCTACAGGGATCTGACAAAGAGAAGATTGCTGTTTCAGCTTCTCAGCATAAAATACCAGTGGCTGCAGTGCTCTCTCCGGTAAACTACTTCTACTGGGGGAAAACTTGGAATATGATTAAGAAATTGACCTCCCTCGGGTTTAACCAATCAATCAGTGTGTGATATGGTAATGAGAATGCAACAAATCCATGACACAGACGTACATTTAAGTTTTCATTTTTACAAGAGGATGGGGAGAGCACTTGCACACTAAATAGGAGGAACCGTTTCTTTAAGCCTCAAAGAAAGCACTGGTATGATTTGTTGGTAGAACAGAGCTAATTCGGTAGACATAAAGACGGGGCAGCTAAGAGGAACAGATGGAGCGATGACAAGATAGGATACAATCAGATACATCATCTAAAAAGAAATAAACGCAGGCTTCAGGGAACATTCTGTCCGTTTGGAAACTATCAACTCAAGTAGCCTTTGAAAACGGTCAAAAACACCCTGCAGGGGTAATTTAAAAGCCGGGTACTTGTGGTTTTGATTTAAAGCATTAAAATTGCTTCTTGTCTGCAGGTGGTTATCCAAATACACTTCTGAACTCGATAAATCTCACATTTAATCCCAAATCACTCTTCATTCAGCCACACATCATCAGCATTCGAGCGAGAATCTGCCTGCAGCTGCCATCCAGTTCACAGCAGGCAATGAGATTATTAATACTTTTCCCTTCGGGTTTAATTAAAACTTACTGCCATGGCATTTACAACAATCCAGAGCCATCGGTGGAACAGACCTGCACAGGTGGAATGAGGCAGGTAGCGTAATCTGCACATGACGGCTGTGAGCGTCAGTCCACAATCGATCCGTCGACCAGGGGACAAATTCTGTCTCATTTATTAGACGCTCATCCTTCAGCCCTGCGCAAGAACCCCTGTATTATTCATGTTCCTCTCCTAAATGTTGTCACTGTATATTGACAGCAGCGTTTCTTCATTGTGTTATAACTTGACATTTTCTCTGCCGTGTTATTTAAGGCGGATAATCTTACCGCAGATACAGACACAGGAAGTTTTTGTCTTTTTCTCCTCCTCTCTGACTTAATCCCCTTGTGTTGACTTCTAACCATGTATCACATTGGGCAGCTAAGGTGGGGGGAATAACAAGAGTTTATGAGATAAGGCTATTTACATTGGACCAGTATTAACTTTGCGGGGCTGAGAAATTGGTGTCGAGGGAAGATTAGTAAACACAGCTGAGATAGCAGCAGCTTGTGGCTCCCAGGAGAAATTAGAGACTACTGCTCCCATGAAAGACAAAATAGTCTTACAAAACAAAAAGAAAAAGGAAGAAAGAGCGCAGTGAGGTCTTAATAAGATTGGTCCTTTTTTTTTTTTAATCACATCTTACTTTATTTGGAATTACAGCGGAGATTTCTGGCTGATTTTTGATAATCTTTCGTTCTTTCGCTTTTGTTTAAATGAACAAGTGAGGCGTGCAGGATGATAACCTTGTACGAGAGGAATGTGTTTGCATGTCAAGTGTACCTCATTTTCTGAAAGCCAGATTCATTAAGCTTGAAAAGTTATGGGTCTGCTGCAATATTCATTATACTGTATCAGGGTCGCCTTAAGCGAAAAATCCATTAAATGGGGTTAAAAACAGCTAATGGTGATGTATCTAGCTTTCCTTGTTCACCTTGTTGGTGGAAGTGAACTGAGTGATTGCCAGCTCCCTCGGTCCACACGCCAAAGTGTCCTTGGATGAGAAAATTGCGTGAAGCAGGCAAAGTAGAGCAAAAAGTATGGGGCACCTCGTAGGCCATTACAAAGCTCTAACAAGTACAAGTAAGGGGGAAAAGCTGAATGCTGACCCTGGATTCCTCATTCAGAATGTGAATACTTAAGAGTTCCTTTGTTTAAGGAATGTGCCAGTGGTGACTAAGAGGCTTCAAGAAAAAAACAACAGAAAGGGTGGATAATTGATCTATGTGGCTGCATTTAAAAAGTTAAATACCTCAGCTGGTTAACACCTTGAATAACACGCCATTTCTTAGCATTTCATAGCATTTCATTTGTAAGACTCGGCTCCAAATCAGCATTTTCTGATCACTGTTATCAAAACCTGCTACTACAGTCAAAATGACAGGGATGTCAGAGTTTCAGGTGTGTAATGCAAAAGCGAAGAGCCTCATGTCTTTCATGACATCCATGTAAACGTGGTGTTCTTCTGTAGCCTCAAAGTTATATCACCGATATTTTGAGAAATATTACGATAAAGATATTTCTGATAGTGTAGAAAAAGAAACAAGATGTTATCTGTGATTGCAGCTTATAGACGGCAGCATTTATTAGTGCAGATAAAATTAATTTCCATCGTTCTTTTCCAACTGTTTGCTGTCATTATGCGAACCTATTAAAACTTAGTGGCAGCAGCAGCAGCAGGAGGATTATAGCGACGTAGCATAAGTTAACTGTCAATGCAAAAGAAGCTTACGTAGTGTTTTGAATGAAAATCATGAAAGTCAAACTACAACACAGCTGCTTTAGTCTAACGGTAACTAAAGTAAGTGAAACATGTAAAGTTTAGGAGCTGCACAATGTTGTTGCATAATAAAACTGAAATAAAAAAATATTTCCTGCCTATGGTGGTGGGTTCAGCTTTTTAATCAGCTGTTTGCTCTTCCTGTCATACAAAGTGTAACGGGCAAATGCTCCAGTGATGCTGGCGGAGTTGTTTGCTTCCATTTGCGTTACGCATCACCAGCTGCTAGCATCTCCTCCTTACATGCCTTTATAATAGACTCAACGGTCCTTTTGTGCCTCAAGGTTTGTTGAAACAGGTTTGTTGTTTCCACCTTTAGTGGGAACACTTTTTTATGTTTTGGAAAGCATCAGAGGGTAACCAGCTGCTCTCCGTCTCAGACATGTCTGGGCTTGTCTTGTCATTGTGTGTTAGAGAAAGGAATTGTATCAGTGATATTTCAGTAGGACACTTTATATCATGTAAAAATGTATACAGATATTAGGACAGCCCCACCCACCCCCAAGTCAAGTGCGAGGTATACTGTAAAGGCTGAAATGTTTCCCACAAACTTCCCTCCTCGCTTTCTGCCTCAGCAGCCGTAAGGCCAGACAGTGTCTCTTGGATGTGCAGTTTTTGGGACAGCTTTCAGCTGAGTCACGCAGAAAAACTTTGACAGTACTAAAACAAAGTGTTGAATATGCTGCCGCTTTAGTCTCACCATCCTTTGCATGCTAATCCCTCACGCTCCTCTCATCTTTTTTGTAAATGTTTTCTCTCCGGCAGCACACATCCACTGAAGATCCTGATTCTGTCTAAATCCGTCTCAGTTTCTGTGTTTCTGCTACACTGCAAAAAGCTACGGAGTCAATTTATTGACTGTGTACCTTATTTTATTAGCTAGTAGTGCAGAAGTCTTGTACATAAATGCCCGAGAGACCTTAAATAGACTTTATAGTTCGATTGGACCTCGGGTCAAAGAAAGGTTGAGACTTGTATGAACTATGGCTTTAAGTATTGTTGTAGAGTTAGAGTCTGGTCAGCTGATACGTACTGCAGCAGTGTACACAATGTACACAATGTAATGACCTTAACAGAGCTAATTCATACAGTGAAATGTGCATCCATCTGTATTTCCAGCCTGATTTCCTCTATTGGGCAGCCATTCTGGTCTTTATCCGTCTCCTCTCACCTCTGTTTGGCCTCAGCTACACACCACAGATCAGCTCCACATTATGGTGCGTGTCATTGAGAATGACCTGAGATCCTTCTGCATGTGTGAAAAGATGAGGCAGAGTGAACCAGAAATCAGAACTTTCCAGCCATCCTTACTGGTTCTACGTTTTCTGCCTTCCCTCAGGCGTATTTTGCCTTGCTGTATGTGGAGAAAAGTCTTCCATAGCGATCATGCAGATACTATTTGACTGTTTTAGGAGAAAGCAAGTGTAAAAAATACACAGCTGCTTTCTATTCATGTTCTCTTTTATCTTCTGATTAATCAGTTCAGTTTAAAACCAGCGACTCATTACTGGTTTTACTGCATTAGGTGTAGCTGACTTTAAACTGAAGATAGCCGTCTGATCCCTGGAGGAGACACAAATCCCTCTGGGGTTGCATCATGAAGGGAATCCGGTATTCAAAATCTGCCAAATCAAACATGCAGAGCTACCCGCTGTGGTGATTACCCCATGTGATTACGGCAGCAGACGAAAGTAACTTTTTATTTGAAGACAGTCATTTTGTTCAAAAACTGCATTTTTTTGGTGTTGCATAACTGATCAGTTACGGTGATAGGACACTGTTTGTTCAAGATGTCATTACAGCGATGAAGTGCATGCTGGGGGTAAAATCTAAAGTCGTCACGCTAACGCTTGTTTAATATTGTTAAAGTACGTTTCTTAATCCGAACAATGTGTGGGAGACATTTCATGGTTACTGATTATCATTCATGTATTTAATCATGTTTGTGTTATCTTCATGCATTTTATGTTATGCTCTGTGTGCTCGAGTCAAGCTCACTTCAGCCTTGTGTGTTGTTGCGAGAAGAAGAAGAATGGACCCAGATGTTCTTCTGGAGTGGGCGATGTTTTGGCTTGGAGTGCTGGATCAGCACTAACTATCTGGGCTGTTTTGGTAAACCAGTGTTCTAGTAAGATTATTTCCCACTGACTACACGCTGTTAGAAGGCCCAGGGGGCTCTGAAGGCAAGAGGGTTAGCTGCTGTATCCTGTTTCGCCTCTGCTGGGAGAGGAGAGGGGAGACAGAAACTGTGCAGTAGGAGCTTTAATTTCACTCTGACTCTTTTGTCTTTGGAGACGTGCGGTTGTACGCATACTAAAGCCTGCAGATGCGTTTCTGCAAATCCTACAGTTTTCGTGCCTCACCTTAAACGAGTAGTTTAATGCCTGAGCCTAAACAAACCGTGAGTGAAAATGAACATAAACAGTGAGTGAATGTGAAACGTAAAGGTGTCCCAGAGGTAATTGAGACTCCAATAATCCTGCGCGAGAGTCGGGAGAATTTTGTGTCCGCGGCTCGTTTATGTCACTTTTGATATCTCAAATGTCAATAGCTGATGGATTTCTTTGTTTGCAAAGCTAGACCTCCCCCTTTCTTCTTTGAAAAGAGAACAATTTCCTTTTGATGTGTTGCAGTGTTTTTTTGTTTTGGGGAGAAAAATAGGTGAGGACGGACCTGAAAGGGAGAGCAAAAATATGAAGGCCAAAGTCACAGCTGAGTAAATCTTAATAAAAAAAAAAAAAAAAATGTCGCGCAATAGCCGAAGTGACTTATCAGCTTTACAGAAAAGGCTCGCCTACAAGGCTAAAACTGTGTCATGATGAATGAAATCGGAGATGAGATAAAGTAGTCTGCTGTTTGTTTTCTGGGATGGTGATGCATCTTTTGTTCTTGAAGGGTTTGGGGGGAACCTTTTAACATTGCACAGCCATATTTATCATTTGGCTTGGGTTACAGAGGACAGCACTTCATTTGAAAGGAGACGAGTCCGGTCTTCTGGTAGACTCTGCGTGTTTCCAGCCAAACGTTCCACCAGCTGATTTTACTAATTAACACACCTTCAATCAGAGAGGCAGGAAATAATTAGTGAAATCAACTGTGGTATTTGCTAGAAAACCTTCTGCAGCTTGGAAGGGGAGCTACTGGCTCACTGGGATAATTGCTTAAGACTCATTACCTCAAGGCAAAGGACATCATATTCATTGATCACTGATGTATAATATAAATGTCTGAAAGCCCAGTGTCCTTTTAAAGCATCTCAAAAATGCTGTAACTACACAGAAGCTTTTAAAATATAACAGATTAATTGAATTGCTATTCAGGGAAGCGAGTGGCTGCTCCCTTTATGCCTCCTCAACAAGGTAAGGGCGATTCATTAATGTGAATGATAGAGACATATTTGGGAAACGCAGACATTTTGCCAATCACTGAAGCTGAAGTATACTCTGTGACCAGTCTTTTTTTAAATTCTTTGTTTTTCACTCACCCACACAGGTACCCAGATGATAGGAAGGCATGATAATGCAGCCCCCTTTGGTTGGTTTCTGTCTAATTAGTGTCACTTTAGAGGGGCAGCTAGAGGGCTTTTATGTGCAAGGTTGCAGTTTAAATAATATAATTATTGTAGCTAAATACACTTTCTAGGTGAACCACCTTAACTCATGTGAGATAAAATAACCGGCCACTTGAAGAGTGTATTAGTACAGCTTTTGAAAATGGCTATGTGGGTGTCAGCTCCAGTAACTTTTGTATTTGACACACTTGAGTAGTTAGATATTTTTTTCCTACTCTTTTAACAATGTAATGTAGTCACATTTATTTTTTTAGTCTTATGGACCACTCATGGCGCTTTAGACTACAAGTAATTTTTTTTACTGCATTCATATAACAATTTATTCTTTGCACTTCATCTATCTCACATCCATGAAGACTGGAATCCAGTCTTTAAGTGATAACGTGGCGAAACCAGCTTCCGGGTCCAAACTACTTTGTGTTTATTAAGGCTGTTGTGTTTTTAACCTGTTTTAATGCTTTGTATCTTGCTCTATTTAATCTGAACAAGCCCCTAAAACAGTCAGTGATCACTGCCGGCCTCTCTTGGTTTTTATCATCATTATTCATTTTAAAGCTCAGTTTTTAAAACCTTACGATGTAACTACAGCCCAGCCCATGAAGCGGTATCTTAATTACTAACCTGTGGATAGATTATCTCCTCCTTGTTCTCCTCACTAAAGTTTGGTCTGTTTACAGCATCCTGCCATGCAATTACATTTGTCCCTAACCACTGGGAACCCTCATGTTAACTTTTATCAAGAGCAAAAAAGTTAGCTTTCATCCTCCAGCTTCACTGTGCTAATGTGTTCATATTATGCTAACCTTAGCTGTGTAGCTGGCCACCACGTAGCACATCATTATATACCAGCTAGCCTAACTTCAGTAACCCTACAAAAGTCACAACTGTTTAGTTTTCTGTCTTAATTTATGCATGAAGTAAAAGCAGAGCTGTACATTTTATTTTTTTCAGAAGTCTCTCAGTCAGAACATGGTATATGATGCTTAGATGGAAACTAGCGAGCTAACTTCATGCTAACTTCTAACTCCGTTAAATGTCATAAATTCTGTTTTCGTGAATGCTTGGATGTTAAACTTAATTGTTACACCTGGTAGAGCAGCCACACTGATCATTTTATTAAAGATGAAAGAATTTAGACAGTTTGTAACTCTCAGTGATGCCACAGTGTTTGTTTGACTTTGGGACCTGAAACAGAGTCTGGACCCGGAAGTCAAGTCAAGTAGCACATTTAAAAGACATCAAGTGTTGGCCAAAGTGCTGAACAGAGGGATAATATAATGAAAAGAATTAAAATAGATAAGATGAAAACATTATACAAAAACATTGTAAGACATCCATATCTGTTTGTGAAAAATATGTGTACATGAAATATACATATACAAAAATGTACACATTCACACACAAGCACACATACGTGAACATAAATTACATGTATACACATACACATGCAAACATCATCCAATGAGATAAAAGATCACAATAGCTAAAATAGAATAAGAGGTGTCAGAGAGATCCGAAAGCCTTGGAAAATAGGTAGGTCTTCAGACTGGATTTGAAACGGCTAGTGCCGTCAGACCTGAACTTGCAGCTGTAGTACTCCACACAGACAAACTCTGGCCAGGATTCAAACAACGAAGTGTTGCACGGTCACAGTTGCCAATCACTGCTGCACATTTTACAAGACGTTCAAGAAAGCTGGAAAAGTTTTGTGTTACAATGACAGCATTAGTGCTTTTCTCATATTTTCAGATGTTGAAAAGCTTTATAAGTTCATTTTTGTTTCACATTATACATATAGTGTATTTCTTTCAGTAGTAATTGTTGATTGGTTTTAAACCACGCGATAATCTTAAAATTTTGTTCGCTACTTAGGAAATCAATATTTCTTTAAGGAAGAAAACGGTTTGTATTGGAGCATCAGTCAGGTATTGCCATTGTAAGGAGAAATTATAGAGGAAGATTGAATTTGAAAGAAAACGTTCACTCATCATTACTGACGGCCTAAACTCTATTTGAGACTCTATTTATCTGCAAAATGAGAAACATCACTCGTAACGATTACTTTTTGAACGAAATAGTGAAACAAATACAAATGATGTTTAAATACCTGTTCTTGGCTTGAGTTTATGTTGTGATGCACTTTCTTTTCTGTCTGCCTTTTTCCCCCCTTCTCTGCAACTCATAATGGTCTAAAAAGCTTGATTATTGGTTCTGCACTACTTTTACAGAGCACTGCGGGGTAATTTGAGGACACTATATATATACTCACTAAACATTTGGACAGCACTGCAAAATAGCTAACTCAATAAAACTCAATAGTCCGCTATATAGTAAGCACCGAGTGAGTTCAGGCACATTTCTAAGAAACAGGGTTGGAGAATGTGAGTGTGAAATACACATTATTTAAACTAATATTTTCACGTAGTACAAACACAAATCCCAGTTACTGTGTTGATATCGATATTCTAGTGTAGCATAAGCTCACAGCACAGAGCTGCGGTCAGAAGAATACTTGCAAAACTGAATCTTCTATCATTTAATCCAACAGAGTCTTTCTGCTGCTGTTTTAGTAAGCAGAAGATTAACAGAGTTAAAGCATCTTTGTGAATCAAATGTGAATGCTTGAATGAAGTTAAAAGACATTTCTACTACTGCCTGCTGTTTTTGAACATGTTCTTTAAATATTTGAAGCTCTCTTTCCTCTTCTGATATCCTCCTCTTTTCTGCTAATCACACATTCTCTCTTTGGTGATCTGGAGATTGGAATTGGCTTTGTATGTGTGCCTAGTGCGGACGGTGTGTGCTACTGGATATCTCCCAGCCTCTGTGCTCGCCTCTGCTCCTCCGTGTTCATACTTTGCTCCAACTCTCTTGAAATCTCTGCAGATCACAGGTTCTGGAAAGTTGTTTGAAACCAGACCACATTGCTATTTCTTAAAATTCTGTTTGTGCACAGGACTGAATCGAGCCTTCCCAATACATATGAATTAAAAATGGGAGGGAAAATGTAAAGAGAAGGAAAAACTCCTCGTTTGCAACTGCAGTAGCTCATTCATTAGCCATATAGCAGTTTGAATATAGAGAGTAAAGCATGTCTGAGCACTTGAACACTGGCAGATGAGATGAATGCAAATTTGTTACTTTGATAACATTTTATTAATTAAAAAATGTTCATGGTTTTGACAGCTCTGACGGTATTTTGCTCAAAACAAAGACTTTAGGGATGCAGTCTCTCATTCTGGCATCATCAGGCACTACAATTAAATCATGGGAAACTTCAGCTTTTGCAGTGATTTCTTAAAAGTGTATCTTGACATAATTTTCTCCAAAACATCAACACACCTTATCAAGATAGCATCTGATGTCTTGCTTTGAGCATTTAAATCTGTTTTACACTCTTGGTGAAGAGAAATCTTTGTAATTAGTGAGTAAAAAGGGATGTAGTTGGTCAGGTTTAGGACACTATTGGCTCTAGCACAGTATTAACAAGTCATTGTTGCATTTTGTTGTTGAGCTGCATCTTTGTTTAGAATAGTCTGCTTTTATTTAGGCTTACTCTGAATAATTATGTATGACATTGTGCCTCATAAATAAGCTCAAACATGAGCTTGTGACACAGTAGACCATAAAATAGACCTGCGCTTTGTATGCAGCTTTGTTGCAAAAGGTGAGAAACAGGGTTCCTTATCAGCAAATAAAGGTTTGACAAACAAACTTCCCAGTTAATAAACAAAGTTTTATATATTGCAGAACACAAGGTTGCCAAGGTTGTGCACACACCAATTATATCAGTGTTGGATGATGCTACAGCCTACAATTTATATCCAGAGCAGGATGCCGTGTGCCATTTAATCAGCCTAATACAAAAGTTACTGAAGTAGCAGTGAATGTGCCTGTAGTGTGTTTGGCTGAGATTTCTGGGACTCAAAAAGTTTACTTTATAAATCCTTTTGTGACTATTTCTCTCACCTTAAACACGGTCTGTTATGCTAATTTCCACTTATCTCATAGCTGAAAAGAGGTGTTTTCTTTCTCTTCCCTCCTGCCAACTTTCTTCTGATTGGCTGCTGCTCACAAACAGAAGTTTTGAACGGCAGGTGGGTGGAGCTTCTGTACTCACACTCAGAGTGTGCCTGAGATCACCATTTTAAATGTTACTTGCTCCCACTGACATTATAGACCAGTGAATCTGAAAGTGTGTACAATGTTCAGTTACATATTTATATACATGGATTTATTTATATAAAAAGTGAATAAGAAGCCTAATTACTGCTCTTGTATTGACATTTGTGTTCCAGTGGCGGGTGGGTTACATATTTGCCTTAACTCTTTGCATATGACTGGGTTGCAATTGCGATTTTTAGCTAACAGCCTGTGTTTTTTTTTTAATGCTTTTTGAATAACATTTTCAAGGAAATTGTTTTTCTCTCTTAATTTGATTAAAGTGAACATTTAAGATTGGGTGGGCCCCGTGGGAATTTGGGAATTTTAAGTGGGCTGCTCTCCTCTTGACTTTGAGAATGGCTGTTTCAGCCCTGACACAGGAAGTAAGGAATTACTTGCACAAACGTGACAGCATGCAAAAACCAATTTCAAAGCTTCCAGATTAACATACAAAAACTGATTTCATTTATCTGTCTTTCTTTATTTTCTATGAATTTTTAACTTAAACTTGTCAAACTGTGTACTTTCTTTGAATGATTGTAGTTTAGTACTGAGCCTGAGTCATTTCTAACATGCTCATAAATGATTAAACATCCATCAAAGATTCTACTAAATTTCCATGAACAATCGCAATCGACTTGGCGTTATTGCTACGGGGTAAAGATGAAGCAGTCACCAGTGCTGAGGAGGCAAATTTCGCTGGCTGATCGCACCAGTAGGAATGTGTGGCTGCACTGAGCGGGGATTTTACCCTTATATCCAAGGGGGATTCTGGAGGATTTGGGGCAAAGTAGTAATTTACAGCTTAGGCATCAGAAACTGTTTTTTAAACTACATGTTTCATAGTTTTAAGAGATATTTACAGGCGGTGAAGATAAGACAACAAACATCGGAAACATTTGTCCAGTCCGGTCTTTGTTCGACTGTCTTTGGCCAGCTTTACCCGAACAGATATGCTGATGTCTTTTTTTAAAAACTTTTGTAACAGCATCAAGTATGTGACATGAAAAAAAAACCAAAGTCTGGATTCCTTTTAAAGAATGATTTTTGGTGAAAAATGCAAAGACTTCCGAAGACTCATATGGATATGAGCCAAAGAGTATAGAGGATAGATTTTTGGTTTTGCTCTGGTGTTGTGTTCATGATGGCACCAACAAAATGGAAACAGCCCACTGGTGCAGAAAACAGAAAAAGACACGGTAAGGCGAGGGAGAACGTATCAGCGACAAAAATGGTAAGGGAGTACCTACCCATGTGTAGCCGACACTTTATCAGCAGGCTTGGATAACTGAGAGTTTACCTCTGCAGAAAATTGTACTTAGAGCAAAGATAATGTAACCTATATCAGACCTCTGCAGTTATTTAATGAAAGAAGGGGGGAAAAAAACTTGTCTCTCTTCTGGTTCGTTCCAATTCCTGACATATACATCCCTCATACATTAAACTCATTTCGCTGTGGGATGAGAATGTTGCAGTTATCGTTGCTGATTCGCCATTTGAGAGGCATTATTTTCTGGCGTTTGCTTCGTTTTCATTGTCAGGTTGACTGCTTTTCTAAAGGGAAATAAATGTTGTAGCGATCTCCTGTGGGAGTGTGAATCCACCACCACCTGCTTATAACTGCAGTGCCCTCTAGGACTCGGTTCATTCTTAAAAAAAGTCCCAGTGGGGAGAACTAGTTGCAACTCTTCACAGAGCACAACAGCGCAAATAAACTCGTAAAAGCATGCACCCCTGCACTTTAAATCGCACAAAGCATCTGAAAATGATTCTGTCATTGTTTCAAAACATATTATTTGTTGAGTCCTGGAAAAAAAAAGGTGTCTACATGTGCTATGTTTACATCAGCTGTCACTTTGGCTCACTAGTTGATGGATGTATCATTTAGGACTGAAACTGCCGTATACGTTTCATACCTGGGGGGCAAGAGAATTGCAGAGATAAATATCCCTGCAAATGGCATGAGCACAATTTGTATTCAGCTATTGATCCTGAGCTGTGAGACTTAATGATTTCTATGCTCTTTTCTTCTTCTTCTGTAGACATGGTGGGTGGCAATCTAGTTACCAGTAGAGGTTCTGATTGTAGGTTATTTCATCACCATTTGTTGAAATAACATTGATTTGAGATGTAGGATCCTCTTGAGTTAGCATCTGGTTGGAGGCTCATGAAGTGCCAAAAGGGTCCTTTATAGAATAATAGAGTGGGGACAAAACATTTCATTCCTCTTCTTCATGTTCCCGGGTAATGTCTTATCCATGCCTGACATTCGCATTCACACACTTCCTCTCAGGTGCAATTTAACTCAGCATTGTTACCATAATAACTCTTGTCGTGCACAACAGTCTGTCAGTAATTGATATGTAGGCACTGCTTCTGGGTGGAGCCATTTGCATTAAATCGTGTTAACTGATATGATAATGAATGTGAAAGGCCTGATGCAAGCGGAATGACTAACTAGAGATGGATGGCTATTTGAATTATACACAATAAGTAATATATTATATCAGGTCTCAGGGGTGCAGAGCTCTCCCTGAATTTGTTGCCTGTCTTTTACTCAGATCAGCCCGAGCTGCCTGAATATAAATAGTCTGCATCAGATCTGGCATCCCTTTCTTCACTTCACTCCCGTCCTTAATGATATCTGATATGGAGGGAAATCAGCACACGTGGAAATAGATGGTAGAAGCGAGCTGAAATATAACTCCTAACTAACACAGAGCTGTGTTAGTTAGGAGTGACAACAGTAATATCTCAGATCTGACAGATGAAATATCTGCACCGCTTCTCATTTTGGCCGTCTGTTTAATATGTGTGACCACTTCTAAGCTTTTAAGGAGACTGTTGATAATTGGCTTCTCTTGCTTCACCAAACTTTATTATTCTCTATTAACACATATGAAGCGTATTGCCTTTCAGATGAGTTATTGTAGTGTGAAAGACGTGACGGTGGTAAGGCTTGGATGAAGAAGGGACGCCACAGATGACTGAAGACAAAGATGAATTCAAACTTTATTTAAAATGATCTTTTTTCTTTGTGTGTTTAAAACACTGTCATGCCTAAATGGGTTAAATAATTTACTGACACCCTTTTATAAGTATTCCAGTGACTGATTTCCTGCTTTTGCAAAGGTCATAGTGCATTAAGGGAAAAAATATGAGATCACAGACTTTAATTAAAGAATTTTAATGTATTCTGTCTATAATAAAAGAAATATTTGTCAGTATTTGGAGTTGCACCTTTGAAATCCTTAAATCAAAGTTTATTTAAGCATTGTAGTGCACAGACTTTGAGCTGGTTACTTACAGCCGTCACTTACAGATGTAGACAGCCACCTGTGTTCTGATTGCCTTCATAGATATTGATGACAATTTGAACTTAAAGTTTCATATTTTATTAGGATTCATCACTCAATTCGCCAGTGATTTTTAGTCGAGTTCTTGTGTAATTTGGCATACTTCAGCCTGTTTGACCTTTTTCCTTTCCTTAAGAACGGCTTCTTGATAGCCAGAGACCATTTCTGAGACAAACAAGGACGTATATACAAATACAAGGACTGACCTGAAAAAGCAGCTAAACTTGGGGAACTGTTGTTTAAGACCACTTAAAAAGAAAAAAAGAAAAAAAAGGGATAGCTCAAGACTTTTGCAAAATGTTGTATCACAATTACTTCTAATATTATGTTTGGAAAAAATGAGTAAATTCAATAGGCCAATGTAAATCGATGTAAACCCTTTCTTCTACACCCTCTCCTCCAAAGGCAGAGCTGACGAATTAGAAGAGGAAGGGTTGGCTTTCATGAGGATTCTTCAATGTCATTGGAGACAGTGTGTGTGTGTGTGTGTGTGTGTGTGTGTGTGTGTGTGTGTGTGTTGGGGGGTGATAATAAGTCTGTGGAGATTATATTTGTGAGAAACAAAGGCCTCCCTCTAATACTGGATGGTCTGCAGATAGAATACATTTTCCGCTCTGACTGTAAATGTTGGCCTAGCTGGTAAGTTTGGAAATAAAGAGGATAAAGGTTACAACAGCTTTGGAAAATGAAAGATGCACGTTTCGAGGAGTGCCTTGTGTGCTTTTATGGCATCTGTAGGATTACCACATTCGATTCCTTTTTCACAGCCATTGCAGTTTTTACTGCCTCCATCAAATCTGTTCAGTGCCTCCTACCTTCAGACATACTGACTGCAGTAATAGAGTGTGAATGGCACAAAGCGGGAACTGTATTTTTGCGATGGTGAACGGAATGAGGCTGCAGATGCTTGTGCAAGCCACAGCTTGATGTCTCAAAATTGTTGTGGAAAACAAAAAGGTATAAAACTCTAAATGTTTATTGCATAGTGTTAGACCATCGCAGATGCCAGTAAAGTTAGCTTAATCATGGCATTGTTGGCTCGGCTGTCTTTGTATTGTTTGTAATCGATTTACAATAATTGATTACACAGCAGTGGAGAGTAGACTTTATCACAGTAGATGTCTTTCTGAAAGCGCTGTAACTAAGTTTAAGAATATAATCCACCCACTGTTATCATCGTCAATGCCCTGTACCAACACACAGCATAGCAGCTATCTGAACTTACCCCAACAGAGGTCGATTATCTTGTTAATAATTTCACCTCCTCACTACGTACCACTCTGGATACTGTAGCTCCAGTGAAAACTAAGGTCTCTAATCAGAAGTACCTGACTCCGTGGTATAATTCTCAAACACGTACCCTAAAGCAGATGACTCGTAATCTGGAGAGGAAATGGCGTGTCACAAATTTAGAGGATCATCATTTAGCCTGAGAAATAGTTTGTTGCTTTATAAGAAAGCCCTCCGCAAAGCCAGAACATCTTACTACTCATCACTGATTGAAGAAAATAAGAACAACCCCAGGTTTCTCTTCAGCACTGTAGCCAGGCTGACAAAAAGTCAGAGCTCTTTTGAGCCAACCATCCCTTTAACGTTAACTAGTGATGACTTCATGAACTTCTTCACAAATAAAATTTTTATCATTAGAGAAAAAATTACCAATAATCATCCCACAGATGTAATATTATCTACAGCTACTCTTAGTACCATTGATGTTAAGTTAGACTCTTTTTCTCCAATTGATCTTTCTGAGTTAACTTCAATAATTACTTCCTCCAAACCTCCGTGTCTTTTAGACCCCATTCCTACAAAACTGCTCAAAGAAGTCCTGCCATTAATTAATTCTTCGATCCTAAATATGATCAACTCATCTCTAATAATTGGCTATGTACCACAGGCCTTCAAGCTGGCTGTAGTTAAACCTTTACTCAAAAAGCATCTCTAGACCCAGCAGTCTTAGCTAATTATAGGCCAATCTCCAACCTTCCTTTCATATCAAAAATCCTTGAAAGAGTAGTTGTCAAACAGCTAACAGATCATCTGCAGAGGAATGGTTTATTTGAAGAGTTTCAGTCAGGTTTCAGAGTTCATCACAGCACAGAAACAGCTTTAGTGAAGGTTACAAATGATCTTCTTATGGCCTCTGACAGTGGACTCATCTCTGTGCTTGTCCTGCTAGACCTTAGTGCAGCATTCGATACTGTTGACCATAATATCCTATTAGAGCGATTAGAGCATGCTGTAGGTATTACAGGTACTGCACTGCAGTGGTTTGTATCATATCTATCTAATAGACTCCAATTTGTGCATGTAAATGGAGAGTCCTCTTCACACACTGAGGTTAATTATGGAGTTCCACAGGGTTCAGTGCTAGGACCAATTCTGTTTACATTATACATGCTTCCCTTAGGCAGCATCATTAGAAGACATAGCATACATTTTCACTGCTATGCAGATGACACCCAGCTCTATCTATCTATGAAGCCAGATAACACACACCAATTAGTTAAACTGCAGGAATGTCTTAAAGACATAAAGACCTGGATGGCCACTAACTTTCTCCTTCTTAATTCAGATAAAACTGAGGTTATTGTACTCGGCCCTGAAAATCTTAGAAATATGGTATCTAACCAGATTCTTACTCTGGATGGCATTACCTTGGCCTCCAGTAATGCTGTGAGGAACCTTGGAGTCATTTTTGACCAGGATATGTCCTTCAACGTACATATTAAACAAATATGTAAGACTGCGTTCTTCCATTTGCGCAACATCTCTAAAGTTAGAAATATCCTGTCTCAGAGTGACGCTGAAAAACTAGTTCATGCATTTATTACTTCCAGGCTGGACTACTGCAATTCATTATTATCAGTATGTCCTAAAAACTTGCTGAAAAGCCTTCAGCTAATCCAAAATGCTGCAGCAAGAGTCCTGACAAGGACTAGAAAGAGAGAGCATATTTCTCCTGTTTTGGCTTCCCTTCATTGGCTTCCTGTTAAATCCAGAATTTAATTCAAAATCCTGCTCCTCACATACAAGGTCTTAAATAATCAGGCTCCATCTTATCTTAATGACCTTGTAGTACCATATCACCCTATTAGAGCACTTCACTGTCGCTCTGCAGGCCTACTTGTTGTTCCTAGAGTATTTAAAAGTAGAATGGGAGGCAGAGCCTTCAGTTTTCAGGCCCCTCTTCTGTGGAACCAGCTTCCAGTTTGGATTCGGGAGACAGACACTATCTCTACTTTCAAGATTAGGCTTCAAACTTTCCTTTTTGCAAAAGCATATAGTTAGGGCTGGACCAGGTGACCCTGAATCCTCCCTTAGTTATGCTGCAATAGACGTAGGCTGCCGGGGGATTCCCATGATGCATTGAGTTTTTCCTTTCCAGTCACCTTTCTCACTCACCTTGTGTTAATAGACCTCTCTGCATTGGATCATATCTGTTATTAACCTCTGTCTCTCTTCCACAGCATGTCTTTTATCCTGTCTTCCTTCTCTCACCCCAACCGGTCGCAGCAGATGGCCCCGCCCCTCCCTGAGCCTGGTTCTGCCGGAGGTTTCTTCCTGTTAAAAGGGAGTTTTTCCTTCCCACTGTCGCCAAAGTGCTTGCTCATAGGGGGTCATATGATTGTTGGGTTTTTCTCTGTATCTACTGTACAATATAAAGCGCCTTGAGGTGACTTTTGTTGTGATTTGGTGCTATATAAATAAAATTGAATTGAATTGAATTGAATTAATCGCAGTGAAGAGCGAGGAACACTCCCAGGTTGTTACAGCTAATGACTGCTGGGGGTTTTTCCCTAAGAGCTGTCTGACAGCATTTGCTCAGATATTAATATCAAATGATGGGAATGAGGACACTGCCACACGCAGTAAATTGGTGCCACACAAACGCAAGACATGCGTGAATAAAGTTGGCACAGGCACGTAGAAGCCATCTTGCATGCATCCACTTTGCTGACTTATGTTCTTCACCGACAGTAATTGATTTGTGTAGGGAAGCGTAAGGCAGCCATGTTTAGCGAATCAGCTGTTTTTTTGTTTTTCTGAAGCAAAGCCATAAACTGAAATCTGGAGGCTCTGCATCAGTTTTATTGTGACAGTACAATTATTAAGTTCCAGCTCCCACCGCTATGCAGGCGGCTTCCTTGTCACCTTGCTAAGGGCCTTGCTCTCTAAAGGGAGCAATAGAAAAAGCCATAATCATAACTTCAGAGGAAACTCATATTCTTTTATATGCTTTGATTGTGATGTTTTTCTTTGCTGAGAAAACAGGGAATTTCAAAATCTAACTTGTGGGAAATATAGTGTTTCAAAATGCTCCTGTGGCTTTCTGCCACTCCTCTCGTCGTCCCGTGTGTTCCCTTTGAGGTGGCGGGGACAATCTGCGACGCGCAGCTGGATGCCCCTTATATGGCTGCAAAACGATCCCTCAAACAGCTGTGGGATTTGCACATCACTTAACCTAATTTATCTGGGGCCTCTTTGGGAGCAGAGGAGTCTTCCCAGCCCAGGATCACACGCATCTATTTTTGCACATGCACACAGGACATAAAATTCACTTTCACCCCAAGCTTAGCTGAACCTAACCTTACTAAGCTCAGTCGCAATACTAAGTTTCATGTTCTTTTTGTTTTTTTTTTTGTTTAAAAGAAAATGAGGACCAGGTTTGGACCAAGTCCCCATCACGAGACTATCCAAGCAGACTTATGTCCTCACAACATAACTAACCAAAGTCCTCACACACACGTTTTCCATTTCACTGAATCTCGAGCTGCACATTTGCACCTGCATCTCAGCTTTTCTCTCACTCATTTGCTCACTTTCTGCCGCCCCCCAACCCTCTCCCAAAATATTCTATCCAGTCTAACACTGAGTTTTATTTCACACTTTGCTCATGATAGTGAGAATGAGATGACATTGCAGTTCTGTTCGAGCCCTGGTTGGTGCATTACAAATGCCCTCTCGCTCAGACATGTTGCAACAGTCTCTGAGAGCTAGACTAAGATCTCGGCTCCAATTCTCTGGAGAGGCCAGCAGTCTGTGGTGGGGTGGGAGCAGCCAAACACCAGCTACTTGCCTTCCCAGCGTGTGCTCATTGCTGTAGCCTTCTATGCCTCTGGGTGTGAGGGTGTCCTTATGTTTTCTATTCAGATGTCTGCTAGCATGTCAGTCTCAAGAAACTCCATCTGTGTGTACTAGAACTATCTACCACAGTCAAACAATTCCTAACTTTGCTTCTTCAAGAAAAGTTCTTAAAAACACACACAGCAGAACTCGCTGCAGAGAACTGGTAGCCAATTAGCGACTAATCTAATGATGCACTACAATTTCCGCAATGCAGTGGCCTATCTTTTTTTAATTAAATTAGGAGAAGAGCAAAATAAAGCAGATATTCCCTCCACATTTCTCTGAGCTTGATTACAGAAAGCACAGACTGTTAAACATTCCAGCGGCTGGGTCAGAGTCCTGCTATCTCCTGCTACGATTAGAGGGCCAGATAACCAAGATTTATTAGCCAAACATCCCGGCAATTAATTAGGAAGCGGGGCTAGACTAATCCTGTTTCTGCGGGCTTTAACGGGTCGAACTCCTTTACACTACCAATAGGAGCACTTCAAAGACAATGCAAATCAGGAACGGCTTAAATCATCTCCCTCATATATGCAAATATGCCAGTACTACTGTCCATGTTTATTAGTGTGTGCTTAAAAAAAACAAAAAAAATTTCCAGAGACAATGTTTTCATAAATGTGGACGGACACATGGACCATCCCTGCTTGTTTACATAGGCAGGGAGCAGCTTTAAATCCTCTCTGTGACGTATTAAGCATAAAGGTTTAGCCCTATCCACCCTATCCACACTTCAAAGGCTCGTCTGCAAATGCCGCTGGCTTTCGGGCTTTTTTTTTTTTACTCCCCCCTGTGGTTCTGCTTGGCTTCCTTTCATAAGGATCGTGCCCTGTGAGGCTCAACAGGTCACTGAACCACACAGAAATGTACAGTCTGCCCTCTTTGTTCCTAACATGCTTTGCATTTGGTCTCATAAGACCTCTGGGACTTTTAAATGCAATGCAAGCAGATGGCTGATAAGCTTTGTTTTGGCTATTAAGTAAGCCATCTACTTTGGGACTAGTGCTATTTTTTTCATTATAAAGTCAAATAAAAAAACAAAAACATGCTGGATTTAGCTGAAGGAACACTAACCCAGTGTGTGGAAAAATGGGACTGCACATCCTAAATTAGCGTTTGGCAAAATCAGGAAAAAACAAACAAACAATAAAACTGTTTAGCTGAGAGATACTTGTCAGGTGATATTTGAACATATGGTGCAAAACCATGTAATTTGGTGCTTTAAGAACACTAAAGATGAAGGACAATCTTTGCCAAACAAAAACCAAACAAACCACATTTAGATATTTGAAGTGATTTTGAGGCCACAGCTCTATGACGTGCAGTAACTCTTCTCAGTGTTCTAATCTTAGACTCTTCTTCCCAGAAAGTCTTGAATGAATAATTATGCCTTTTGATTAAACACTTCATCCGAGCTGTTCTCGTGGCACTTTTTTAATTTAAATATGGCGCATCTAGAATGTTAAATTACATTCATGCCTGAAAAGATGTTAAAACAATAAACATGCACATGTTTCCACACAATACAACAGTAGCGCACTGTATCTTTCAATATAACAGCTTTTTTCCCCTGGTATGGTCAGAATTAATGAGATGTGGTGCGTAGTTTAATCAGTGTGCTGGTGGCGTCCTTGCAGGGACAAAGACCACATACACGCTTTGGCCCATTGTGGACTTTGCGTTTTGCAGACAGGATCATGTTATGGCAGTAAAGAAGCACATATGTGCGTGCTTGTCTCTAAAATAGCATGTGCATGCTCAGCAAACACCAGCTGGACAAACAGAGGTTAAAAACACTGTGTGGGTACCAGGTGCCCATGCACCTGTTTATTCTCTGAAACGAATGTCCTCACGACTTAACAAAGTTACTTCGAGCACTGTACTTCTTGGCTGCCTATACAGTAGAGCCAGCCGGTGGATCCTTCAGTCTCTGTCCATCTGGCTCTATTGTTGTTTGCAGACAGACTGGCTGATGAGTGCAGTCTGGATGTAGGAGCAGAAATAGGGCCCCGAGCTTGCAGGAGCTCCCTTAGGCTGGGGCTTGGCAGAGCTTTTTAGAGCCGCTCTATCGCAAACCCCCTGAAAGCGAGCACAGCAGTCTCCGTGGTTGCCTAATGGCCATGCTGCAGCTCTTCAGAGTCTGGCAGTTGACAGTTTCTGATCCTTTTTAAGCAAGAGGTACAGATAAAAGCCCTGGCAGACAAGGAGGTGAAGTGGAGTCTGAGTTGTCCGTCGAGATTTCAAAACCAGGCGAGGTTTTTGGGAGGGAAAGAAAAGGTTTTGTTCACTTTGTTTTATTGATTATTTTAAAGCAAGCTTTGTAAAAATGACTGTGCCTTTCAAGAAACACTGAAGATGGCTTCTCTGCAGTTCTGTAAATTTGCTTGTGTGCATTAATTCCCCAGATTGACAGAGCACTGATAGTACAAGAGGAATGCAAGTAATTGTTTTCCTATTTGTCTATATCACATGCGAAAAGACAAACTGTATCATCAAAATGCAGATTAAGTAAAAAAAACAAAACATTCACTATGTATATTCAGCCTGGCTTTTAGTCCGAGAGAATGCCACTTTGCCGGAGGGCAGATATCCCAGTACTGAACTGTGCTCAACTCATCATCCGCACACCTTAAGGTACACAGATAGACAAGAAAGCAGGAGAATGTAATGTCAGAAGCAGACTGTAACAAAAAAGATAGCAGAAGAGCACAATTACAACATTGCGTGCAGCGAAGGAAGGAAAACAGTCACGAGGAATACCGAGTCTAAATTTGTTTTCCCTGGGTCTGTTTTAATCACTCTTCTTTGTGTTTTACTCTGCATAGTTGCATACTCAAGGCAATGTGCTGAAAACAAAGGCTCGGGAAAGTGCGTTTGGCTGTGCGGCCGTGCTGCCTCGCTGCATCTCTGTCTCTCTCCCTCTCTCTTTTTTTTCTTAAGGTTTTGTTCTCCTCTCCTAGTGTTATTGTCAGGACAAGGATGTCACACCACAGAGAGGTGCCACAAAGAAGGGAGAAAAAAAAAGTCTCTCTGCTCTCAGCCAGCCAGAGGTAGTAATCGATGGGAGGTTAAACAAAACAGAGGAAGAAAAGCATGCTTTCTGCCAAGCTTTGGAAAACAGAAACCACTTTTATGGTGGAGGAGAGGGTTCAACTAGCTTCGGCTTGCTGTTGTGTATGAATGTGATCCTTCAGCAGCAGTAAATAGTGTTAGAATAGAAGAATATAATAGAAAAGAAAGAAAAACTGCAAAAAAATAAATCACGAATGGGCTTTTAATGGTGTTCATCCAAGCATTTTCTTAACAGTTTATCCAAATCAGGGTTGAGAGGTGAAAGTAAAAGGCACAGTACACCCTGGACAGGTCTCAGAGGGCTAATAGAGAGACAGACAACCATTCACTCTGATATTAGCACCAATGGCCAATTTAGAATCACCAATTAATATAACAAGCATGACTTTGGGGTGGTGGGAGGAACCACCTTCACACTCCACGCCGTGAATTCAGCACCTGTTGCTTTAAACGTACTTTTGGACTTAGTCACAGCTGCTGTAATATACCGTAACGTTGCCACACGGCCATCTCAACCCACAGCAGGTGTTTGTTTTCAAACAACAGGCGTTCCTCATCAGACGACGACTACAGTCCCAATAGCGCTTATGGCACTTTGTTGCATTCGTTAATTTGCATAAAACATCTTGAGAATATTGTATAATTATTGAATTTCTCGTTCTGTGAATATGCAGAAACGCGCTCCAAAGCTGGTAACTGGCAGCACCTATGGTTTTGACATTTTACGGTTAGTGCAGCTGTTTAATATAGCCGAGCGCTTTCTGCCTGAAGTTTGGATTTTTTCCCGTGACGTTCATCCTACTCTCAAGATGAGTCAGGTATGAGAACTAATGGTGCCTAGTGGTGATGGGTCGGCCACATTTTCCTATGTGCATAAATAAAATTTAAACAAATAGGCCTTTTTTTGGTGTTTTTGCAGCGTGTGAAAGCACATAGCAGGCAAAGATGAGTGAATTATGAACTTTTGTGTGTTTTTATCCCAGCTTTGCACTGCCATTACCGACGTACTTGTATTACAAGACAAATATAGGATCTACCCTCAGTGGTATCTAGTCATGCACATATTTGCTAAGATCTAAAGATATATGGATGTAATATATCTGGCTCCATTTCACTCTTTGTACCTGGCAAACAGCCAGTTTTACTGGGCATGTTATAGATTTTCTAGTGAAATAAAACATCACACATTAAGAAAGCATTTAAAAGTCCTTAGGAAGCAGAAGCCGCAGTTAGTTTGGAGCGACACTGGGAAAAAGCCATGTATACCCACCTTCACTGTGGACAGCGGTGAAAATGCAGGGTTTGTTTTCAGATACAGCGTCTGTCAGTACGCTGGGTGGATTTCAAAAAATGTTTTTTTCCCAAGGCACTTCAACTGTAGAAAGGCGCTCCGATGAACACAGCTGTCAGTGCAGACTGTGGATTATTAAGACTAACTTTGACAATCAGATATGTAACTCAGTGATTGAAAGAGAGTTGATGTTTGAGAAAAACTCACTGAGCACTAAACCCTGTCAGCAGCAGTCGCTTTGGAAAGAAAAGCATGTTTTGTTTGAATCACAATAAGCCGTCACATACTGATTTCTTTCTTAAGAGTGTATAGTAGCGATTCTGTGGGCAGGGACACACATACACAAGCAATCCCGAGGTTTCGGATGGTGTCATGCTGAGCTTCAAGATTCAGCTTGGATCTCTTTTTATTGTTAAATTATTGTTTTATTGTAAATTTTTAGAGAGAACTGCTTTTTTTTACAGTTTTTCACGTTTGCTACATTGCACCCGGTTCTTTTGTAAATCTTTAGGGAATTACTTCTAATTTTCACATAACTGTCATGTTTTTAATTGTCTGAAAAACAAAACTTGCCTGACATTTAGATGGATGGAAAGCTAATTAAGAAGCCGACACTAATGCTGAAACTTGAAGCCGTTAATTGCGCCATCAATAAGTTCATTATTAACAACGGCATTTGTCCTTTTGTGACATATAAAAACATCCGTCCATGAAAACCTTTAAAGAGCTGCTTCGCTCTGTGGCGTACTTGTAGTTTATTGCAATGCAGTGTATGAATCTCAATAAAAAAGAAACAAAAAAACAGACTTATTCTTAATTGCTTTGGATTAATTGTTTGCATTTATAGAAATTTCTAAGGAAATGTGTGCAGCCCTCTTGGTGAAGCCCAAGGTCAGAGCTACAGTAGCTGTCACAATGATGAGTGCTTCTTACTGTGCTTGAACGTCTGTCCACCAAACAGGAAGGATTGACAGTTAATCACAAGCACATTACACCTCTGGGATGGGCGGCACCGCAGCCGCCTGCCTTTGGCTCCAGCCCACCTGTCATTATGATGACTCTGCAGCCTATCAGTGTCTGCCTGAGATTTATCTGTCTGGCACTAGACTGTGGCCTCATCTTGGGCCGAGCCTGGCACCTGTCCATCCATCAGCCGCTGAAGTCCTTCTGCCATGGAGTGAACAGAATCCCTCTATCTGTGCAGCGCCTTGCTTCCACATGGCAATGCTGCTGTTCGCACTGGTCATTCAGTGGGTACAAATAAATAAATGCAAAGCAGTGTCAGCGGAGCCAACAATGTGCTGCTACATCACAAAGCTGCAGACAGAAGCTCTGTCACCGGTGAAGCACTTTTAAGGTTTGGCTGTAGGAGCCATCTATTAATTGGAAGGTTGGTGGTTCGATGCCTGACTGCTCCAATCTGCATGCCAGACATCCTTGGGCAAGCTATTGAACCCCAAGTTGCTCTGCGATGTATCCATCAGAGTGTGAATGTTGGATAGAAAGCTCTTCAGTAAAAAAAGCATGGGAAAATGTGCTTGTGTGAATGAGGGATGTCATATAAAGTGCTTAGAGTGCTCAAGTAGAGTAGAAAAGCGCTACAAAGAACCAGTCCATTTACCATTCACCTTAAATGTGTTGGCATCCAGCAGCTTAGAGGTGGCAGAGTTTAGTGTCACAAGATGAATGGTGCTACTGGACAGCGTGTCTGATGACAATGGTGACGCATGCAGTAAATGGTCTGTTGACATCATTGTCACACAAGTGTCAACATGTAGGTCTATATACACACATGCACATGTGTTTGTATGTGTGGATGACGCTGGAAGAGAGAATTCGAGGAGATTGCATAAGCATGTTTTTGCTTGAATGGTGATGTGCTAATTTATCACTGTTGACTCAAATACTTTGGGATACAACGTGCCTGGAACAAAACAATTAAACACCACAAAGCCAACTTTGAGTGGAACTTAAAATACCACAACAAAAGCAACAATATCTTTCTAGTGCATGTAGTATAACTACACTAATTACCCCTGAAGTGCTTTGAGAATAACTTGCTATCATGTCAGCTTTTGTCAGCTGCCACTGATTTGCTCTCCTGAGTAGCTCATTAGCTTTCCATCCACAGATATGACCAAACCATGGTGTGCGTGTTACGTGTCTTCACCCTCTGTCCCTAGAAACCTCTGATGTTACCCTGCTGACACGTTAATGGGATCAACCACTGATAACAAGGAGCTAATGAAAATCGAACCCAAAAACATTAGCCTGTCACTGCATTGTCTCTCTTTCTCTGAATATCACAGACACAAAACTGCTCTGCCTCTCGTCTGAGTCCGGTGGGGGAAATTCTACCTCTGGTCTCATCTGCTCATGATTCACAGTCCCGTCGTTGTGAGGAAAAAAAAAAGAACTCTACAAATTGAATCTGTTCAGTGTTTTAGTGCTAGAAATTATACTAGATGGGTGCAGACGGCTGGTCTTTCCACTGGAGCAATGTTAAATTTAGCCTTTGGTGCATCCAGGAAACTAATGAATGGACTTCCAAGAATTGATGCCTATTATCTACCTCTTTAGATATTGAGAGGCAAGACAAAGATTATGTAGGTCTAAAGCTAAAATATTGTTTAATCCCAGAAGAAAAGGTCACATAGACGCTAATTTTAGCAGTTCAGTTTAGTGTAATGCCTGACTCTAAAGATTAGAGATTGCAGCACGTCTGTGACATGTCACAATTCTTACGATACCGATGGTGTCTTGATACAGAGATCCTACCAGACTCAGTGTAAAACACAGATAAATAATGCGTCATTGCAGGAAAAATACCTCTAAAGAGGCAAAAAGCAAGAATCCTGTAATTAATAATCCTTACGTTAAGCTGTCGTCTGTGTGTGAATTTATTCATGTGCCAAATAATGAGCCCTGTGATTGCTTTTCCCCAGCCATCCCTCATTTCCCCTGCAAGTTAGTGAACTACCATTCATTTTGCTCTTAATGTTGACCAGCATCACCACAAGGAATCATGAAGTACAGAAATCTGTGTTTGGGGTCCTACATGTCTTAGTATTAATAACAACAGTATTTGGCAGTACTGTATTTATAAAACACCTCTAGATAAACTGGAACAGTGCATCGCAGTGTCAAATTTTTCCCCTGCTTCGGTCAAGATGGGATGGACGTGTTGTCCAGGCAGCGTTGCTAAGGGGAACCACTAATAGGCATGAAGCCCTTAAGGCCTGGTTGCTGCAGTGAAACTAAATGGGCAGGCTTTAGAGAGGAATGTGTGAATACCCTTGGCATTGAATGTAGGACAGTGAAGCAGAGCCATATGTGTATATTCTCAAGCTATTATTGTCAGAGAGCTGCACCTGAGTTACATTTGAACATATGCTCGGTTGTTAGGTGCACATAATTAAATGTTATGAAAAAGCTGATTTATGAACGCTTCCTCAAACATTTCATTAGTATTGTTATTTTATAGTTTTTTGCACAAATAGATCCCCTTTTCCCGTGCTTAGATTCTGTGAAGACAAATAGCAGAAGAGTTCTAAACCATACAAGTTAAATTCAGAAAATCTAATTTTTATGTAAATGTCAAGCAGCCACTGCATCTGTAATTAACTATTAAAATTGCCTGAATACAGTGTTGGGTCTTAAGAGGCTATCAGCATATCACAGCATTTTAACTTAATGTGTTTTTTTTTTTTACCTAATGAAAAAACAAAACAAAACACACACCTATTTTACTGATCTTAATGGATAGTGATATAAAGAGGCACCACACTTTATCAATATTGTATCTGCTGTTATGAAAGCTTTTTAAATATACTTAAGGGACAGAGCGTGTTTTCCAGGGCTGTGCGATGTGTTCTCTGCGGGTGATGACTGGCTGATAAAGTGCTGCTAAGTGTCAGGAGGTGAGGGTTATGGATTTCTGCACCACCCCTGAGCCACAACTGAGCAAGACGGGAAGAAAGTCTCGGCTTCTTTCGCCACACGCCCAGACTGCGTCTGTTTGCAGCTTCTTGGCCTCCAGTACGCTACAGAGGAAGATGAGGTTGACCAGTCTGGCGTATCACAGCTGTTGTCAGGTCCACACTTCCAAATTTGATGAGCCTTGATGCATCTTTTTGGCTGTGGATTGGAGTAGCATCAAACTGATGTAAAAAGGAAATGCATTTAGAGGTGATTACTGTCCTAAAAAAAATCTTAATATCTTAATGCATAATTAAAAAATAAACACAGACCTGATAGAAGCTGGTTCTTAGCGGTCTGGCTGGGCCTTAGGACATGTTCATTTTGTAGAACAGTGGTGTGGGATTGCTCTTTAACCATGCTGCTGAGAGTGATGCTGATAGACACTTTACAGACTGAATGGAGACGAAATGAATCAGGGCCACGTGGTTATCTAGTTTGTCTTTTAGCAATAGAGGTTAGAGCCTGATTGCATGGTTAATTGCACCACTGACCGACCTTTGAAACCCCAGGGGAGATCTTATCCTCATTGTCTCATGTGCACACACACACATACACTGTTGCTAAGCACACCGTGTAACAAACAAGCTGGGACATGCATATTGACACTGCAGGTAGCAGAGAGCTGTAAACAAGGTGGTGACAGTCAAGTAGGAAAAATGTACATTAGAAAATGTCCAATTGTTATTTATTTACACCAAATATGTTAAAGTGTGTACGGTCAAGTCTCTGCCTTACAAATGACTCCTCAGTCACACAGCAAAATTGCAGTTCCTGCTCATTAGTGTCTAAGTTTTAAGGGGTAGGTTACATTTTAACAGACTGCAATGTATTAAAAGTAGTATAGGTTTAATAACTAAACTAATCTCTGTTAATGAGTTAATATCTGATATACAGTAGGCTGGATTGTGGCCAAAGCTAGTGAAGGCTCAGGGCTGCTGATAACCCCACCTATGTCGGTCTGGCTGTGGTTGGAACAACTAGTGCAAATAGAGTCACTCGTGCATGCGCAGAAAACGTCTTTTTTAATGCCGGATGATTCCTGTGTTCATGTTGTTCCATTCTGAGTTAGGGAACGCTTTTTCCTCACGAGGGCTTGCGTATGATTAGGCTGTTCCATGGATGGTCAGCCATGTAGTGCTAAGAATATGCGGGACTGCAGCGGGAGATATTTTTTTGATTAGCAGACCTTTAAGCACATAAGAGGAAATAATCAGTGAACACACTTGAGGTATGGCTTTGTGATTGCCTTCAAGTGCTCCTTTTTAGTCCCAACACAGGAGTTGGGTAAAATATGTGAAACGGTGGCATTCTTAACAATGTCCAATTAAATTAGAGATACAGTTTATACATACAGCAGCTTTTTTTTGCAGCATACAGCAGCTTTTTTCATGCTACTGCTTTAGCAATCACGTGTGTTGAATATAGTGTTATGTTTGCTGATTGCTATTTTATTTGCCTGAATTATCATCATGTAAGCACCAGTTGTCCATTCTTCCTCTGTGCAGTCAAAGACAGTAGAGCCTTTTTGGAGTTCTAACGCATAAAAAGAAACAGTCAAGAAGAGAAAATCTGTCTCACTTCCACTTTTTTATTCATGTCCACTCAGCTGCTTCTCTTCTGGCCAAATCTGGCAGTTGATCCTGAACTGCCTGGAGGACGATTCAAAAGGTCAGCGCCAGCCGCCTCTCTCCTTGGAAGGAAGACAACAACACTTGCTGACGTGGCCTTATCTTTCTCAAATGCTGGAAGGCACTAGCTACTTTGACAATAGCAGTTGTAATTCATTTATTTTGCGCTCGAACATCAGTCCTCAGCTGGCCTCCTTCTCCCTTACTCTCTTCGTTTCCACCCGGTGCGTGCAGGGCTGTCCCCAGAGGGATTGGTAATGGTCTGCTCGGCCCCACGGGCGATAAAGACCTGTAGAGAAACCAGTCACTGTGCTTGCTTGGAAAAGATAAAGTCAAGAGCAGAAAAAAGGAGATGAGTTGTTAACAGTGTAGATAAAGGAAAAGTACTGGAAAAAGGTTAGAAGTGCCCCGTGGCACCGTACAGCCTAATTCAATACTTTTTCTTTCTGTCACCCTTTGGTCCGCTTTTGCATTTTAAATTAGTTCTTTGGAGAACAGTGAAGTCAAAGAAACGAGGACACGGCGAGCAGATAAATAAGAATACTTTGAAGTCCTCGAAATAGGAGATGAAAAATGATAAATTGAGGAAGTGACACGTCCATTATTAGCATTTAGAAATGAATGACAGAGGAGATGCTATTTGAAGTTGATCTCTGGTCAATGAAAAATACTACAGCCGAAAGGGGCAGATTGTTTTAAAGAACAGAAAATGTCAATAATGTTCACTGCTTTGAATGTTGTGTGTGGGAGAGTGAAGCTACTTGATGGATGGCGGCGGTGATAATGAAAAATGATATGAATGCAAGAGAATGAGTATGACAGAGGTGGAGCTGTGAATGATAGAATGGGTGGGGGCTGAAAATGAGATTAGGTTCTGCACTTCAGGTGGTGTGTCAGCCTTGAGAATAGAAAACCTGTCTGTCCTTCATGCCCTGATGCAAAGCAGTAAGCTGCTCTATTGATCCAGCCGCAATGGAGAAGGTTCCCTATCCAGCTAGGAGTGATGTTTTCACATGTCTGACATTGTAGTCTGTGTGTGAGCAGACGTGTGATTTGCTGAAGTAAATGTCAAATTTTCACTCTGGAAAAGAACAGAAAGAAAATGCCATTTCTATTAGTGTGAAGTTTGTAGGTTGCATAATGTGAATTCAATGAATGTTCTTTCCTTTTGTTGAGCTTTAGATAGACCTCTGCAAACAGCAACTGTCCAATCATAGCTCAGCTGGTCATGGTGGTATAAGATACTCGGTCAACAGACAACTACAACAAAAAGAAGAAAACCAACACATTAGCCTGCTTGTTTATGGAGTTGGCATCCAGCTGTGCAGCAGCAGTTCTTCTAAAACAGACCTGGCCATTGAATGGGCTGTGAACCACATCTGGCTCCCACTCTTTTGGAAATCATGATTAAATAGAGATTAAATGCTGGATTTTTACTCTGTCTGTTTCACTATTTCATCATCTAATGCAGTGGTTCCCAAACTTTTTTTGCTGGGCCCCCCTTGTTTTACGAGAAAAATGTTCGCGCCCCCCCCCCCCCCCCCCCCCCTCGCGCGCGCACGCACGCAAGAACACGTCCTCCAAAGGCAGAGGCGTCACGGTGTAATTATTTTACATGTAGTTGTTTTTTTTTTTCCTGTGTAATAATATTTAACATTGCTATCAATACATTTTTCAAAAAATCCCTCTGCAAAATGGGTTCAAAAACATTGTGGCAGGATCAGCCTGATATTATTTGTATCCCACTGTAACTTTACTGTATAAAGAGCTAGCATCTCCAAAATGTCAGGAGTAGTTAGTCATTACAACAAGTGTTTGTGAACTACAAATCAAGAATGTGGGATACTGTTTGTCCGTGATTTAAACAGCCCAGCGCTGCTCCCGACGAAGGGAAAACCAATCCTGCAGGGAGACCTACCTCGGCACTTGTGCAGGTAAAACCAAAGGGAAGATGTGCTTCACCATATTTTCTAGTCTTTGGCTTAGAATGAAGTTGGTTTGGAAACATATTCAGCGATGCTTCATCTCCTGCTTTGCGTTTGTGTGGGCGCCCCGTGCTAGCAGTGTCCAAGCATTGTTTTTTTTGTTTTTGTTTTTTTTCCCTTTTCATGCCGCGCCCCCCCTGCAATGGCTCTGCGCCCCCCCTAGGGGGCGGGCCCCACACTTTGGGAACGTCTGATCTAATGTAACTAGTAGCAGTTTATAAAGAGATAAAATGGAGAAAATGAACCTTCCACCCCTGTTCTTGTTACGACCGGATGGCCGGTGTGCTTGTGAAGGAGACTAAAATGTAAACACGGAAGAGAAGGAATCTAAGTGTAACACAAAGCGAGCCGTTTAATAGGCCGAATACACGAACACAAAACACAGCAGGGCGAACGGGGGCATAACCAAACTAGACTAAACGGGGGACAGCTAAACTACACATGAAAACTAGAACGTGAAACCAGAACATGAAACTGAACAAGTACATGCACAACTTTGGCGTGAAGTAATCTAAACATGAACATGAACATGGACTTGAACAGTAGCTTGAAACATCCTGAGACCTGACGTGACATGAAGCGAGATGGACAGACAAACCGACACAGTGGGAGGGAGACAGAGGAAATACACAGAAGAGGGAAGTGGAAACACCTGGGGAAACACAGCTGACACAAATAACCCTGACGCCGCAGGGGAAGCAAAACTAAACACACTGAACATGGAAAGACAAGACTTTCAAAATAAAAGAAGCACGAGCATAACCAAAAGTTAAACACAGAGGACAAGACAGACTAACACAGAGGACAGGAAAAGACTCATAAACAAGGAAACAGATGAAACACAAAACTATTAAAACTCAACTAAACCCTAACTAAAAATAAACTCAAGATGCTGGGTCACAGTTCTTAGTTTCAGTGACATAAAAAGGCCATGTGTAGAATAACCAGATAGATTTGGTAGCTAAAAACAAGTTTTTTTAGGCTTTATTCTTTCATCTTGTACTTTTACAGCTTTATAAACAGCTCAGACCAGAGTGCCAGCAGGAAAAATACTGGCTTATGCTGCTTAGAACAGACATCTTTGCATTACAGAGTTATTATAACATTTAATACTCTCTACACTCCTGACTATAACAAGGTTTGTCTCCGTATTTCCATATTCTTTGCATAAACTCCTTTTGTGAGGTTTCTGCTTAAAGGATAACCAACAGTGACTTAATTAACTGATGAGCTCCAACCAATAAAGCAGTTTTAATTTATAACTGATGCACGTAGGCGAGAAAAGTGAAGTGAAAGTGAACTGTTGTTCTGCAGAATAATAGTAATACAAAAAGAATGACTTGAATTTTGTAAGAAAGCATAGTTGGAAGCATCAAAATGAAGAGGGTATTGTAAATCCCTCACAGATGAAAATGGATGCTGACAAAAAAATGGCAGCCATAACACTTTACTGCCATATGCTCAGATGAAACTGTTGTGCTGCTTTTCTTTTTGAGTATAAGGTCATCCTCAGCCTCTTAGTAGGAACACTCTCATTGTGTGTTATTGCTGTCGGTCGATTAAGTCTGTGTGATGTCTTATTATTGGTTTGTCCCTGTATGAGATCTTCCATTAGGAAGAGAAGTTGTCCATCCTCCCAACGGGTTTCCTTTTATCAAAGCCTCCATCTACGTTGTTTACACACTTCCAGGCCTGCCTCAAATTATCGATAAGGTCAGACAGGCGAAAAAACCCCAACAAAGAATCAAAGAACAATTTTATCTGCCATTTGTTTTCTGCAGCGATGGATAATAACCACATTAACATGTGGTGTTAGCGACAAGACTGTGGCATCTTCCACTGAAAGCTGTTATGGTTCTGTGGACAATTTTGCTACATAATGAGGCGGTTTTAGATCTGTGAACTACATCTCTCAGTGTGAGACCAAACGCCAGGAAATGACAATGGCGATGTACTTTTCACGCCGATGCCCACTCTTCCCCCCTCTTTATTTATTTATAGGATGTTACAGTGGCTCCATCGTGTAGTGGTTTACACATTTGCCTGACGATTCCCGGAGGAGACAACAATCCCGGGGTAGAACTCGTGACCAATCAAAACATTTGGAGTTACCCGCTATGAAGACCCCTTGTGAATAAGGGAGCAGCTGAAAGTAGCTTCTTCTACTTGGAGGATATTGCAAACAGCAGCAAATAAACAGAGTTAGGGCACCCTCAGAGATTGAGTCTGAAATCCCATATGACCTCAATAGAGAGAGTGCATGATGAAGACACGGGGAAAAGATGAACATCAAGGCCAAAGTGCAAAGAGGTGGCAGCGACTCAGACTAACAGTAATGGCACAGCAAGCAGCATCAAGGACATTTCTTAAACCCTAACACAGCCATTGATCCCATTATTGTCAGACCTGTAGGCCTGCTACTCTCTTGCGTGTTTGAGATTACTTGGACTTTGGCCTTGGATGTTAGACAAACAAGGCTTTACTGAGGAATGTTTGGTGCCTTTGGTACGGTAGGTGGATAAACAAAGAATATACTTTATCCTTTTGTTGTGTTTTCATGTTATTTCTCCCATTTTTCCTCTGACAATCTTCCTTCTTAACAGCTTTATTTTGTCTTTACCTTTTTATACTTTGCTTAATTTGTGATCCCGATGCAGTGCACAATCCAAATCCTGTTCTCAGTTTATCGCCCGGCTTTGTGTTTTGTGTCCATTGTGGCTTGTCACAGATAGTGTCACATGCAGCCTGTGACCAGCCTGTAGTGCAGTGGTGCACGGTATGAATTATGATGTGGTGGATGGGCCCTAATTTTGTTATGGATGTTCTTTTTTGCCCTCGGGAATAACATCAATGGATAGATAGAATTTTATCAGATTTTATGGTGCTTCAGAATATAATTCATGAAAGGTGCTGCTGTGTATGCATTGCATGTGTGGGTATGCATTGCAGCGTTATACACTGCAGTGTGATCTGAATAACTTGATCTATGCTCTAGTCTTTAGCTTTAATAATAAAAATTGCAGCAGGGGAAAAAAATGGTGGGGAAGATCAGATCATCAGATTAAAGTTTTTAAAAGTGACTTAAAATATACTATTTTTTTAATTCTCAGATTCACAGTGTCAGTGGATATACAAATAAATTACATTCTAGTGTATTCAAAAGCTTTTTGACTTTTTAAATACACATTAAATGTGGTTTTCAGTCATCACAGAACCTGATATTTGATAATAAACTAGGAAATTATGGTAAAAAGATACTGGTTTATTGTACTGTACCGATCCTGTGGCAAAACTCTTATAATGATCAGGTGAAAGAAGAAGAAGATGAAACCACCTACCATTGTGCTACCATAGTGATGGGATATGGTCTCATTGGATAATCAGACCGTAGTTAACTAGTAGTAACTAACTACGTAGTTAGCATCAGAAGCGAAGAAAATAAATGAAGCAAAAATAAAATAAAATAAAATCGAACAAACTGGAATCTCTTTGTAAATAAGCAGTAAATCCATTTAATAGCATTTTTATTTCACTTATCAGAACCTCAGGGATGAAAGGGAAATTTAAAAAAAAAAAAACAGTTTTCTGTCAAAACTCTTCTTGAAAGTCGGGATCA
Source organism: Neolamprologus multifasciatus (assembly GCF_963576455.1). NCBI lineage: Eukaryota > Metazoa > Chordata > Actinopteri > Cichliformes > Cichlidae > Neolamprologus > Neolamprologus multifasciatus. The sequence goes on from NC_140449.1 coordinate 7,444,190, forward strand.
ATTTACTATCAGAATGAGAATTTGGTCATTTCACCATACTTCTTAAATTCAGGTCCTGAGAAATATCCTTCAACCTCAATTTAAGATCTCAAACTGCATTGATTTCTGTTCTAAACCAGTTCTTAAAGATGACGGTGAGATCCAAAAGAATGAAAATCCAGAGTATGATCTCACTGATCAAAATTAATTCTCAACTCTGAAGGTTTTTTCCTGTTCTCAGAGATGTCTCTAAGATCTGCATGATGTCTCACAACCACAGACTGTATGAAAGATTCTATTCAATTGCATTTATATAGAGCCAAATCACAACAGTCAACTCAAGGAGCTTTATATTGTAAGCTAAAGGCCCCACTGTAATAAATGAATTTAAATGATTTGGATTAATAAAAACTGGAATTTTATTCACCAAAACTGGAGCTCAGACTTCGTGGAGACTCTGTAATAATCAGATAAGCTATTAAAAATTCTTCAAAAGACTAAAAGAACACACAGTTTAAGAAGTCTCAAAGAAATGAGTCCTACCAGACGCTGACTGGCATTATTGGAGCCACACCCACACATCAAATGTCCAGGTGGATGAGTTATAGTAAAATTGATCCCTGCTACAGTTGTTATGATGGGAGAATCTATCCATAGAAGCCAATTTTAGTCGGCCTCATGTGCTACAGGTACTGCAGTTTGTAGCTTAACTTTTAGCTCTGGAGGTTGCCCCTTGATCACAAAACTAGTTGTTTTGATATATTCAGCACATACTTTTTCAAATTATTTAAAGTATTTTAAAGCCACGTAATTATCTGGAAGCTTTTAATTCTATTGTTTTCAAATTAAGATTGTGTGGATCATTAAAACTTCTTTATTTATCAACAAATTGTTTCAGATTATTCTCTCAAAATAATTTATCAGACGTACAAAAGAACACTCTAAGTTAGCGTTAGCGTCATTATTAGCTGTAATTACTAAATATTTCTTTACTAGTTACTCCATGTGGGAGTAGGAGTGTAGGAGGATGTAATTAAATCCTAAAGAAAATCATTTTGTGTTACATTTAAATGTCTGCTTCAATTCTCTCAATAAAATATTGCATGCATAACCTCGGTATAATACTATAGTGTGAGACGCAAAACCTGTTTGAGTGGGCCCCACAGTGGGGATGTACTCTGTGTCCCACCAGGGAGTGAGCCGATAACAAACCGTCACCTCTTTGTGTCTATAAACTGCACGTCACTTGTGTTATAGCATTTGGAAGGGCTGCATTGGCGTGCGTCAGTCTGTCATACCGAGGTGCAGTTTGTCTTTTTCTTTATATTTGCAGTTGAGTTGCTCATGCTGTGTTTTTGGTGCTGGTGACGTGCGATGATTGGTACTGCACGTTTAAGGTGATGATCTGCTGGCTGCTGAAAGAAAGAGCAGCGTGGGGTATTTCATGCTGAATTCTGTCAAGAGTGACTTCCAGATTTAAATGCAAGGAAAATATGATGAGTAACACTTTATTGTACTTTCACTTTTCATTAATGGCAAAAGTATGGTAGCTTGCATTGTTCTCAGCATTGCATGCACTTCATCTGACACCAAAGTCAGACAATGCCAAGATCTGAATCCTACAAGCTTTTTCCTTTTTTTGTTTATTGATCGCTCCATGAGGGTGTTAAACTCAAAATTAAAGACAACCTAAGAGAACTGGGTTTCTCTAGTTATTTTCAACCTACGCAGGATAATTAGACAGTAATTGATTTGTTGTTTCGCTCCTTAATTCTCCCAAAGGGCAGTTCACCAGAAACAGGTCAGAATTCATCAGGCTCCTTAAATGAAGTTGATTATTTTCTCCTGAGACGGAAAAGATACTGTGAGCAGCAACATTTGCCTTTGGGAAGATTTGTTAAAGTTACTTAGCAACAGTGTTGGTGTATTTACTCAGAAAAGTGTATTACAGAATACTCATTACTTTTCTTAAAGGTAAGTAGTAACTACTCAATACACAGTGTTGGGGGGTAACGGAATACATGTACCGCCGTTACGTATTTAAAATACAAAATATGAGTAACTGTATTCCGTTACAGTTATCGTTTAAAAAGGTGGTATTTAGAATACAGTTACTTTGTTGAAATAAATGGATTACACGGCGGTACTTCACTGTTTCATATTGTGGCGGGTCAGGACTGTTTGGGTTTTGTTTGACAGCTACGTTCTGTTGTTCCAGGCAGCGTTACGGTTGCCATGGTTACAGGGTGACGCTCTCTCTCTGCGTGTTTCCTGGGCGAGAGAGCGCCTTGTTGTTGTTGTGCTAAGCTAATAGGCAGAATGCTACAGGTATAGCTCTAAAGAATGTAGCATCATAGGCAGTGTAGTCCGTGCTGCAGGGAGAATGGACTGCCATACACGTTATGTGTCTGTGAGTACGAGCTGTCATCGAGCAAAAACGGGAGCTGGAAGCATGTAAATATAATAATAACCACTGCAGCCAAGAAGAGTGCCTGACGAGCCCAGCTGTAAGTAAGCTATTAAGACTCGACTGTACGCTGTGTTCGTGTTTTCCTCCAAAAACAATAAGTTCCGTTGGAGCAGCCTTTCAACGCCTCTCTGTCTCTGCTAGCAAAGTTGACCCAGACAACAAAGTAAAGCTAGTTTTCAGCTATGAGCCCGACACAGAACCCACCGTATTAGCCAGAGGTCCCTTTACTACGGTTCGGAGCCACGGACCTTCAGTAACAGTAATAAATCACAGCAATAGTACATTCATGTAGTTGTAAAATGCATGGTAATATATTAAGTAATCCAAAGTATTCAGAATACGTTACAGAATACATTTTGGGGCATGTATTCTGTATTCTGTAATGGAATACATTTTAGAAGTAACCTTCCCAACATTGTCAATACATTATTTTCACGTTACTTCTTACATGATGTGTAAGAAGCACTGTCACATAAATATTAGTTAACTATATAAACCAGAACCTACAGTCTCATACACGGACACAAACTCCCATGAGGACAAAAATACAATCTTTCTTTTAGTGTTTACAAAATCTACAAGAAAAAGTAAAGTTGAAAAGCGCCCAAAGAGTCTTCAAAGCGAACGCCACAGTGATGCTACCATGACTTTGTTACCTGTTGCAGCTCACTCTGGGTTCTGGGTTTTCTGTCTCATGCTGCAGATGCTTGAACTAATGTTGTGCTAGCACTGCAATGCAATAATTATGTGTCCTGATATAGTCTGCACTTTATCATCATGCTCTTGTTCTTTCGTGCAATAAAAATAAACCTAATGTTCATATCTCCTCTCCTCAAGAGTTTTAGAGCGGACCGCTGTTTTCCTCCTTGATGCATATTTCAGCTCATGTTAGCGGTGATTGTGTTCAGGAAGGATCAAATATGTTTGATGTTTTTTCTTTCTGTCCAGCCATCATTCAGATAACTGAAAAACCTTTGTAATTCAAGTAACAACATAATTGTAACTGTAATGTAATTACTGAATTTAGTGTTGAATTTATGAGATTACAGTGATACATTACTTTGGAAAGCGTTACCCACAACACTGCTCAGCAGCAGGGTAGAGTCAGAGGACATGGGCAGTTCCATATAGTTCTCAGCAAGAAGCATGGTAAAATGAAGAAAGAGAAAACTGTTTTGCACTTAGTTTGTCTCCAATTAAAATGGTAAATGGCCTGTATTTGTATAGCGCTTTTACTAGTCCCGCCTAGGGACCCCAAAGCGCTTTACACATCCAGTCATCCACCCATTCACTCTCACATTCACACACTGGTGGAGGCAAGCTACAGTTGTAGCCACAGCTGCCCTGGGGCAGACTGACAGAAGCGAGGCTGCCATATCGCGCCATCGGCCCTTCTGGCCAACACCAGTAGGCGGTAGGTGAAGTGTCTTGCCCAAGGACACAACGACCGAGACTGTCCGAGCCGGGGCTCGAACCGGCAACCTTCCGATTACAAGGCAAACTCCCAACTTTTGAGCCACGATCGCCCCACGATTGAATTAAGATGCTTTTTAGCTGTGTCCACACTGGAGGTGATTTGCAGCGATGGAGTAACCATAGAAAGCCAGTGATATTTGACAACTCCAAGCAGCTATGGTCAAAATAACCCTGGAGACACAAAGCGGATGGGACCCAAGAGAAACTCGTCTCAACAGCAACTCACTTCAGTGATTAAAGCGACGACCAATAAGAGTGCAGGATACTGTTGTTTGATGCATGACCTAAATACTGTAGAGGGTTTCCAAGGTTACCTGCAATGCTCACAAGCGACCAACTGTCAGCTTGAAAGCGATGCACGATGAACAAATGGCTTCCTGTGTGGGCAGCTTGAAAAACATATTTGTTTTAAATTTTGTGTTGAACCACTTCATAAAATGCTAAAAAACTGAATGTAAACATGAAAATTGATCAATACACCTCAGTATTCAACATTAGTGGTGATACAGCAACATGAACAGTTTGCCATCATAGCTGTAGACTTTTCAGATGTTGCCTTATAGACCTGAAATACATTTGGTTGTTTGAATGGATGAACGGCAGGTGTCACTGAAGCAAAAGTGACTTTACGCCACAGTTTAGGTCAGTTTTAGGTGCTAATGACACGCTGAACGCTACAGTTCAGGTGTTCAATCAATGAGATGATGACTATAATAAAAGCAGACAAACTCTGGTTGAGGAGCGCTTTTCAGATAAATCCAAGGGTTTTTTCGAGTGACTGAACGGTGTCATTACTTTGTGTGTGCAAGACAGTAACAATTCAGTCTGACCTCTTCTTTACTTCCCGAAGATGACTCGCTAGGACATAACAATTTTTTCATCTCCGCAGTTTCTTCTTAAGATGTTGTTCCGTGTCCCTATCTCAAGGTAAACTTGAATTCACTGGCCTTAACGGTTAATATTAACAATCCCATCACTGCAATGCACTCTGAAGTTGGACCACTTCGCAGGCAGCCCTTTGACCCCGATGAGGTCTTCTTTCTTTCGCTTGTTTTTTTTTTTTAATCAAAAATCGACGCCTTCTCCAAAGTGTCAGTTATTGAGAGGAAATTGAATAGGTGTTGCCCTTCCTTTTCTTGTCTCCGTCTTGCACAGGGCCCTGCAGAGATGTTCTGTCTCCATAATATAGACTTGGCAAACAAGGTCAGATGGAGTGTGCAGAGAGTGCTGCTGCAAAAAGACATTTTGTCGCACCGTCACCCACTTCAGTTTATGCCTGAAAACATTTCGTTTTCTTCATGTTCCGTTCACGCTGTTCAACATTGGTTCTGAAGTACACGGAGGTCTTCCAGTCTCCCGCCTTATGTGTGCTCGAATTAAATTATATCTTTGTATCTTATTTAAAGTGTTAATTCCCTTTAAAAGAAAGGGGATATATTTGTTGTCTGTGTCTGAGAAAAGGCACAAAAAAATCAATGTCTATTTACTTTTTTACTAAATGGATTACATAAGAGAAAAAAGAAACACATTGTGTAGAAATAGATTTGATTAATTTCCCATTATGCTTCCTTTTGTTAAATGCTTTTTGCTTAGCCTTTTCAGCCCTCAGACACAACCATTTAATTAGAAGCAGAAATTCCTGCTTACACAGAGGCAGGGCTTCGAAAACTTGCCAAATCAAATCAAGTAATATACATAATGCCCATACTGAGCGAGCTAATGTGGATTATCTCCCAGTATATCGGGATTACTGCACCGACTGTGTCCAGGACCTCCATTTAATTTGTCACAGTGTTTCAGTTTTTCGCCATCATTTGCTTTCACGCACACGTGCTAACCCTTATTAAATTTATGACTTCACTCCGTCTTCGGTTTGAGTCTTCAAGCAGGTTAAAGGGCAGCAGGGCGGCTGCTCTGTCCGTTCTCACGTGACGTTATTGCAGAGTCAACAGAAAGGTGTTAATAATGCCTATATATAAAAAACAGGAGGCACAGTGAGGACAGTATGGCCTCAGCACCTCAGCCCTTTTCTGGTATTTTATGAGTCCCTTGTGCGCCTGGAGGGTGCGAGAGAGGAGACGGACTCTGAAAGATCTAATTAAGCAAAGCGAAATGAGAGTGCCGAGATGCCAAGCGCAGGACAGGACACAAATCAGGAGGTGTTGACAGTGCGCTGCAGTGCAATGCGGTTTTATAGCAAAGGCCACAAGTATAGCTTTCACGTAATGAGCGGCCATACAGCTCCTTGATTTAATGTTTTTTTATGGCTCCGGGGTTAAGGGTTGTGAATCTCAATCTCATTATGTAGAACATCAGCTTGTAAATTTAGGCATTTCGTCTTATTTGCGCTCAAAGAGGTAATTAGTGTGTTCTCAGTGGCTGGTTGTGCTTGTGAAGAAGCGGATGACTCCATCAGGTGCTTGTTTGGCGTTTAATAGAGATGAGGATAAAAAAGCTAAAGACTTCTATATTCATAACTCAGAGTACTTCTGTAAGTATGGTGTGTTGCCCCAGATGCTTATTGTCAGAGAGGCTCCTATTTCAGAGGTGCAAACTCGGTGGGATGTTAAGATTTTTTTCCTCTGTCTGGCTTCTGCACCATTCACATGCTATTACATCTGAGAGGAGAATAAGTGTCTTCTGGACACCTGGCGCCAAGGCTGTGACTGTCTGGTCTCTCGGGCTTGTTTCTGACTGAGAACAGAAAGACCTTGGAGTACAAAGACAACAGGCTTGATTATTTGAGTACACAGGAAGGTCTCCAAACATTGTTGTGCTAATCACGTTAGTGGGCACAGACTCAAGGCAGGACAGATGCGAGGCAAAGGGCAATGGGGTTATGTTAGCCTGATTAGAGGAGGCTTTGGGGGGGGGGGGGGGGGGGGTTTGTGAATCTCGTTTTTACCTCGGCGTCACCTTGGTGAAGAGGGAAGAGGGAAACTGGCCATGGGCTCATTTTTCTCACTCAGTTTCTTTTCTCACTCGGTCCCCTCATCTGTCTCCGGTATTCACTGCTGCCATCGGCAGAACTGAATGTGTCTGTACATTCAAAAGCCCACATTTAATTTTTCTTTTGTTAACCACCTACACACATAGCAGTGACTTGCTGGATAATACCTTCATTTTTCTTCTTTCTGATTCACACGGCGAAAAGTGGTTAAAAAAAGATTTGTTCCTTGTCTGATATGTTTGCCTTGGTTCATGGGAGTCTGCTTCCCAAAAATGCCTCAGTGATTCATTTGCAAAGCTCAGCCACTTAAATTAGATGAACAAGTCTGTGCTATGGACATGTTCGCGGTATGAGCACTAATGTAACTAATTTACTCTCTTTTTCACATTCCTCCTGTTATACGCTTGTACGGTACTGTGCGAGTCATGAGCCAGCCCTCATTTCTTTATATTTTACTTCCAGGGAGCCAGACTTTCTTGTCATTTTGTTATAGCGGTCTTGAGCAGTAGTTCTCCAGGCTTTCTAAAGATGTTTCAAAGTTTTTCTTTGGACATTGCCTGCGTTTTCACTCATCCTCAGTCCAGTCCTTGTACCATTTCCAAAGGAACGTTTTGATTTTTTGTTAAGCTGACGGGCAACTTAGCAAAGAGTGCACATTTGCACGATCGTGGCTCAAGAGTTGGGTGTTCGTCTTGTAATCGGAAGGTTGCCGGTTTGAGCCCCGGCTCCGACAGTCTCGGTCGTTGTGTCCGTGGGCAAGACACTTCACCCGTTGCCTACTGGTGGTGGTCAGAGGGCCCGGTGGCGCCAGTGTCCGGCAGCCTCGCCTCTGTCAGTGCGCCCCAGGGCGGCTGTGGCTACACTGTAGCTTGCCATCACTAGTGTGTGTGAATGTGTGTGTGAATGGGTGGATGATTGTGTATAGTGTAAAGTGCTTTGGGGTCCTTAGGACCAAGTAAAGCGCTATACAAATACAGACCATTTACCATTTACCATTTACATCCTCTACAGAGAAAATAAGAAAGATAAGAGTGGAAACTTGATGTCAAAGTATATTAATTTTGTGTATCACACAGATATAATAACAATTATAATTAGAGCTATTATGTTATATGTTGCAACCTGTATTTAGTTTCTGTTCTTACTGTCTTGGAGCATGTGTGTCTACACAGTTTCCTTGAGGATTAATAAAGTATTCTGTTTCTGATTCACTTCAAAGTTGCTAGTTGGACCCTGTCACAAAAACACAACTTGTTCCAATTTCTTTAGCTGAATCTGAGAAATGCCAAATATAACACAGTTCAAAAGGCATAAAATATCATTCTTGCATCAACAAAGTGATTCCCAAGCAGCCAGTAGCTGAAAGGTTGACACATTTCTGCATGGTGTGCAGTGTGTCCTTAAAAAATTTGAGGAAACTCAAATTGTCCTTAACAAACAGGACAAATCTAACAGAAACCTGACACAGGACCTGACAGATGGATATGGTTGTTCAGTCCACTACTAACTACTGTCAAGAAGCCATTCTTAAGGAAGGGAAAGAGGAAGGTTGATGTGTGCCAAATTCCACAAGAACTGAACTGAAAATCATTGGCAAGAGGTCTGACAAAGTAAAGGATCCAAAATCCACCAAAATTTTTGGTTCAAATCATCACCAATATGTATGGAGGAGGTCAGGAGATGGGTACAACCATGAGCATCTATAACATCTATAAAATACGGTGTCTGGATTTCAGATCAGAATTAATGGAATTACGAAGCAAGATTTTGATCTTCCATGTAGTACCTGTATCTGGAAAGCATCTGATTTACAACAACCAACAACAACCTAATTTCTCAGCATGACAGTGACTCCAAAAAAACCAATACTTCAAAATCATACCTGGATAGAAAAACACAGTAACACTATTAGTCATGGATTGACCTCACTAGAGCCTGAACCTGAACGTTACTGCAAAACGAAAGGAGCCAAAATCCAAAGAAGTATTTTCAACTTTCCTTCAAGAAGCCTGGAGTACTATTCCTGAAAGCTACGTAAAGCAATAACAGTTCAAGCTGTGTTGAAGCTCATTAGAGTCGCCTTACATGCTGCGTTTAAATGTATGTTTCAATAAATTGCTGGACCTAATTCCCCTTTTCGAAGCACAATAAAAAAGTGATGGGTTTCTCAAGAGTTTTGTGCAGTACTGTAGATTGTGAATTTTCCCATTATGCATTATTACATATATAAATAAACTCAAACTATGATTTTCAATATTGCCCCTTGTTTCTAAAGAAAACAACACAGTCAAATTGTAAAATACATGAATGAAAAATACATGAATGTCCAAAAAGTTATTACTGCCTCAGGAAAACACAGGTGTAGAAGATAGTGCAAGTGTCTGTGTGGTTGACGTCATTTTCCAATTTAAAATGAATAAACACCTCAGGCATTCGAGAGACTAGTTAACTTTTTTTAAAATGCACGCTTCACTTCCGCAACTTGTAAATGATGTCTGTTTCTGACACATGTAAGACAGCTGGTGTACAGGAACGCAATGATTTAAAATACTTTTACATTGTTTTCAGGCTTAAACCGGCCAATACGGAGCAGCAGAAAAATTGGCTTCACAGTTAATGACCCCGACTTTTAATAACACATAAATGTTGAATACAGCGATTAATTGCTGCATTCTGTCCTGCTTTTTTTCCAGGGTCCTATATGCTGGTGAACTCCTCCCAGCATGCCGTGGGTCATCGTGCTCAGCTGCTGCTGCAGACACTGAGTGAAAATGACACGCACTGCGTCCAGTTCAGCTACTTCCTGTATAGCCGTGATGGCCACAGTCCCGGGGCTCTACGGGCATATGTGCGGGTCAACGGCGGCCCGCTCGGCAGTCCAGTGTGGAACACGTCGGGGCCTCATGGCAAACAGTGGCATCAGGTTGAGCTGGCTGTCAGCACCTTCTGGCCGAACGAATACCAGGTACAACCATTCATATTTAAATATGTTGATGAAACTGATTTAAAACTGACTTAAAGTCTTTGTCATCCTCGCTTTTAATATGTCGGACGTGTTGTTCAAAGTAGCTGCTTGATGCTCCTCTAAGAACTTAACATTTATTTATTTTTGTTGTAGATATACAGACTCATTGACCGCGATCATGTAGAGCTTAAAAATGGTACACAGTGAGGCTCTGTTGATCACTACTCATTTTAGCCTCGAGGTACAGTTAATTACTTACATTTGCAACTTAATTAGCACCGATTCCCTTGTGGATGTAACCAATGCTGGTGCTTAAAGCACCTAAGTAGATCTCACAATGGAAAGCCTGGTGGAGATTTCACCCCGCAAGGTTTGTTTTTCTGCACTTTCACTTCACTCTAACGATTCGTGTGGTACGCCATTGTGTGCATGCAGCACGCAGACAGTGACTGGCATGCACTGTGAGGGTCTGATATGCTGTGGTCTGCACATGGCACAGTCAGGTGAGCGTGAGCGTTATCCGTCTATTAATCCAATTTCTTCTTTCTGCAAACTCTGCGGAGCTGTCAAAAAGCAATTAAGTTGAGTAGTGTGCATTTTATCAAGAACTGTCAATCCTGCTGACTTAATTAAATTCTATTCAGACCTGCAAGATGTGACCTTCACTATGTAAATAATAGTCCTTAGCGTTGTGCAGGCCTGGGGTGTAGATGCAGGGTGATACCTTTCTCCCGACATCATGCGATCTGAAAATAAGGTAAACAATGTTAGGTTAACAGGATCAAACACATGTATATATTGTACAGAACAGTATTACAGTCAGGGGCACTTGACTCATAGCAGAAAATAATATTTCAGGCATACTTTATGTATCTACTTCTTTTCCAGGTTATAATTAAACACCAACGTTTGTTGACCTCAGTTAAAAAGGGACATTATTTTTCTTTGATTCAAAGAGAAACAAACCATTATAGTGAAACCCACTGAGTTTGTAGCGCTGCCGTCTGTAGCTATATTTCTGGATATCAAGTCAGTAGCTACAAATCGCTAACTATACAAGAAGACAGCGAGCTGCACTAATCAGTGCCAAATCCAGTTGCAGTGTCTCTTGAGCTTTGGCCCCATAAACAGAGTAGCAAAGGACGCCTGCCAGTGAAACTGCTCATCAGTGACAAATAATGAGGTCCACACTGTCTGATTCTTTCCTCTTCATGGCATTTTCATCGCAAATCGCTACTTTCACTGTACCCTTATTAAATACATTAAGTGGGGGTTTGCTCTCATTCTGCATGTTTAACAGTGAGCGAGCTGGAAGTGGAAGAGAGCTGCCATCTCCATGTTATAAAACAGACTCGCTAACCACAGTTTTACCCTATCATAACATCAGCGCAAATAAGTCCTGAATAAAATAATAAAACCTATCCTGCATTTTCTTCGCCAGTCAAATGCTATTGAATTTGCGTTTTGAACATCGCCGGTTTATTCCTTTCCCTTTCTCCGGGGAGCTGTGTACTTTCTCGTCTTTCGGTCTCGTTAGCGTCCCAGTAAACAGTGATGGCTCATAGGTGAGTCAGAATTATGCTGCAGCTGCCAATGAGAGGCTCCAGATAGGAGAAGGAGCTTTATAATGGGCTTATGAGGAGGAGTAGATAAGAAGAAGAAGATGGGCCTTACACTTGAATTAGAATTGACAGTAGTGGCTTTTAATAGAACAGCTTAAACTGCTAATGGCTTTTATGTCATGTTGGGGGGAAACACGGTGTTCAGATAGATTGGATTAAATTGCTAATATTTGGGATTTGATCAGCAGATATTGGCACCGTTAGAAAAACTGTATCCAATTTTAGCTTGTGAGGAATTAAAGCAACGTAGTTTTCCTTCTTTCTTTCTTCTACTTTCATCTCACATTTCACTTTAACTCAGCTGACCTCATACTGCTTCTGAGTACAAAGGAAACAAAACAAACTGCCTCCACAAAGTCACATATGCCACGGCTTACATTGCTAATCCCTCGGCAGTCAAAAACCTCATCACTGTGGAATGACAGTGGGCCTTGTCTTGCAACACGTCATTGCTCTCTGTTGCACAGACAGAACGGAGAGAAGGGCAAGTGGGGAGGTGTAAAAGCTCAATGTTTTCTTTAATGGTATCTAATAGTCAGTGTTGGGGAGTAACGGAATACATGTACCGCCGTTATGTATTTAAAATACAAAATATGAGTAACTGTATTCCGTTACAGTTACCGTTTAAAAAGGTGGTATTCAGAATACAGTTACTTTGTTGAAATAAATGGATTACACAGCGGTACTTCCCTGTTTCATATTGTCGCGGGTCAGGGCTGTTTGGGTTTTGTTTGACAGCTACGTTCTGTTGTTCCAGGCAGCGTTACGGTTGCCATGGTTACAGGGCTCTCTCTCTGCGTGTTTCCTGGGTGAGAGAGCGCCTTGTTGTTGTTGTGCTAAGCTAATAGGCAGAATGCTACAGGTATAGCTCTAAAGAATGTAGCATCATGGGCAGTGTAGTCCGTGCTGCAGGGAGAATGGACTGCCATACCCGTTATGTGTCTGTGAGCGAGGGAGGGAGAAAAAGGAAAAGTACGAGCTGTCATCGAGCAGAAACGGGAGCTGGAAGCATGTAAATATAATAATAACCACTGCAGCCAAGAAGAGTGCCTGACCAGCCCAGTTGTAAGTAAGCTATTAAGACTCGACTGTACACCGTGTTCGTGTTTTCCTCCGAAACAATGAGTTCCGTTGGAGCAGCCTTTCAACGCCTCTCTCTGTCTCTCGCTAGCAAAGTTGACCCAGACAACAAAGTAAAGCTAGTTTTCGGCTACGAGCCTACACGGAACCGCCGTATTAGTCAGAGGTCCCTTTACTACGGTTCGGAGCCGCGGACCTTCAGTAACAGTAATAAATCACAGCAATAGTACATTCATGCAGTTGTAAACAGCATGATAATATGTTAAGTAATCCAAAGTATTCAGAATACGATACTCTCATTGAGTAACGTAACGGAATATGTTAGAATACATTTTGGGGCATGTATTCTGTAATCTGTAATGGAATACATTTTAAAAGTAACCCTCCCAACACTGCTAATAGTGCTGGCCATCCTCTATTGTAAAGCAGCAACAAAAAGAAGTTTGCAGTGGCACAGCGTTCAACTTTCATTTTTACATGTTTTTTTTTAGCTGTATAGCAGCAGCTTTGTGTGACTTTAAATGGTGAAAGTCTTTGTTTATATTAGCTCCATGGCAGGTGTAATACTTCCACTTTGGGTTTTAAATGATAGGCAGGCTGATTTACACTGTCATTAAAGTAGAAAAGCACTCTTTTGAAGCAGCGGTGGATAATGGGCCCTTCTTATCTTGTCTGTGACTAAAATAAATCTCACAGGAACACACAAGCTTTTGGAGGCAGTTTTTAAATCCTCAAGTTCTTCTGCCTTATTAGGTTTCAGGACATATTGGAGGAGCCGGTTTCTTGCCTACAGCACAGGGACACAAAATGTCAGGCTTTTACGCTGCAGAGATACAGACGTGAGATTACACTCGAGCTTTCACCGTTTTGGGGTGTAATGAAATACCTTGTTTGGGGCACGCACTCTCTGTTTATTTCTTGAAAATGTCATTGTGGAATGTAATTAAGTGGAGTCTGACAAATTCTCTGATAATCACCAAAACTAAGGGGATTAATATGCCGAAAAACCACAATCACTCCAATCTCATTTGTTCGCTTTCCTGGTGATTTAAAAAATGATTTTCTTGATTATATCCCGCTTGAGTGTTTGAGGATTTTATCGAAAATGAATGATGATGTTTTTCTTTTTCTTTTTTTCTTTAACATGTCTATGTTTGCACTTTATGTACACTTGACTGTAAATTTTCTGATCGGATTGCCGTGTATATTAATGCGAGGGCTGACAGGAGTCTCTTCCTCCTATCACAGATGTGAAATTGGGATTTGGAGTGCAATGGGTTTCAGGAATGGAAAATAGAAGACAGTAAGATCACCTTGAGATGTCTCGATTGAAAATGTCGTGCGAGTGCGATCTGCTGTGCATTGCCATATTTCTCTCTGCCTCATATCGGTTTAGAGTGTTTGCAATACCTGGAGAATCTTGTTATCAAATATTAAAGATGTTATCGAGCCCCCACAACTGCTAACTAGAGCCGGAGACATGCACCTCTGTGCTGAACCCACCCGGTCCCAGACGACCCCTCCTGTCTTCTTATTTCCTTTTCTTACTTTCCCCCATTTGTTGATATGGTATGATGCAAACATAATATTTTTCTTTTTCTTTTCTTTTACCTGGTGATTTCTATGAAATTTTAATTACACGCTGCACAGCTGACACGATGTCAAACGTTTGCCACATGATTATTATTCACAAAGGCATTTATGATAGTTTTATGTTGACTCCCTATATATTTGTGTCATCTATAAAAAACTGTACGAGAAATGTTTTGTTCAATGTGTGTTTCACCTCTTTTTTTAGCAAATGATTTAGAAAATGTGAATATACGATCGTGTGAAACCGTTTTGAAAGTAAACAAGTACAGGATTGAGTATTTGTAGAACCACCTTTAGCAGTGATAAACTGCAGTAATCATTTTCTGTGTGACTTTATCGGTCTCTCACATCATCGTCACTCTTACCACAGCATTTTAATCCGACTGAGGTCTGGACGTTGGGTCATTATGTTATAGATTTGCTGCTGTGTTTGGGATCATTGTCCTGTTGCATGACCCCGATTTCAGTCAGACAGACGGCCTCATATTTGACTCTAGAATACGTTGGTGTGCAGAGGAGTTCGTGGTCTGATGACTGCGGCGACTGTGGCTGCAAAAAAAAGCCCCGGTCATTAGCCCTGCACCACGGTGCCTGACTGTTGGAATGTGGTGTTTGCACTAATTTGCACTAACACGGTGCTGAGCATTACAGCTAATTCTCACCCCCACCTGTCTTGTGGTTTGTTCAAATGCAACTGTGCAAACGTAAACCGTGCTGCTGATGTTCTTTTTAGAGTTCAGGCTTTTTCTAATTATAGTGTTTTGAACTTTTGAACATGAAGCATGCTAGCTGAGGCCTGTGGAGTCTGACATGTAGCTCTTTTGATCATTGCACAGTCTGACCTTGGGGGGTGAATTTGCTGCCATGTCCACTCCTGGAAAGATTGACTAGTGTTTGAATGTTTTCCACATGGGAATAAACTTGTGAATGATGGACTTTAAATTGTTTGGAAATGCCCTTATAACCCTTCCAAGGCTAATGGGCAGCAACAGCTGCTCCTCTAAGATCAGTGCTGACATCTTTTCTCCTTGGCATTGTGTTAAGACACACCTGAATGCTCCAGAATAACAAAGTGACAGAGCGTCTACTTTCATAGACACGCACAGACATTTTCTCACATTGTTATTATTAAGTCTCGATATGTAAAACGATTTCCCATGATGTTATCTTGTTTACTTATAAAACCAATTTCAGTTAAAAAGGAAAAAGATAACATGCATTAAACACATCAAAGGCTTGTAAATGAGAATCCGTGTGTCTCCTCTTTGTCTGATAATTTCTGCTATTTTCCTCGCTGTAGCCTGCTGAGAGTCCTCAAGCTGAGCCCATGGCTACGTTAAAGGTTTTCGTTTTTTTAACGCTGTACAGAGCAAATTGAGATTCTTGACATTGAAATTATATCTTCAGACACTGGCTGCTATTCTTTGGTATTCCTACCCAATCAGATTTACTTCAGCACGCAATCCTTTGTCATCTATCTAATGCATGACTGCGTCTCATGGTGAGTGAAAGCCTGGTGTGCCTAATTGTGTCTCGTGACTGGAGAAAAGGTAGCAGGTTGTTTATAGGGCCAAATAAATTGTCTCCAGATTTGTATACATTATAACCGTTTCTAAAAGCCAGTATTACAGGATAATGTAATATGTTCTCATAATGTGCATCTTATATCAGCCGTAAATCACCGCGGTGTCACTCTTTTATTTATTTATTTCCTTATTTTTTTTTTATCTCCAAAAGACGTTGCCTGCGTTTTTATCCCGAGAAAGAAAAATAGCAGCTCATTAGAATAAAGAATAGGCACATGGAAAGTTTCATTGGGAAAGTGGCTTTCAATAAAAATCTGCAGAGGTTATTTATTAAAACAAATGCTCTGAATGTCTCCCTCGTAAAAAGCTGCTCTTCTAATGGCTAAGAAGTTCAAGGATTAACCAGCAATCAATCTCCTCGGTGCTTTAGCTCAGCGGAGAGTAATAACACCTTAATTAGACTTCCAAGACATTTTTTTCCCTCTGTCTTGTATGCCATTAAGCCCAATCAGTGTTTCTGGCTAATTTTTGATGTTAGTCTAATGGCATGGCCGCATTTGTTTACACAGCTAATTCAGGTCAACATACGGAAGTATATTATGCTTTCATTATAGCAATGATTTGTTTATTTGTTTTCTGGTTAAGCAGGGGCTTGTAAGGAGTTAAGTAAAGAAGACGTGAGAGGAAGATGAAAGAAATAAAGGCAGACAGCGAAAAATGGAAAGGTAGAGAAAATCAAATCAGAGGGGAGGACTCTGCTTTTAAGCGAATTGACAACCTGAAGAAGGGGGAAAACGATGAAAACAGTGAAACGTTAATATTGCTTTTGAAAAGCGGTGCCATCTTCCAGCTCAGGTTCCAACAAAGTCTGGGAACAAAAAGGAAAAATTGACTCTGACAGAAGGAGATTAGCCTCAGTGCTCCTCTGTGAGTAGAGCAGCCAGCTGTGGACAGAGCGGGGTCAGCCTCCAACTCCAGGAGACCCAGCAGCCAGGACCCTTCCTCCTGCTTTTCCTTTCACCTCTCCTCTCCTCTCCACTCCACTTCTCCTTCTGCAAGCTTCAAGCCTCCCCTCTGTGCACGCCTGGCTTCCTGCATGGCATCCTGTCTGGACTTTTTTTCTTTTTCCAGCTGACCCCAATCTCCTCACATCCCATCACCATCTCTCTGGGAAGGTGCCTTTAGGGGTCACGCATGGCCGAGTTTGTTGTCACACCGGTTGGCGTCTTTCTTTCAAAGCCCAAAGAAGGTGGACTGTCTCCGTCCTGCTGACTGTGGAAGGCTGCGGTTTGGGCCAGAGGTCCTGAAGATGCAGTTGTGACTCTTAAATTAGGTGTTCAAACATAAGAGGATTGCAGTAGCAGAGATGATGTGGGTGTCAAAGTTCCTTCAGTGTAAATCAAAAAGTAAAAAAAAAAAAAAAAAAACCCTAACCAGCTCTCAGACAGAGGTTTTGCAAAGTATAATTTTGGTATTGTCAGAGAAGTATTCAGCTACAGTGATATTTTTCCCTGAGTTTGTTTTTATTTTGCAGGTTTTTCAACGGTGCAGTATAATATGTATCTACACCAGCACCACAGTTTCTTCTGACAGCATTCAGAGCTTTTTCCCAATTTGCATTCTGTGAATTTTCATAGTGATAGTAACTTTTCTCCTGTCAGACTGATGTAACTGTTTGGATTTTAAGGCCAGGGGACAATTAAAAGATGCATTAAAAGTGTTAAAAGACGTTGCCTGCTTAATGTTTCAACATTAAACAATAAGAATGGAACATTTTGAACCTGGTAAAAGATGATCCAGTACTTCCAGGAGGCTGAGGGGGAGCTCTGGTGGCCGCCAGTGTATTTGACCTTGTTTAGATTAAGCTAACATGATATAGAATATCATGTGAGACACATTTAAAGCAGCTTTGAGGATGTGATTTCATTTTAATTTGAGTTTCAGTAAAATTTCAGTAAAAATCCAAACCCAGCGATAGGAAACATGCTGTAATCACTTTGTCAGAGGATTATGTGAAACAATAACTCAAAGCTGGCCTTTGATCAAACTTGTGGATGGGAGACTGTCCTTGGTGGTGCAAAAACAAACATCACCCCCGTGTCCCATAACTCTCTCAGTGTACTGAGGTTGGTGATTTGATATTGATTAGGTTTCATGAGAGCCCACAGCTCATCCAGCTTATTGTTCCATAGGAGGGTGTGGAGGTTTGTCCTCCCCTTGAGTCTCGTGGCAAGTTGCATTATCAGCTGCTGTGGCCGATCTGCGTTTAGAATGCGACACAACAAAAACAACTCTGTGTGCCTCCTGATAAATCAATTATTTCCCTTGGCCCCGTGGACTGAGGTAAAACATGCGGTGATGGGTGTGTTTGTAATTAATCCGTCTGTCGCAGTAGAAGGAACAAGAGCAGAGTGGAGTAGAATTCACACAGCCCTCAAATGCGCTGACACTTCAGCTTCGAGAGCATCAGGCTAATGAAAAGTATATGCTTTAGCTGCTCTGCTAACGAATAAAATCTGCTCATCATTTATTAATGTTCACTTTTGCAGGTGCTGATTGAGGCAACGGTTTCGAAGGAGCGGCGAGGCTACATTGCCATAGATGACATCATGGTGCTCAACTATCCTTGCTGTAAGTGGATTGCGGTCACAGAAGATGCTGCGGGAAAGAAATATTTAGCTTTTTTCTCTTGGGGTGGGGGTAAAACAGATTTTAAAGCAGCATGAAATATAAATGTGATGAGGAGAAGAGTAATGGCTGATTGACCTTTTATATTAGTACGACAAGCTCTCCCGGGGCACGCTGTGACAACAGCGGCACTATTAAGACACTGTGACACCCAAATGCCAACACTCCCTTCCACCTGAGAACACACCTGTCGTTTTGCCTCCAGCACGCTTTGACAGGCAGATTTATTTGTTAATCAGTGTAATCTCAAATTCAGTCTCTGTGAAGGCTTTCGCATTTTCATGCTCTTAACTCATAAAGAGGTTTTCTACATTTAGCTGCATTTTAAAGCTTAATGAAAACGCCTCCTGTTCAGGGTTGTTTGTTGCTGTTATAATAAACAGCTCCCTGCAGCACAGGGCTTTTTGTGTCACTGGTGAAAAAGTGAAAGGAGCATTTCAGTTTTCTTCCGAAACTTGACAACTTTGTGTGAAACAAGAGTATATAAATAGTATATAAAAGATGGACATACTGTAGGCAAGACAATATTGCTTTTTTTAAAAACCTGCTAGGGCTGTCATATTGTCAGGTTTTTCGCTACACAGTTATGTTGACCAAACAAACTCTTGGTGATATCTCAGCAATTTTCCCCAAACTCCAGCAATAACAAGGTAGGTTTGTCGGGTGCTGGTAGAGTGTTATCTGTCTTCTAGTTCAGCTTGATTTTATGGATCAGCTGCAGCCGCACACTTTGCTGGGAACTGGAGTTCTTCTTTCCTATTATGGTAACAGGCAATCAGTGTTGAGCTGCAGTACTGCCACCTTCTATATTGGTGTGTACACCAAATTACAGTCACCGCTGCTGGATTATTTCCAGTATCATCAAATGTGTATCACTTACTAGTGGGTCCCTGAAACGACTGTGACGAGTGAATCGCATCAAGGTTTGTTTAGGTTTAAGGCACCGATGACATTGGCACTAGCTTTAGTTTTCAGACTTGGATACATCTTATATATGCACTACTGTGTGAGTGATTAGCAGTTCTCCAGGCTTTCTGAAGGTCTCAGTTTTTCTTTGAACATTTTGCACCTGACCGTTTTTTGAGTTTTTGTTTGTAAGCCACTTAACCCTGACCTATGAGTCATTCAAGCACAAAAAAGGCAACAACACACAAGATGAATCTGTTTGGTGTCTACACATAACAGACAACATTGCAAAATAACCTGTTTTAAATTGCATCTTTAGGCACTTTGTTACTAGAAGCTGTTGCAAAAACATTTTTTCCCATTTTTTTGAATCTCTGAAAGTTGAATCTCTGAAAAGTGACAGATTGAAAGTTTGACAGATATAATATAGCATTTTTGTACCAACAAGGTGATTTCCAAAGAGCTATTAGCTGAAAAAGTAGCAGTCCAAACAAAAAAAACAAGCAAAACTATCTACAACAGATAAATGTTATCTGAAATTCAAAACATCTAACAGAGGACCTGAGAGATGCATCTGGCCCTTGAGTTGATCCATCTACTGTTCACTGAAGTCTCACCGGAAATGGTGTCAGTGGAAGGCGGGCAGTCGAGAAGTCGTTTTTAAGGAAGAGGAAAAGGGAGAAAAATCTGAGGTATGGTAAAATAAAACCATGGCAACAGGTCTGATAGATGATAAATCCAGTTTGGAAATTTTTGGTTCAAGTCATCATTGTGCATGGAGGAGCTCAGGAGTGAGCTGCAACAGTAAGTGTCTACAGTCACATGTAAAACACAGTGGAGGCTCTATCATGATTTGGGGATGTTGCCAAAACTGACAGAAATATGAACACAGAAAAGTACAGTCAGATTTTCATCCACCATGTAAAGACCATCTGGAAAGTGTGTATTGAGCAATGACTTCATATTTAAACACGGAAGTGATCCCAAACACACTGGCAATGCAGTAAAAGAACACCTGGATAGAAAAACACCCAATCAGTCATGGATTGGCCCCCTCAGAGCTTAGACCTCACGGATGTTGAAGCAGTGTGGGATCATTGGACAAAACAAAATGCAGCCAACATCCAAACAGCATCCATTTTTGTCCTTAGAGAAGCCGGGAGAGCTATTCCTGAAGACTAGATCACGAAATGACACGAAAGCTGCCTGAGAGAGTTCAGGCTGTGCTGAAGAATAAAGGTTTCAAGCTTATTAAAAAGTACTTTTAAAGTACTTTTTGCCTTATATACTGTATTAACATGTATGGTTGCACGTTTAAATCAATTACAGCACCTATTTCCCATTTCCAAGCAAAATATAAAGAAATGAGTGGTGGCTCAAGACTTTTGCACAGTAATGTACAGTCTTTGTATAAAATGTATTCGCTAAAGCTCCCGAGCTTAATACTCGGACAAAGTCTCTCCCTGTCACTTACACACTCCCTGTACAGTCCCACTGCTGAACACAAGGGCTCTTGTCAGCTCATAGCACATTTAACACCTGAGCCACGCTGCTTTCATGTGACTTATATACCTGACACAAGCTTGAAGGATATTTTACTCTCAGGGGAATCTCTGTTATATCCGTTTTTTATTTCTTTTTTTTAAATTCTTGCTGAGTTGGACACCTCGGGGATTTCACGTTACAGAGGATACCACCAGGAGCTCTATTACGTGAACGTTGGCTGTAAGATTGCTTTGTACCCACACTGTATGCATATCACCCAGTCGGACACCCTGTTACTTCCAGACATAGCAGATGGCAACTTCTGAATGCTCCCACTGTGGTCATTAAATAATTAAGACTCTCATCAAGACCTGAACATGCCTTATGATGTGGCACATAGCCAGCCTGCCTTACTTGGCAGCAAAGAGTGTGGAGGAAGAAAAGGAGTGAAAAGACATTAAGTGTTGCATACAAAAAAAAAAACTAACTAAGAGGAACTCTCAACAAAAAGTTCCTTTCTGGGAATACTGGATAAAGCATGGTTGACATTTTTGTTGTATTCTCCTGAGTCTTAATCTTTGACTCTGAAACCAGTGTTGCAGCCCAATGAAATATTTATCGTGCTAAAGAGTCCCGAGGATAGGATCTGACACATTTAGCTGTATAACACTGCAGTCGGTTCCAAATGCAGAGCTTGTTCTTTTCTATTCACACTCATTTCAGTGTTTGTTTACTGTATATTTGGCTCGCATGAATTATGAATAAACCTTAGGAGGGAAAGTCACTCAAAGGAAACATGGCCACATGTGGGGTACAAATGCAAGCACTCTCCTTTACTTACTGTATACAAACAAGATGAAGAAATTGTCATCTTCCTCGCAGCTAGATGGGAACAGAGTCTTGTGCAAAACCAGGCAGAAGATGAGTGAGACGCAAACATTTGCTTCTCCCCGATGCTTCGGCTTCACAGCAGCCCTGCATTCTCCTCCTGTCAGTCATCTGGAGTGACATGTCAACTTTTGCTACCCCATCTCTCAGAGTTGGCAGGCAGTGCTGCCAGCATTTACCCAGTGATTTGGCTCTGCAGGGGTTTGGTACTCATTGCTCTATTGTTAATCATGGAGTTGGGTGAGAGGGCTACTCCCACACACTGACTCATTGGCGGCTCCCACGCAGGTTGCTGGGACATTATTAGTTGAAATGCAGAGACCCGATGCTCACTCGCTGGCTTTTCTTCCACAGATTCACTCCCACATCCCTCTAATCTGATCTTGTTTGTGAGTTATTTTAGTGGTGGGTTCTGAGCGAGCCACTGCCCACATTTGCATTTACAGAATTTCCACCCCGATAAATATATATACGCAGCGCTGAACACATTTATTACCCAACCTGCCATAAAAACAAAGAAACGGGAGTATTTTGGAAACTGGTCAAAATTCACTGGAGAATTCACCTGTTTATACCCAAATTTGAGCCGACGCACTCGACTTCTCTGTGAAGTCACGGATTAATTGAGCATAACGTTGAGCAAAACTACCTGTGTGTTCAGGAACACAAGTAAATAACTGTAATTTGGCATCTTAGATAATAATAATTATGTGCTTTACTATTTTTTCAGCATTTCTGTAGAATGCTAAATTTGAAAATTGATAACAACAATAATTCATGCCAAAACAACAATTTTAGCATTAAAAATATCAGCGCTTTGTACATACCGGCGGATTAGACATTACGGAAAGAAAATGGGCATCAGTGGCTTTAACCTCAACAACACTCAATTTCTATAAATGTTTTTCTTGTATTTTATATCTTAATTAAATTTTTTTTAAAAATGCAGTGCAAATTTAGACTTCATTTTGACCGTGGAGAAACTGGAAACGAAAATCAATTTTTACCCCTGAGCCTGAAAAGGCTGATGGAAACTGAATGAACCGAATGAAAATATGTGAATAAATTGCTGCCAAACTATTGACAAACTGATTTCTGTTTTTAATGGTTGCCTTTCATAGCCGGTCAGTTTCATACAAAGTCCTCCAAACTGCTGTTTCAAAACAGAAAAAGCCTGAAATTTCTGTTCTTGCATTTAAAAAAAAACAAAAAGAAAACCTGGATAAAAACATGTTATGTTAATCTGAAGCTGACTTGCATTGTGAACGGTTGAAAGGTAATGGGTTTTTTTTTAATTTTATTTTTTATCTCACAGTGGGTCTCTCTCTCTCTCTCTGTCTCTTTAGATAAGGCGCCACACTTCTCCAGGCTAGGAGATGAGGAGGTCAATGCTGGGCAAAATGCCACTTTCCAGTGTGTTGCTGCTGGAAGGGCATCAGAGGCTGAGAAGTTCCTGTTGGAGGTTAGTGCTTCATGATGGTGTTTATTGCTGAAAGTAACCTGTGTTTACTGTGTGTCAGCTTGTTGTATTTTTACCTTCAACATGGCAACAGTGCAAAGGGAACACTTCTTTTACTAACTCTAGTGCCTAATGTTACAGACAGATTATTAGACAAGGCTCCCTGGGCACGTGGGACACAGTAAAAGTCATCACACACTTTCCTATGAAGAGAAAACCATCCTGCACACAGAAAAAGACACATGTGACCACAAACATTGTGTCAATTTTATTCAACTTTGCACCTTTTTCCTTGTTATCTGGTTATTTTGTTTCTCCTTGTTGTTATTTGATTGACTTTTCAAAAAATAAATTTGAACATTCATTTCAAGTAGAAGCTATAGCCTACAGCCAGGAGTCCTGAGGCCTGTACTGTGAAGCAAGATTTCGATTTCATCTTATCAGGGCAACTTCAGGTTGAACCCTGGGTGTTTAGTACGACAAAGGCTGTGTTTTTTTCTGTACTTTACCAGGCTATATCATGATGGTAACGTATGCTGTAGATTTCATATGCTCCGGGGCAGGTTATGTTCTAGATTAGAGATCAGTTGGTATGAAATCACCGCCGACCTGAAAATAGTGTCACCGATCCTGGAAGCTCTCAGAGTGCGGATAGTAGCAATATCTAAAGTTTTACAGTCGTGTCTTAAGCCTTTCCCTGATGAGCATCAATAATAAATGCAGATTCTTGGACCTTGATGTTTTTTTTTTCTCCTGTTGGCTGCAAACAACTTTATGTTATTATTAACATTATTAGTGAGGGTGTGTTTCCTCTCACAAAAAATCACGCCACTCGTTTGTCTGTATTATTTGAGTAATTGGTTCATATTTTTCTAATATTACAGTTTTAGCTTTTAAAATCAGTTACTTTGCACCTTTTAAGTGAACGCACAGTGGAAACCCTGGGTTAGGATAAGTCAATCCACGTAATGGAAATATATCATAGGTGTGTTGATCTTTGTGTTTAGTGATTTGTCCGCAGGTCTGTGACTCATGGTTAAGTTTTCACATGCTGCTACAGTTTACTGCATACATAACTGTCACGTCTCTCTCTGTGTGTTATCGTTATATGTAACCCAGACGTATCTATCCTTAAATAAAGATGGTACACAAAGGCTGAATGCTACAAAGGCTATGAAGGCCTTGAAGTGTCTTCACTCCGCTGCCTCTGAAAAGTCGCCTTGCTGATAGGATCGCTGTGTTCTTGTCTTTTTGCACTGTATCTATTCACATGATGGTCGCCATTTGAGTCCATGTGAATGAGTATTTTTTTTAACTCTTCTCTTCTCTTCCAATTAAAGACCTATGTAGGGATTCATAATTTGTCCATCTCATGCATACAGTTAGCATGTAGCCACATATTCAGTGCTTTTGAGCATCTTACCACCCACTGCAGCCAGCATTAATCAAAGCTGACCTAGGAAAACCTTCTGCATTGTTTGAAAATGGGAGACGTGTGATTTAGGTAATTACTGTATCATCCATACCTCTCTGATCAAGCCACCCATTTAGTCAAACACAAAGATGAAGGCAAATGCGTTGGGTAATTAGCTGGCATAACCCTACAGACGCCTACTGTAATGAGATCTTCAGGCCACTGGAATGCTTTTTTCCCCTCCTACCTCTCTTCTACCTTCAGCTGTCCTCTTCCATTGTCTGCTCCACACATGCACCTCTCAGGCTGTTTTCTGTTGTTGTGCCCTTTCGTGTTGATTGTGTCTGCAGTACCAGCTGTAGCGCAGTCTCAACCGTACACGCCTGCCAGATTAACAGATCGTTTTTGTCGTTTCCTCGCCAATTAGCTATAGCCAGATTGTTTATGTAACATAAAGTGATCGCATGCTATTTCATTTACTCTGATTTATTCTGATTTCTGCTGTCGCCTTTCTGTAATTCACCGGCCAAGTAACAAAAAAACAGGAATAGAAAAGATGCAGGAAGGATACATTACTGTATTCTTTTTTCTTTTTCCTGCGGTTACAAGATTTGTTGACTTTTTAACCCTAATCAGGGGGTGTGTGTTTATGTGTTTGTTTGCAAGACTCGGCCTGAGGTTCCTGTGGTCTGTGGCTTTTTGAAAGCCTCAAATCAGCAGTATGACAGAAGCCCAAATGGCCTAGTGTAACCCAGAGGTCTCGCTGCTAATCACAGTCCGCTCACATTCTCATTCTGTGAAAGCTGTCGGATCAAAAGTACTAGAATGATGATTCATGTCCACTATTTCACACGCGGAGAGAATGGCCTGAAAACATGAGGAAAAAAATGCCAGAGCCAATGTGTTATTCTGAAACAGTGAGGATGTGACAGATGCTAGTGGTTTTAATGGTGTGGAACAAGTGAGAAAGGCCTCTCACAGTGCAACAGCTAGGTGCATCATGCAACATTCACTGGAGCCTCTTTTTTCTCTGTCACAGTTTTTTCTCCACTTCCTACTTTCTGCCACAACTCGCTTTTCTTTCCATTCTTCTTAGACTGAAACAAGCGGACATTTTTTCTTTTTTCTTTTTGCTAAGACTGCTTAGGTGTGAATGCTTTGTTGTGTCAAACACATTAGCTTTACCAAGAGGAGCACTATGGACTCACTGTCGGCTCCTCTCGTAATCTTATTATTTTATTTTATTTTATTATTCATATTATTATCTGTGTGAATATTTTGCTAAAGTGAACAGGGCGTGAAAGACTGGAGAAAAAAGTGGAGGAATAGAAAAAGAAAAGGGATAGAAAGAAAGAGAGAAAAGAAGGGGGGGGGGGTGAGGATGAAACAGACAAATGTGTGTGTGTGAGATCATTTGTGATGAAACATACTTGAAAATGTGGGTCACACTCCAACCATGCCCCTCGAAGAGCTAGAGGCAGACAGGGAAAGACCCTGGAGGTCCCGGATGGAGCTTCCACAGCCAAGGGCAAGAGTGCCAGAGGACCAGAGGCAGCGGCCAATCATCCCAGCCAAGCTAAGGATGGGGGCCCGGAGTCTGGGGCCGAGAACCACTTGACACCCAGTGGAGCCTCCACCGTGCAACGGAGAGGCCCACCCTTAATAGCAATGTGGGGATCAATGCTCAGGGAGCCCCAGACCCAGGCCTAGCCCTACACACACAGAAGCTGCACACACACAAGCACATACACCCCATCCTCTGAAGTGCAGACAGATTGGTGCCTCTCAGAGCCAGCAGCGGCCATTTCTGCACTTTTGTGCCTCTTTATGCCATCATTCAAGTATTATCTGTGCTAGAGTGATTAAACTTTGATGCATTAAAGTCCATCTGTCTCCCGATTGTAACTGTTGAACGGTTAAATGTTTTGCTTCAATAACATTGCACGCTAAGGACAGATGAAGTCGAAGATGGGCTCCATTAGGGCACGACGCTCATGACATATATTACCCCCATAATCACTATTATTTTAACAAGATTTCATTTGTTTTCATTAAAGAACGTCTGATCGTAATATTGCACGATTAAATCAGTGAGATGGTCCTTCCATTCTAATGAAATTATACACAACTGGACGATTCTTCTTTTTAATCACACAGCTCTAACTAAAAGTGACCCAGATAGCAATAATTTGTGTATTGCTACATTATTAGCTTTGTGTTCCAGGAGTTCACGGTGCGGTAACTGTGGGGGAAACCATAAAGGTTGTTAGTGTGTGTGTGTGTGTCCCGTGCTAATAGGGAAGGCTGGATGTTGTGTGTGCAAGGGTGTTTATAATAAAAAACATCAGTGTATGAAACATAATGAACCTGTACTTAAAAGACAAAGTAAACAAAGTACCAAAACAAGGGAGCAGAGGCAAATAGAAGGCAGGGAAACTAAAAGAAGGCAAAGACTCCTTATACACCTGAACTCACCAGCTGCTTTATTAGCTATGCTTGGTCAGCTTCTTGTTACTTGAGTGGGATTTTAAATGTGGCAGTCTGGCACCATTTGCTGGTTGTTTGGCTGGTCTGAGTATTTCAGAAACTGCTGACCTCTATTGATGTCAGAGAAGAATGCCCAGACTGCGTGATGGGAGGACAACAGCAACTCAAAATAAAAGCTACTTACAACCAAGATATGCAGAAGAGCATCTCTGAATATGTTAAACAGGGTACAGCAACAGAAGACTACTGTGGGTGTGACTCCTGTCACTTAAGAACAGGAAACAGAGGCTGCAATTTGCACAAGCTTAAATTGAACAATGGAAAACTGGAAAAACACTAACTGGTTTGATGTGTGGAGCAACATTCAGATGGTAGGGTCAGAATCTGGTATAAGCAACATGCATGCATGGATCCATCTTGCTTCGTATCAATTGTTCAGACAGGTGGTGGTGTAATAGTATCAGGGATATTTTCCTGGCACACTTTGAGCTCCTTAGTACTAAGTGATTTTCATAACCTTAGTATTATTACTGACTTTTTATGACTACAGTGTACTGATCTGTGGATGGATGTTTCCAGCAGGTTAGCGCACAGTGATACAAAGCTAATATCATCTCAAACTGTTTTTTTAAACATGACAGTGAGTTCACTGTACTCAAGTGGCCTCCACAGTCACCAGATCTCAATCTAATAGAGCACCTTTGGGATGTAGTGGAACAGGAGATTCTCAACTTGGATGTGCAGCTGACAAATCTGCAGAAGCTGTGTGATGCTATTCTGCATTAATATGGACCCAAATCTCTGAGGAGTGTTTTCAGGAGCTTGTTTTACTGGTGCCAGAGTCAGAAGTCAGAAAAAAACTGCAAAAGTTGCAGAGTATACCTAATGAAGTGTCTGGTCATGGTATATGCTATAACATTACAGGCAAACATACACAGCTATTCTGGGATTCCGCGTGGATATGACACAAACATGCTCTGTAATACTAATACTGTCAACGTAAAGCATACAACTCCATGCAGATTGAACATCTGCATATTTTTCATGCCTTTAACCTCCTAGGACCTGGCGTCCACATATGTGGACATCACATTTTGGGTTATTTAGACCAAAATACTCAATTTTGCTCTACATGGGCCTGATATCCACTTACGAGGACATTATAGGGCTACTGTTCTATCGAAATTTTAAACGAATATCCTCATAAGTGGCTCTCATTTTTTTCAGAAACAAAAATTGAGTAATTCTTTGTTTTTACATTCATCAGGTCCCAATCAGCCCAAATATCCAAGAGAAATTAAAAATGCATGCCGTGGAAGAGTTCGGGTCTTAGGAGGTTAAATAACTAATATTTGCTAAAAATCTGTTTTAATTAGTGAGTCAGATAGCGAGTTCTTCCATCAGCTGAAGGGACACTCCACTAATTTTACAACTGAAGGTCAGTTTCCGGTCATGGTGAGGGCTACTCAGTATGTGACAGCCGTTGTCTTCTGCCGTCCTTCAGGCCTTCATTACAAACTGGGACACTGAGTTTGAAAGATGTCGAGGGTGTAATGGAGAAACTTTATCATGTTGCATTATCCCATGCCAAAGATCTTGGGTGTTGACAACTTGACTCATGCTAAAGAGTAACAGTGAGGACATCTCAGCCTTTAAAGCCTGTCTCTTTTTTTTTGCATAGCTCTAGATTTTAAAGACTCGGACTACGTCGTTCAGAGTTATTATGCATTTGTATTTTGTGAATTTCTCACACTGCTACAGAAACATCTACACTTATGTGCGTGTGGGTGTAAAAGACTGTGTTATTGATTTATATCTGCGTGCGTGTGAGAGGGTCATGGCCTATCCTGGTTTCTCTGACCATGTCCTTTTCTGCTTTCCAGAGACACAATGGGGACATTTTAACAATGGCGTCAGTCAAGCACCTGAGCCATCGGCGCTTTGTGGTGTCCTTCCAGCTCGACAGCGTCCAGCGAACTGATCAAGACCTTTACCGCTGCGTCACTCAGTCCCCCAGAGGCTCCGGAGTCTCAAACTTTGCTGAACTCGTTGTCAAAGGTAAACATCCTTTTTCCCTTTTCTCTGACTGTTATTATTGTTTTCTTTTAGCCTTCATTCTCCATCATCCCAGCCGTTATGATTTCCTGCTTTTCTTGGACACAGTACAGTACTGCGTGTGATTGAAAGAAGAATTAAAAAGGAAACAGATACCCACAGGATATCATTTGTGCATGACTGCGAATGTCTCGCGCATTTATTTCTAATTTATTTCCAGAGAAATTTCTTATTCACAACTTGTATGCTACAGCGACTCACTTGAAGGCTTTTTAAATGATATCCACAGTCTCCCTGGCGTGTGCGGCATCCTGAGCTGTAGTTGCCAGATAGACTGCCATACTGAGCTCTTCAGCTCTCTGTCAGAAAGCTGTTCACTTGCCTGGGACTCCTGCAGCCCTTGTCATATCATGTAGCGCAGATGGTGACCTCACTACCATTACTCACTCCATCCCCACCGCCCAACACCACCGCTTTGACAGCATAGTAATGACATGGCTTGCGGGATGGTTTGCTGGCATAACAAACCCGAGCCCTCAGCAAAGTAAAGAAAGGAAAATAAGGATGTAAGGGATTCTCAATCCCCTTGTCCTCTACTGTATGCTCTTGTTATTACTTTTTTAAAGACCGAATTGAGCGCAAATGAGA
Source organism: Neolamprologus multifasciatus (assembly GCF_963576455.1). NCBI lineage: Eukaryota > Metazoa > Chordata > Actinopteri > Cichliformes > Cichlidae > Neolamprologus > Neolamprologus multifasciatus. Next base: position 7,473,881 of record NC_140449.1, read on the forward strand.
GTGAGGACAAGCCCAAAAGGAGTTTTTAAGCCAAGCTAGCAGAGTGGCTCTGTGGATATCAGTGTCTGTCGCTTGGCTGGCTGATAGATTGGTGCAGTCCACCACTTTGGTGGACAACCGTTGGATGGGCTGCTGTGAATTTTAGCCAACAGTTAGGATCCCACCATGAGGAAGCCCCCTGCTTTTGTAGTTTTTTTTTAAAGTGCTGGGCACATGCATGAGATTGTCTTTTTTTATGCTTATTTTTGAAAATGTATTCACACTTCCCTCAGACTGAAAAACCTGGACATCAAAATGTCCAGCAGCATAATCTCAAACCATCCATCAACGTCAGCTGTATTTACTACGAATTAGTGAATGTTAGGATGCTCACATGCTTAAATTACATTGTGAACATGGCACATATGAGCTTTGTAATGCCTCGCTTCCATAGTCCTTTTACTGATAAGACAACGTGGGTTGATTTTTAGTGATTTGCTGCAAAAAGGAGCCCCCTTTGCTAGAACGTTAACCAGCGAGTGCCAGAAAACCAGGACACAGCGAATGTACTTGACAGATGGCTGTGATTTGCTCACACTCTCAGTGAATAAGTGTCATTGTGTCTTTGTGGTTGTTGCTTTCCTTATTTTGTTATAATCAGGACAAAGATGTTCTTTCTGGCAAGGCTGCACCACCAGTAAATGCGATGGCCAGTTAAGTTATTCTCATGTCAGCTGCCTAAAACTCCATAACTGGCTGTGCTCTTCGCTGACTTAACAAGGCTTTCATAAATCCCTTTTCCCCTCTGCTCTGCTAAAAAGAGCCTAATCATCCCCTTAATGAGTTGGATCTACTCGTTTATATAATGCAGAAAGAACGCGAGAATCATAGTGAAGCCCTTCTACTGCTCCACGGAGGGCTCGGAGATAGCTACATGATTAATAAAACAGTTTTACCTTGTCCGTATGTCTCGGGCTATTGTTGTGGGCCCTGAGTGCACACATATTCTGTCCTAAGCATATTTGAAAATGCATTGGCAGAAACATAAATGTTGCACCGACGAGGAGTCCCACATTAAACAGACACTAGCACTGAGAGCTTGGTTTGTTTTCATGGAAGAGACAACTATTAATGAACTAGGGGGGGATACGATAAATTAGCAGATAAAATTGAATCTACTTAAAGTGTGAAAGGTGTAGGTGAGATGTTTTGAAGGTAATCGCACTGGCTGTTTGCCTGTTTGCTCAAATTTGGCCTTTTATTATAGATGCATCCATTGACAGTTAAAAGATGAGCTGCTGCAGGCACAAAGAAGCAATACAGAGTAGAGGTGAAGTTGTCGAAAAACCCACAGAGAGGAGGGCCCTAAAAGACAGAGGCAGGGATGAAGGATTAGTCACAGCCACAGATCTAACTCTGATCTTTTCTCATGCTTTGTCCACATTTCTTTTGGCTTTCCCATCCCTCACTCTCACGGTTGCCTGTGTAAGTGTTTAGCGGCTTGGATCTGCCAGAAAGTGACGTGGGCAGTGGTATTAATTCTCAGTTTGCCAGGCTTTACCAGCAGTAATGTATTCAGCTCTTTCATCGTGGTGGTCGGCTGTCTGAGAAGTTGGAGAAAAACACGCACAGTAATTATTGCCTGAGTTACAGAGAATGTCACGTTCAATGCGACGCATGCACAGCTGTTTTTTGCATTCACCCCTTTGCTAAAAAAAATGTATGCAAGGCTCTGAACGCCCCGTTAATAGCTATGACTAATCTGCTATTTGAACATAGTTTGACCTGCTCACATCCTGCAGTCTCTGGAGACTCATTTAAGACTCAGTGGGCTTTAACATAGCCAGAAATCTATTTGCATACGACTGATTAGTAAAATTAATAGCACAACTTTACCACCCTAGATTGTGCAGCAGTGCTGCCGGCGTGCCAGGAAGTGCTTTTATCAATACCAATGTGTTCTTAACCAGGAAAACGAGAAAACACTGCTTTTCATTTTCTCCGACAGTACCCCCATCCCCCATTGCGCCGCCTCAGCTTCTGCGTGCCGGCTCCACTTACCTGATCATCCAGCTCAACACCAACTCTATCCTGGGAGATGGCCCTATTATCAGGAAGGAGATTGAGTATCGTGCCAGCCAGTCTCCATGGTCAGAGGTGCATGGAGTCAACATGGTCACCTATAAGCTGTGGCACCTGGATCCAGACACAGAGTATCACATCAGCGTGCTGCTGACTCGACCGGGAGAGGGTGGAACCGGCCCTCCGGGACCTCCTCTCGTGAGCAGGACCAAGTGTGCAGGTGACTAATAATTAATCCCAAACTCTTTGGTTCATAAGAGCTTCATAAAAATGGGATTTTATGCTGTATATATTCTCTCTTTTAACACAGGAAGTGTGTTTTCTTTTAAGGATTTAAAGAAGATTAATGGGGTAAATGTACCAAACGATGACATAAAGAGCTAAACACACTCTTGAGGAGTGTATCATCCATACTGCACGGTACTCTCTGGAGATTCCTTGTAAGCAGACAAAAATTGTTGCTAATCACCCAAAATTCATTTTGCATATCCCTGACATGCACACACATGATTGTGCTTCCCTTCTTGCAAAGCTTCAGTCTCGGTTTACGTGTTTACTATTAAGCAGTACGAGTCCTTCCTGCTTGTGCCGGCTCGTTGATATTTTTCATAGCCCGCTACCTGTCACGCCACCTCACGTCGACGCGCCTCTTAGTGCGTGTGCACGAGACAATAAGAAGAAGCTCCACTCAAAAGCTCCACGGGGAAGCTTTAATTTGAATAACAGATGAATGTCTGCCTTATCGTTAACATCTTGTTTATGCCAGTGTGCAGCTCTAAATCTTGTACGCTGTCATGTGTGAAGAGACGATGACAGTCTTGTCAGCTGTTTCCTGTTTGGAGTTGTTACGAAAGTGAGAACATTTCTTTTTTTAAACATCTTTTTTTTTTTTTTTATCGGGGGTTGATATTGAGTGGAAATAGCTCACCAAACAACACGTTGTGTTTCTGAAAAACCTCTGAGGTATCTGCATTATTTAGGCAATGCTGTACCCCCGAGCAAACCATATGAGGATAAAGTACGTTGAACACTAATAAACCGTAAAGTGCGAGGCAGCTCTCATCCTCTACTTTAACTCAACTCAGTGAATTTCTAAATCAGATAGGCTTATACTTTTAATTTCGGCTAAGATAATACCTATAGATATGGCCCCTTCTTATGATGAAGCTGTTCTAATAAAGACCCTCAGCTCATTGTGCTGACGCCCAACAGCCACACACTGTAACTTAAAGGACGCTTACAATATGAGACTGCGCTGGTCATGATAATCTGTTAAAATTCAATCAGTGAGAAGCTGATAGACAAGTTCTGACTCAGTCGCTGCATATACTGCACTTATCTCATAAGAAAGGCATATTTGTTATCACTGGTGTTCTCTGAACTCTGTAGCCAAGGAGACTGAAAGGGGCTTTATTTGCTGCCAGCATGGCAATATTGCTTTGACGGTTATTTAAAAGATAACAGCTGGCTGACTGCAGTAGCTAGTCTAAAAAAGGGCTTCTTTGGTATCTACTGGAGGAGACAGAAATTTTATTTGGCTAGTGTAACAAATGGACAAGAATCAGCAGGTGAAAGATTTTCTTAATTTGCCAGAAAACTGAAAAAAAAAAAGATTTTTTGGCTAATAATAACTCCAAAATGTTGATTTCTGCCTACTGTAATTTAAAAAGAGACGGCTCATTATCATTTTTGACTCTTACTTTATTCAGACTAACACTTAACAATTCTTTTCTGGTTCATGTTAAGGCTCTGATCAAACCTTTGTATTGTTTTTGTTCATTTTGTCCCGCTCGCGTTTCCCGTCTCTGTCGTTTGTCACTTCAGACACAGAACACCCAGGAGAAGAGCAGGGCCCCACAACCGTGCTCTCTTTTAAATATACATACAACAAACTGTGTTACTGCAGATGCACACACAGAAGCTGCAGGTAGTCATTACCGCTGCCCGAATCTGCAATGTGTGCGATGTAGTCACAGACACACAAAATGGAGAGCTTTGTGTTACCCAAAGGCAGTCTGTGGATTCACGTCTTCCATGGTCATCACTCTTCTCTATGCCCAACGGTCTCTCCCTGCCACACGCCATCCCTCACATATCTTCCTACCCTGCTCCACTAGAGCCTCCCTGGCCTCCTCTCCAATGACATATTAAAGCTACTCTCCTCTCCCAACAGCCAGAGACACCCCTCATTCATCAGGCGCCGTGAGTGAGCTCTCTGCCCTCCTTCGCCTATCCCCGCACACCGCTCTGCAACAACGAGAGACAGAGAAAATCCCCCCCCCCAAAAAAGGTTTATAGCAAGAAGGAGTAGAGGGAAGGCGATGGCGGTGGAGTCGGGGTAGTTTTTCAAAGTGAGAGTAAAAATGAAAGCGAACGTGCGAGAGGTGAAGCGAGAGCGGAATCATAACGTACGGAAATTGCTTTCACAGTTGCTGCTATCGGTGTTTGTGAAAGTCACTAAACTCTGCCTTTAATGATGTATTTACATTTCAACCACTGTGACATTAGGTTGTTCAGCCATGTGTGGGATAAGTAATACTGCTGTGTTTGCTGAGCTTTTAAACAGGGCATTTAGATGCAGCACTAGTTCAACACAGAGGAAGTGTAGGTGAAATTAATTTGGCCCATCAGTGTATCTTGTACATATATATATATATATACGTGTGTGTGTCTGTGTGTGTTGTGGGGGCTTCATTTGATTGGCTTTTGCATGACACAAATCAGTGTTTACAGTTCTGACACGTGTGTATTTTGTTATACACTTCAACACTATGAATCTCCTCCTGTCTCACATTCTTGACCCTTCAGTAGCTCTAATAACCGGCTGTCTCCCAGAGTTCCCCTGACCCAAACCTTCAAACCATCTGGTCCACACCACCCCTGCTCACCCTGCATGCTTCTGCTGAATCCTGAACACAGACAGACGCGCATGCACCCGCTGCTGGCCCGATTACGTTTAAGTATGAGAAAATAGATCGGCGGGGTTGCTGTTGTTGTTGTGGTTTGGTTTCGGGGAAGGTTGTAATTATCCGGTGAACAGAAGGGATATTTTGGACCCTCTTTTGTATTTAGGAAGTGAATTTCCTCTCCCGAAGCCGTGTCTCACCACCGTGACTAATCTGACTCTTTCATGGTGAAGCATGTTGGCTAGCCGGCTGCGCTGTGCACATATACATCCTCGTGGTGGCGAGCCATCCTAGCGCCGCTGCTGTAAAACTAATGGCCGTGAATGTGAACACGGTCTCCACCTGGCTCCGATGGTCATACAGGTGTGCCTGATGAGCCATTGCTGTGATTATCAGCACGGTGCATTAGCACAGCTTGAAGCCCCTCAAGTAAACCACAGAGGAGAGGCGAGCGTTTGTACTGCAGGTGGTCCCCAAACTATGCTAATGGGCTTCCACCTGCTGCTGGGTCACTGAACCTTCTGGAAAGCCCCTGCCCGTGATGCTTTTGGTCTGTTAGAGGGAGCCAACGCTGGAGCCCGACTAAAATTAGGCACATTAGGAACACAAGTGCTTTGCCTTACTTGGCATGTCATTTATCATGTCTTCCATTCAGAGGCAGAATTCCCTATATGGGCAGATTTGGATTCCTGTGCACCAGGGTGTGAGTGAATGTCTGTATAACACAATCTATACTGCTGCTGTCCCATGCTGCAATTTTAGAGGAAGTAAACCAGAACCAATCACATCTTCTCTAACTTCCAATCTCCGTTCTTCACCACAGTGCTGTGGGCTAACGTCCATGTTGGGACGGCTGCAGTTTTCATGCCACGGGGTGCCAGGGAACGGGTGCCCGTGGCATACAGACAAATAAGACGAGGCTAAGGGAAGGGGCTGGCACAAATGTCCACTTTGAGAAAACCCATAATGAGCACACTGTGGCCGCTTTGGTGGCGCTTTCATCAACTCAGCAGTTAAATGCCTCTCTTTATTTAGCTCTCAGACTGTGCAGACTGTCAACTGCACCATTAAGACAATCCTCAGTCACACTGAACAATGGTACATTAACATTTCTTACTGGGTGCAGTCTACTACGGTGCGATTACCGTGCCCACCCATTTATCTACCGTCACATTACTCTGGAAGAGGTTCAGATCAATGCTCTGTTCATATTTCCATCTACCCTGAGATGCCAGATAGCAAATTAAAAGAGAAAGTTGGTGATTGCAGAGACCTTTAGTATAGATTGGAACTGTCATAAAATCTCCACTGCTCTGGCTAAGCGTCTCAGACAGTCTGGAATATATATATATATATATATATATATATATATATATATATATATAGAGAGAGAGAGAGAGAGAGAGATCTATATATATATATATATATATATATATAGAGATCTATATATATATATATATATATATATATATATATATATATATATATAGATCTATATATATATATATATATATATATATATATATATATATATATATATATATATATATATATATATATATATCTATATATATATATATATATATATATATATATAGATCTATATATATGTACATATGTATGTGATGTCTGTTTGTGTGCCTGTGTGTCCTTGCACAAGTACACAGCACCTTTCGAATCCATTTTCTCAGATAATACTTGTCTTAATGCATTAGCCCCTGCTCAGTGATGCATTAGCCACTTTATTTAAGTTCTCTGCACTAATCTGTGCAGCAGCGAGAATCCCTCTGAGTGTGCAAGTCAGCGAGGGAATGAAGACCTTGGCCAGTAACCTCAAACTCCACTGATCTCTTGCTGTACCCGATATCTTTGCTGTCATTCCCTGCCTCCCTGGCCCATTACTCATCGTGCCCTATTAAAAGAATAAAGCCATACAATGCGTTATGTAGCATATTGCTTGACAAAAACGGCATTGATTGTGTTAATAATTTCCACTGATAAATACCTCCATTGATACGGAGGATGTCCTTGGCTTAACTTGGCCTTGCTTCAGTTTCGGACGTCCTCCCGAACACTGGCCGGTCTGTGCCTCTGGGTATAGAGGCTCTCTGTATCTTTCAGTGAGCAAATAAATTCAAGGGGAATATCACAGACGCAGCTGTTGTTCTTTTAGTACGAGTTAGAGAAAGTCGGGGTTAACCCGCCAGTGACCAGAATTAACTCGGTGCCTTCTAAAAATATGGACCGGGCCACCGCGATGACCCGTCAGTAACACTGACCAGCGGAAGTGAATGCTCTTGTGTTTTTTTGTATGCGGATTAAACCTCAGGGCGAAGGAGTGAAACTACTGCATGGCCACTTTGTTCTGCGGTAGGGGAAAGGGAGGAGACTGGTGGGAGTGCAACAGCAACCCGCGGCCTGTCCGATTAATTACCGCAATTGGTGTGAGTTCCTGTTCTGCCATCAGGGATGTGGGTGTGTTGTGCTGGCAGCAAAATGACCTCTGCATTGTGGCAGGGCAGTATGGCGGCACGTAGAAGAGGAACAGCTTGAAAACTGCCCGGGTGGTCCTGTTATATTAGTAATGCAGGCTATTTGCTGGATGTTGTTGATATTTCACAATAAAAGCTTAAATGTGTCTTGTCCGTATCTCTCATATCCTTTTCCTCAATCTCTCACAGAGCCCATGCGCGCATTGCGGGGACTCGCCGCCACAGATATCCAGCCCAGGCAGTTGTCCCTGCAGTGGGAGAATTTGGCGTTCAACCTGACACGCTGCCACACCTACTCAGTGTCCCTGTGCTACCGCTACACCATGGCGGGAGGAGGCGGCGGCCACAACACCACCGTACGCGAGTGCCTTGCAGTGGAACACAATGCCTCACGCTTCACGCTGCGTGATCTGCCACCCTACCATGCCATCCATGTCCGTCTGTCACTGGCAAACCCAGAGGGGAAGAAAGAGGGCAGAGAGGTCACCTTTCAGACGGAGGAGGACAGTAAGTCCCAGAAGGAGATTACAGAAAAGACAGTAGATAGATGGTAAAAGACGGAGCGCAGAGAAACTAAAACCGAATAGAGCCACTGGATGAATGCTACACATTCAAGGTTCACTACCAGTTTATTAGATCTGCAGCAAAGTGCAACATTAATATCTGATCCCATGTTGATTAAAGTTCTAATGATTTCAGTAAAACTGTTTTATAATGGCGGATGTAGTTTATGTGTTGCTGTTGAAGTCGTTGTTTCCTACTAGCAGGCGTTTCTGTTTATTATCTTTTCCACCTCATTTAAATCAATGAAGGGAGGCTAAATAACAGAATCACCTTGCTTTATATTGCAGTACAACTGAGAGAAACAAAAAGCTGAAAGCTTCTGAGATTAAAATAAAAAATCCAATCAACACCTTTCCGAAACACTTTTCTTCAAAAGTATTGTAACCTTGATGAAGGTGAGAATATTGTAGGACTGCTTTAAAAAGCTGTAACATTAGCACTAATATTAGAGCAGCTGGGAAAAGTCTTAAAGCTGCTCTTGCTCCTTAACAGCCAAAGACACCTGTCATTCATCAGGCCTTCTTATTAAATGTTATTTTCTTAAAAAACAAACAAACAGAAACCCTCCACTCTCCAATTATCACAAAGTACAAGTTCCAATAATATGTGGTTCCCACTAAATGTTGGCAGTCCAACGTTTTATTGCCTTAAAGCATTTGCTCAGTTTGTCACATGCTAAACTGCGGTCTGGGGTTAGCCCACTGTACGTTCTCATAAGTGCAGGCTTACCATATTGAAACGGTCCTATGTTATAATTTTGTGGACATACACCACCTCCCTAGGATTGTGTCATCCCTCTTTGCTTGCAAAAAAAGCCCTGAGCTATTGAGGCATGAACTTCACCCGACCCCTAAGATGTGCTGGTGTATCTGGCACCAAGATGTTAGCAACAGAACCTTTAAGCCCTGTAAATTGTAAGATGAAGCCTCCATGGACTTGTTAGACTTGTTTGTCGAGCACACCCCACAGATGCTTGATTGGATTGAGATTTCGAGGGGAATTTAGAGGCTAAACAACTTGTTGTTGTGCTCCTGAACTATTTTCGTTTTGTGGCAGGGCGCACTACCCTGCTGAAAGAGGCCACAGCCATCAGGGAATGCTGTTTCAGTGCTTAGGTATTGATATATGTCAATGTACCATCCACACGGATGACAGGACCCAAGGTTTCCAAGTAGAAAGCATCACACTGCCTCCGGTGGCTGGTCTTCCTCCCATAGTGTCCAACTCCAGGCCTCAAGGGCCGCTGTCCTATAGGTTTTAGATGTGTCCTTGAGCCAACATGGCTGATTTAAATGGCTAAATTACCTCCTCAACAAGTTCTCCAGAGGCCTGGTAATGAACTAATCATTTGATTCAGCTGTGTTGGCCCAGGGTGAGATCAAAAACCTGCAGGACACCGGCCCTTGAGGCCTGGAGTTGGACACCCCGGCCATAGTGCATCCTAATACCAGGTGTTTCACCATGGTAAGCGATGCACACACAACCGGCCATCCATGCGTATCTGTAACCGGAAGGTCGCCGGTTCGATTCCCGGGCTCTCTGTCCTGGTCGTTGTGTCCTTGGGCAAGACACTTTACCCTACCGCCTACTGGTGTTGGCCAGAGGGGCCGATGGCGCGATATGGCAGCCTCGCTTCTGTCAGTCTGCCCCAGGGCAGCTGTGGCTACAACCGTAGCTGCCTCCACCAGTGTGTGAATGTGAGAGTGAATGAATAGTGGTATTGTAAAGCGCTTTGGGTGCCTTGAAAAGCGCTATATAAATCCAATCCATTATTATTATTATTATTATGTGATGTCAAAGAAAATGTGAATACCTTCTTCCATGGCTTCGTGACCATTGTTGGTGCTTTCATTTGGGGACAGGGGTCAGCACGGGCGTCTTGACTTGTCTGTGTCTATGCAGCCCCACACACAACAAACTGCAATGCGGATGTAGATTCTGACACCTTTCTACCAGAACAGCTCTGTGCATCAGTGATCCTTGGTCACCTGTAACCTTGCTTCTGGTTCACCGCTGTTCTTTCTTTGTGTTTGATAGATATAAACCACTGCAGACTGTGAACATCCCAGAGTTACAGTTCTGGAGATGATCTGACCCAGTTATCTAGCATCACAATTTGGCACATCTCAGACTTGCTCAGATCCTTAGCTTTGCCAGATTTCTGCTTCTAACAAATCAGCTTTGAGGACAAAATGTTCACTTGCTCCATAATATCACCCACTCACTAACAGGTGCCATGATGAAGAGATAATCAGTGCTATTTGCTTCACCTGGCAGTGGTCATAATGTTATGCCAGATTGGTGTAATTCTGCTTTTCCATCAGTGTTCAAAATACACAAATCCATTATCAGTCCAGTTTTGTGTAATTAAAACTTCTCCCCTCTCCCTTACGCATTAATACAGAAAGGGTGACCAGCTGACTGAGTCGGCATCACAAAAGATCCATTTCAGTTTTAGATGGAAATAACATAAAAGAGAAAACATATCTGAGACTTGGGCAATCCCGAGATAGGATTTTGTTCTTATTTCTTATATCCTATTATTCCTGTGTGCCTTCACAGATTTTCTGCGTGGTGGCTAAAGGAGAAATCAATTCTGCCGTGAACCAAAAAAACGAAAAACATCTAAACAAACAGGATTTTTCAGAAAGCTATATACACACATATGTACAGAGAAAGATAGAAAAAGAGCAACCAAATAAGAGAGTGAATGTTTTTCTTTTGCTTAGATAAAGATGAGTATATGTATAAATACAAACAGTGTGTGTCAATTAGAACCACCTTTTCCAAAAGTCCCAATAAGCTAATTTGTAGTCCTGACTAACCCAATTCAAAAAAACAGTCAACTCAGCTGTTTGGCTCTCGCTTTAGCCTCAGGCCTGAATCTCACATAACAGTCTTCCTCTGCGCAGTGCTCGCACACACCGCTGGGACCAGGACTTCAACTGAATGGCCCCAAAACCGTGTATAGTTGAGAGCTTAGGCCTTCACATATTCATCAGTATATTTAAGCTTTGACTGAAGCAGAATAAAAAATATAATTCTTTTATAATGTTTTCTTTTTTCTCGTCTTTGTTATGGGTGCATAATTTATGCAGTTCATGAATAAACTGTATCCTTTTTGTGAGATTTGTCTGCCTACTGCTCTGTGTGTCAGAGTGCTTTGTGTGATGCGTTGCTCTGGGCCACAATGACATTCACTCTGTGATATTGACAGGAGAGGATCACTGTGTGATTAGCCCTTCAGTTTCCCTGACAAATGTTTGTTCTGTAATTTCTCATAGTCCCCGGAGGCATCGCACCGGAGTCACTCACCTTCACCCCACTGGATGACATGATCTTCCTGAAGTGGGAGGAGCCTGTTGAGCCCAATGGACTTATTACCCAGTATGAGGTGAGCCCATGGAGACATGAGGGTGAATTTCTTCGATGTGTAAATTTAATTGGTTGTAGAGTTTGGTGGATTGGGGCAGGTGCGAGCATTTAGTAGTCTCTCTGTTATCATTGTTGGCTCCACTGGATTTACAAGTTGACTTAATCAGCTAACATGGTTGCTGTGCTGTTGTTTGCTGATTCTTTTAATGATTCTGGAATGTAAACATATTCAAATCTAATAACAAGCAAAGCTGTACCCATACATATCAGCATGTTAAATGCCAGTGGCTGGATGGGTGATTAATCAACTTCTCTGTGCTTTATCTTGAACTTTATTCAGGGTTGCCATGGTTTCTGTAGCAGAAACTAACTGGGAAAATATTTCTGTGTACAAAGTCTGCAAACGTATAGATGTCAAAATCCTGAACTGTCTGATGATGATGAATCAGTTATTTAAGTGCAGTCTGTACAGTAGTGATTTTAGACTACAACTAAAAGAAAAGAGAATGTCATATGCTCAGATGAATCTTTAAAAAAATGAAATGACATTGATCTACAGTAAAACAAACACAGATATTAAACGTGTTATTGCTAGGAAACCATCAAACTAGCTCGGATTCTCTAGCCAATAGTAACTCTGATATTCCTCTCCTGCCCTGACAGACAGCTGGAAAATTTAATGTCAACCTGACTTTGGTTGTTTAAATAGTATTATGTTTAATCATATTTCAACGTCCTGTTAAACACTGTCGGCATTTTAGTTGAAAGGCACAGAGCGAGGTCTCTGTCAGTTTCTCTCCCTCACCTGCCATCCAAGCTATCCTTGCCACCTGCACCACGGTGCCTTATTTGTAAAGTGGCTTTGACAATACAAAGAAAAACCCAGTAATATTCTAAATAAAGTTGTTAAATATTATATACTACAGATGGAAAGCCTAGTGGTATTAACCCTATTGGTATTGTATAGTGATAAAAGTGAGCATAGGGATTGTATGAGTGCATACACTATTGCTGAAAAGAAAAGCGATGCAGGGAGTTTTAAGACGTCAAATGTAAAGAATAAAAAAAATCAGTTTTAATAAATTTAAACATCATTAATTTTGTAAATCAGGCAAATTAATGAAAGACCATTGAGCCAGTGAGTAAAACATTTGTGCCACGTGTGCCATCAACAATGTATCATGTGAGAGACATAGGTCATACAAGCTGCTTGAAAAAAGGAGACTGACACTCTGAACTCAACTGTGATAGAAGATCAACTATGATCTTCTTCTGAGATTTTGAGTGGCAATCACTCCTGGGTGTCATCCAATGCAAGACCTCCCCAGAATATATAATGCCTGCAAAGTACAGACGCCTTACACACAGTTCAGTAAAGGTCCCGGTGCAGGAATCTGCTATGTGACCTCTGTAGGATAAAACGTACCTCCAACACATAAAGGGCTGCTGGGATAGTTGGTAAAGTCTTAAAGCTAAGCAAAATGCACGATCAGGCGCTTAGCTGCAGGCCGAGTTTCTTTATTGGGTTGCTTGCATCATACATACGACTAAACTCATAAATTAAACTGAGGTGGATGTAGTTTGTTCTACAGCTTCCATACCATTTTTGTGGTCAAGAATAAAATATAATTTTCCCATTTGGTTTGATAAATTTAGAGGTTCTTTTTAAGGGGTTGTTAACTTTATATTCAATATTTTTTACCAGCACAAAAAAATCTCCAGCAATACAAAAAATAACAAACCCAAACAGCATTTCCTGGAACTGAAGCGTGCCTGTTCTTTTTTGTTTCCTGCCTAGTGCAAAAAATATTTCCCTCTCTAGTTGCTGAACCATTTTCAGCATTGCTGCAACTGGCACAGTACAGATAAAGTATGTGCTTAATCACACAACCACTCTGCTGCAGTTTATGCTTTTTTCTTTTTCCACCCAACGGACAATGCATGTGTGTCTTTATAAACAAAAATAGCAGCGATGACTGGATATGCTTTTGCTAACGTTGAGCACATGGCTTTGTCTTCTTGTCCTGTAGAAACAGAGAGTGGCACCTTAATCGATACACACATTTTTGCTGTAGGGCTTCTGCTTAGCTGGACAATCATTTTGCATTTACTTTACACCCTCCGTCTGCAGTAAGCACTCAGTAGGCCTGCCTACCCATGCTCAACTCTTCCTTCCTTCTTCTTCCTTCTTCTCTTGCAATGTCATCTCAAGGATATATTAAATAGAATTTCTAGTTTGACATATAAAGTGGAGGCTGCACAAGATTTTTACACTGTAGTGTACACTGATCTTCCTCAACTGACAAAGAAAGCTTTATACAAAGCTGTAGAAATCCTCTTCATTTCTCTCAGATTAAACTATTGACCAGTCTGCCTGAGCCTATCGACCAGAAAGCTGTCCTGCAAGCCCTCCTCGTTCTTCTGTGCCTTTGTAGCAGAAACACAGTGGTCTGTCTGTCCTCGGTCACTGGATGGCTCATAATTCTATCTTCTCCCTGCGAGCATGAGCAGACATAAAGCTCTTCTTATGATAATCAGCAGAAGCTTCGGTTCAGCTCGAGCGTCAGCGCCGGCGTGTGCAACGTGCACGCGCACGAGCACATACGGTACGCATCGAAACGTGTGTGTGTTCGTTTCTTCAGTGAAGTGGATCTCCTCCAGCTCCACGTTTCCCTAATACGCTCACCCTTGTCTGATTGCGGTAAGGTCATCTCATTTAGCTCTCCACTATTTCAAAGAGCATAAGTGGAAATTCTCGTGAGGTAGAGGCACAGCTAATCACCTCTAGAGGAAAAACTTTTGAAAAGATTACACTTTTTTGAGGACACTCTTGCGCACCGATTTCGTAGTGTTAACAAGTGTTAATTAAACTCATAAACACTTCACAGTATTGATTTTCATGCTTGGAAATACTTTTTAGTGCGTGAGGTTCCGTCTCTGGCCTTCATAATGAGCTACTTAGTCAGAAAATCACTTACGGCTCACAATGCTTCTCACCAGAGCTCCATGTTGCTCGTATGCCTTTGAGCTAATGGTGACCATGCCAATCAAGACGTATTCACCTGAAACTGGAAACCACATGAGCAATTAGCATGTTTATTTAGTGAAGCAGTTTATTTCATGTCAAGTGAATCATATCAATGAAATATTTAATTTACTACTAATGGCCGAGCCATTTGTGCACCTATTTGATGAACTCAACTGGGGGGGAAATCACCGTTGAAGTTTGTTAGCAGGTATAACAACAGAGCAAAAAAACATTTTAACTGTTTTTTATGCCGTTTTTATTCCCTATCTGACATCAGATCAGCTACCAGAGTATCGAGTCATCTGATCCGAGCATCAACGTCCCAGGACCCAGGAGAACAGTGTCAAAGCTCAAGAACGAAACCTACCACATGTTCTCCAACCTCCACCCTGGAACGACTTACCTAATCTCCGTTCGGGCACGTACGGCCAAGGGCTTTGGCCAGACGGCCCTCACCGAGATCACCACTAACATCTCTGGTAGGAGCGCCGCTGTCGGAGCATCCGTGCTATTGTGGGGGACGGTGCGAAATCTGGTGTAAAATTGTAAGATAGAAATGAAGGCGGGCGTGTAGAGGCTGTTCTCTGTGCCATCGCTGCCTATCGCTAATGCAGCATGCAGGTACAACAGTGAGACTTCACCCACTGTGTGCTATAATTAGAAATCAGGTTTTCTCTCTTTTAACCTCTGTGTCTTCTTCCCTCGCTGAGGCAAAACTGCTGCTCCCAGAGTGCAAGAGCTATTTTCCAATTGCCTTTCCAATCTAGTGGCACGCTGTCATCTCACAGTCCTCAAGACATAAATTAACTTGCAGGTAGCAGGAAAGCACAACAGAGGGGACACTGCTGTGCGTTATGTGTGAAGAAAGATTTAGAACATTCTCGGGACCAGAACACCCCTTCTGAGAGTCTCAGAGCTTATTACTGGTGATAGAAATCCAACCTTTGTGTTTCTGTTTCCTTTTAATGATGCATTTGTGCTTGTTAAGGGATGAGATTACACCTCTGAGGAGCACACAGCACGACCACTCCCACTCGGCCTCGCTTGAACATTTACTCTCTCTGCCCCCATCTCTTTGCAGAGAGGTCCGGTTTGTTTAATTATAGATTTAGTGCACAGGCTCACTCGCTGTATGGCAGACAGCAATCTGGCGTGGAGCCAGACCACAGATAGAGTCCAAAAGTCTTTGCAGATCATCCTCAGCCTCCTCCTCTGGCCCACGGTGCAGAACATTCACTTACACTGAGCGTCTCTCAAATCTGCACTGACAGCTAGCAAACACTGAACACCTTCAACAGCCACTACTGTCAGCATCTTCAAGCAACACCCACCGCGGAGTATCCTTCCGCGCACGTTTCCTCATTCGCGTGCACGCGGAGTCGTGGCTGACGGGCACTAATCTCTCAGACAGGCTCAGTGTGGCAACTGGCATCGAACCCTCTTTTTTCTTTTTTGGCAGTACGTAATGTCGACAATAGTGCATCTGGTTTTCCTCAATAACTCACCTTAATTGATGCGTGCTCTTTCCTTCTGCGCTATTAGTGAACTGCTTTTTAATATGATAATTATCGATTCCTCATGAATAGTTTGCTCGCTTCCCCCTCGCTAATTGACTGCTGATATTAAAGAAAAATGTGCCGCCACATCTCCAGGGAGAAGCATGACTTTAGCCAAATCCTTTTAAATGAAAAACCCATTCAATTTAGCTTCACTCCCTTTACTTTTAATTGGACTTGTTTCTAAGACAACTAGAAGGGAAATTCAAACATTGTACTTAAAATGACAATATGGGGTTTGGGTATATTAGCCCGTTTATCCCTGTATTCTGACAAAGGAACGTCTTTGCTCAAAAAGACAGTTTGTGCGGCTTTGACCAGGGGTGTTAAACAGTCATTCATACTTAAACAAAGTAATTAAGTACCAGTTAAAATTACAGGGCTGTCTGTGCAACGAACGAACAGATTTATTTTTGTAATTTGACACAGTTCTTTCTTATAATTTAAGCCCAAAGAGTCGTGCTGACAGATTTCTTTTCACTTGCTACAGTAGAAAAACTTTATCGTGTGGAAAAATTGATCTGCACTGTAGTTAAACTTCTTGACTGCACATTGACAAAATCAAGCTTTGCTGATCAGACCCACTTAAGGTCAAAGTGTGGCTGCATGTGGCCCACGATTCAAAATGAGGTCGACTCCCTTGACCTTCAAAATTCATCTCTGAATTTCTAGTTCCATAGTGTAAACTATAAATATGTTAAAGATCAATAGTGATGTAGCTGTGTGCGCACATTTTTTTATCTTAATGACGTGGCGAGATATGCCAGTGTATCAACAACTGTCTGCATTGCCACTAGTTAGTGTACTATGAGGAAAACGCTATATAGTGAGTGAGTGAGGCTCAGTCTTACGTGACATTTCAAGGATGAACATGTGTATGTGAAAGGACAAAGAGGCAGAAACTGTGTATGAACTCAATTATTGTTGCTTAAATGAGCACTGGCTAAGGCTAGACGTGTGCTTATTTGCGTGTGCTTTTATTGTTTTTGACATGTAAGCTTTTGTGTCTGGTGTCCACAGCTCCCACCTTTGATTACGGAGACATGCCGTCTCCGCTAAGTGAGACAGAGAGCACAATTACTGTCCTGCTGCGCCCCGCCCAAGGCAGAGGAGCACCTGTTAGGTGAGGAGATCATTTCAGGCACAGATAAATGATTTTCATCAATGCTCCAGGCTTATTAAAATGCACATCTGTTCTTTGTACAGCACATACCAGGTAGTGGTTGAGGAAGAAACTGGGAAGAAAGTGAAGCGGGAACTGGGGGTGCAGGAATGCTTTCCGTTGCCCATGTCACACGGGGAGGCCCAGGCCCGAGGGACGCCTCACTACTACACAGCCGAGCTGCCGCCCAGCAGTCTGCCAGAGGCCAGTCCCTTTACTGTGGGTGACAATCACACGTATAATGGTTACTGGAATAGCCCTTTGGACCCCCGTAAAAGCTACCTTGTCTACTTCCAGGCTATGAGCAACTTCAGAGGGGTGAGTGACTATAAACTTGCACTGGTGTTGCAGCAAAGCTGGACACGTTGTTTTTGCAGACCTTGTTATAATCTGTGTCAAATCGTACCAATGACACTCCTGTTCTTTAATGTCTTAAATGTTGTCAAATCTGTTGTAGGCCTTTGTATGGAAACTGTTCTGTTCACCACTGATGCTAACACACAAACACACCCATCTCCATATTATCCCAGTTTAATCCCTGGCCAGTGGTACTCAAATGAAGTCTGAGCCAGTGGTGTTTGGCGTTAATGAGTATCTGTATTTAAAGTACTAATGCTGTGACTGATGTATTGTGTGGACCTCTGAACAAGCACTTATGCAGTGAAAGAGGTTGTTGGATGAAAACAAACTGCGCAGGCAAATGTAACTACTTGAAAACTACAAACGCTTACATCCTACCACTTTGATTCTCTGCAAACAAAGCATTTCTGAGACAGGAATTACTTGCATGTATTACTTACAGCAAGCAAAGCTCTGATTAAGTGGAATTACTCAGAGTAAACAATCCACTTCATTCGCTTCCTCTGTCCTGTTACCTCCATGTCCTTGACTGCTCCCCTCTTTCTTTATGCAAATAATTAGTTAATTATCTTCGAGAAAAATCCAGATGTAGCTGGCCAAGGTAACGCAGAACTAAACCCGAGGCTTTTACGCGACTGCTTTTCTGTCCACTCACTAAAAACTTGCAGACCTTGTTTCCACACGCCTGTGCTTCCTTCCATTTCATTGTTCTTGAACAGACAAAGACCTTCAGTTGTACCCAGAGGATGCCACATTACCTTTCCAAATTCCATTACAGGAAGAGCTGCTACCTGGGTGAGGCAATTACTTAAGGATAATTGGGCACAGGTGCAGCTGATCAGTGGTAGAAAGCTGCTGCTTTAATATTCACAGACTGTGGCAATGTAGCTGAAAGTTATTGCCGTAGGTAAAAACACAGTCTTCTGTGATCATCAGCTGGTGATAAATACGTGCAAGCTTGGTCACTCGTGCCTGCTTATTTTTTCCGATTTCTGTCGGCTGCTTTTTCATTAGGAGTGTGCATGTGAGTGTTTTTAAAAATCCTGCAAACAGGAGCTGGGTGGCTCGTCCCCACCAGTAAGATCTTTTTCCAACCCAGTGAAAAAACACACGGACGGAGTGCTGTGTGAGCACTTCACACAGCTAGGCTACCAAGAATGGGATTAGATAGGGGCGGCCTGGCTTTACCGGCGGATGGGATTAGGCTTTGTTTTGCCTGGCAGGGGGCCAGCATCCATGACCCACAGTGATGGGAGCACAGTGCCAAATCACACAGCCAACATTGTCCTCAGTCCTTTAAACATTGCTTTGCCTGGAAGTACAGATGCAGTGAGTGTTTAAATCTGTATATCGGTGCTGCAGGACCGAACCGACTTCACTTAAATCAGCTTTTAACACGAGGAGTTTTAGTCAGAACAAGTTTACCCTCACAAACACATTATTTCGGTTAGTGTGTCAGACCTTGCTCAGTGTTCATTGCTTAGCACAGGATCTTATTAACCTCCTAAGACCTGAACTCTTCCACGACATGCATTATTTTTGTTTTTAAGAAAAATGAGAGCCACGTATGAGGATATTTATTTAAAATTTTGATAGAACAGTAGCAGTATAATGTCCTCGTAAGTGGATATCTGGCCCATGTAGAGCAAAATTGAGTATTTTGGTCTAAATAACCCAAAATGTGATGTCCACATATGTGGACGGCAGGTCCTAGGAGGTTAATATAGCTTTTTCATTGATGTCAGTGTAATAGCTGTGTGATGTCAGTGAGTTCGGTATAGTTAAAGCCGACCTATGCTTTGTATATAACCCACACACATCACAACAGGATTATGAAAAGACAAGGATTGCAGGAGAAAAGGTGTCATGTGCATAATGTAACAAAAAAAGTATTAAAGAGTGTAAAATAGCAGTAATTAGACTGCTAACAGAGCACACAGTTATACGGCATGGCACTTAGCTTGTTAATGATATTAACGTCATTAGCAGGCGCAGTTTTTCACCTCCCAGAGTCATTTAAAAGTGGCCACATCCAAGTGCTAATGACAAAGTGTATTAAAACCATCAAGCAGATGTCCACGTTTGGCTCCTGTAGCCTGCACGGACCAGAAACGGTTCAGCAATTGCTAAATGTTTTGTCCTGTTTTGTATTTTCCTGCTTATGCTCCATGTGCATTTATGCATCACAGGCCTTTTCACATTTTCGCATTGTGCGCACACTGTCACAAAAATGTAGGCCAGAAAAGTGAACGTTGGCATTTTGAATTCGATTGCGTACAGAGGCACAAATGCATGTACTGGAGATATTTTTGTAGTGGTGTTTTGTAAAGAGGAGAGCGAAGCGTAATTACTTTATGCCTGCTCGTTTTAGTGGAAGAAAAATTTTTAAAGAGCACTCCAGAAGCTGGCAATGAAAGTAGTTTCTCTCCCAAGAGTGAAGCATCTGAAAGTCACATACACCTGGATTAAACACTTGTTGATGCCGTGCTGACATAATTGTCATCTTTAACAGTTATTTAAGCTATTGCACCCCGGGGGGCGAACAGAGCTGTCATCACGTTTTATGACTTATTGGGACGCCTCGTTATTTCAGAATCTCTGTGGTTTATTTAAGGTTTTGTCTTTGTGAAGGGGAAACATTGAACCTCTATAATGGTGGAACAGTTTGAACAGTATATGGGACCCATAATATTTGGTATTTACCCATGCTAATCATCTAGAGAGTGGCTCTCAAGCCTCTGTAATTGCTTTGATTGATCCATCTAAAGAGGTACTTGAAAAGCTGTGGATAAAGGCTGTAGCTTTGAAGGATACAGCATACCCATTTATAACCACTACACTTAGATCTCCAAACTTTGCACACACACACTGTAAAAACCTTGAGTGTGTGCCATAAAGCCCTGTGTTGCATGTTGGCATTTGCGTTTTCTATTTAGAGCTGCCAGGAGCCACCAGCCCCTCTGGCGTAACTGGCACAGTGTGGGGAGACGTGATGTTTCTTCCACAATCTGGAGCTTGCCAATTAACACTTCTGCTGAGCTAGTGCACAATGACTTAGATATGCGAGTTGAAGAATTTACTTGTCCATCACGACGACCTATTTTTCATCATCTGCATTAAGGAGATGTAAATGTATCTGTCTTAATTTGCCAAAGCTTGTAATGATTGAATGTATGAATGATTTCAGATGCTTTCTCCATAAAGTAGACTGCTTCAGATGAATCAGCTTTTTTTCTTTCGAAAGGAAAATGTTTAATGTAATTGAGTCAGTCCACAGAAGGCTCAAAGTCCCCAGTCAGCAGTCTGCATGTACCAGTTCTCCTGATACATGCAGTGGAAATGAAGTGGGTTGCACTTTGATGAATAGTATTAATTAAAACAAATTGATAATCATTTTACAGCAGTTTATATAAATTATATTAGAAATGTGGCTTAAAGTAAGTTATATAAATCCACCTGTCAGCTTCGTTGTATTGTGTTAATGTGCAAAAGTGTTTCTTTATATTTTGCTAGGAAAATGGGAAATTGGTGCAGCGATTTATCGAACCATGCAGACATACATGGAAATATAATATATATAGCATTAACTAGTATAATATTTGCTTATAACATTTCAGTTAATAATACAGTATGGAGTAGGGGTGGGTGATATAAACGATATACGATAGAAACTATATAAATTTGGCCAACGATAGAGTTTGACTATACCGCTCAATCGCGATAGCGCATGTTGATGATGTCATCAAGCTGCGCCTGTTTTGGTCGAAAGAATCGCAGCGGCTACAACCATTATCATCTGCAAATTATGCCGACAGTCATAGCAAAGACATGAAGCACTTTTGAAATATGGGGAAAGCCAAAAACTGCGCTTCCTCCACTTCCGTAACATTGATTCATTAATGTTGAATTCTCTCGCAGCTGTTCTATTCCCATGTTGTTGCAGTATATTAATAACTAACCTCGTATTGTGGATGAATGATCTCAGTTGTTCTCTTGACTGAAGTTTGGCCCGTGTATAGCATCCTGCTATGCGATTGCATTTGTCCCTGACCACCAGAATCCCTCACGTTAACTTTTATCGAGTGGAAAAAAAGTTGGCGTTCATCCTCCAGCTTCACTGTGCTAATGTTATGCTAACATAGCTGTGTCACTAGCAATCACATAGCAAAACATTATATACCAGGTAGTCCAACTTCAGTAACCCTGCAAATGCCACTGCTGTTTAGTTTTCTGTCTTCATTTATGTCGAAAGTGGTAGCAGAGCTGTACGTTTTAATTAGTTTAAAAAATCTCTCAGTCAGAACATGGTATGTCATGTTTAGGTGGAAACTAGCGAGCTAACTTCCTGTTAACTTCTAACTAAATTTAATAACTTCTGTTTTGGATGGATGCCTGGATGTTAAACTTAATTGTTACACCTGGTAAAGCAGCAACACTGATGATTAAAGAATTTAGACCGTTTTTAACTCTCAGTGTTCGTTTGACTTTGGGACCTGAAGTAGACGGAGTTTTGGACCAAGATTACTCTGCGAAGCTCCTCACTACGGCAGCCGTAATGTTCTGACAATCCATCAAGCAGTGCGGCTTACCAAAGTTGTACTAAAACATTTTTTAACAGATTTCTGCACGCCCAAATCGGTTCGAGGTCAGTAAGCACAACCAGAATTCATACATAAGGCACACTGTCGATTTTTGAGAAAATTAAAGGATTTTAAGTGTGCCTTATAGTGTGGAAAATACGTTATACAGAAGAAAATAATATATCGCGATATATATCGTTACCGCACATGCTTCAAATTATATCGCAATATGAATTTTAGGCCATATCGCCCAGCCCTAGTATGGAGACAAACACAGAGTTCATTCAATTCACTTTCAGGGTGCATGAAAGTCAATATTTGGTTTGGGCACCTTTATTCTTCAACACAGCCTGAACTCTCTTAGGCAAGTTTCTCTTAATTCCTTTAAAGTATCTCCAAGAATAGTTCTCCAGGCTCCTTGAAGGACATTCAGGTCTTTTGCTTTGGATATTGGGCTGCCTTTTGTTGAGTTCTCTATCAGGATAATTGTACGTTTTTACCAGCAAAGTATGCTTTTTATTTTACATTACAACAATAACTGATTCAGCTAATAATTTATATTAATAATAATTAATATTAATGATCAAGGAACTGACCTCACAGTCCATTGTTCATTCAGTGGGCTGGTTTCAGTTATTGTGCAAATGTACTGTTTATAAGGTTGGGGAAACCTGCAGAATCAACCTTTGGAACAGCCAAAATAGCAGCAGTTACCAACAGAAAAGTATATCCTCAACAGCACCTCAGTATCGGTCAGAAGTGAGTTTCACTGACTCGGATTGGACTCCTTTTACAGAGCTTTTGAATTAGTAGGGGCAAGAAAACTGGATTCAGTTGACTCCAATCTGCAATCTA
This sequence comes from Neolamprologus multifasciatus, assembly GCF_963576455.1. Classification (NCBI taxonomy): domain Eukaryota; kingdom Metazoa; phylum Chordata; class Actinopteri; order Cichliformes; family Cichlidae; genus Neolamprologus; species Neolamprologus multifasciatus. The sequence goes on from NC_140449.1 coordinate 7,496,820, forward strand.
CTGATATCTAGTGGTGAGGTTTTACACACTGTTGGGCTGGAGAAATGGCACTCTGTGTGACGGACATGTTTGTTTACAGTTTGATTCTATATCTTCAGATTAAACCACGGAGTTAAAGACTTGTTTAAGTGTCGGATTAAAATTGTATTTTCAATTTAAAAAAGCAATGCAACTGGAGTTTGAGGAAAGCTCGTTTTGCCCATTTCTGAATAGAAGAATTTGCATAATTGTCCCATAATACCCGAATTAGCATCTCTGAATCTTAATTTGATGATACATCTCCTCCATGAGGTGGCAGGATGGAATTGGATTACAGTCTTGGTTCCCATTAGTGCTGTTTGACAAAGGTTCTTTTCGTAACAGAGAGATGCCATCAGCTGAAATTTGAATAAAATGAATGATTTTTATAGCGATGGACTGGTCTGAAACCCCTCCTCTTAATTATGCTGAATTTGTTTCAACTTTCAGCTTTTCTCCTTCAGATAGAATCCCTAATCTCCTTCTCATACACTTCACCACAGATCTCAGGCTTTAGATATTTTTTTGTTTTCTCCCGTCGTCAGTAGGAATCTTAACTTGTGAGGTAATTCGTCCTTTTACACTCAGTCATTTTATGCTTTCTTTGGAGACGTGAGTGCCACCCACTCGTGTTGAGTAATTTGTATTTCTAATCAGAGGGTATGAACAATTGAAATGAAAGGTGGCATCATCCTTCTAGATGCGGGCTAGCATCACTTCTAACATTAAGTCCGTACTGCTTGTCTTGGGAATAAACATCATAATTTTGAAAGCATTTGTGTGTTTTTATGTGTTGTAATCATAATTTTTTCACCACTTAATAAATGCGTGCGCCTCGGCTCAGTATTTCACATCCTCTCTTCTATTATCACATCTCTTTCATGCAAAATGCAAAGTGACACTTTCCCCCTGACGTCTGTGTTGTCTTTCTCTTTCAGGAATCTAGAATAAACTGCATCCGCATTGCTCGCAAAGGTAATTCAACACAAATATCTCACCTCCCAAAAACACTGTGACCTGAATCCATTTCCCTGCATCATTTCTAAATAACTTGCAGTATTGTGTACTTTTGTAGAAAGACAGGACATTACGAATGTGACGGTGATGGTGTGTTTACTCTGTTGTAGGATGAAATATTCATGAGGTGATTCTTCGCGTAGCTTTCGTTTTTAATATGCTGTCGATACATTGTCACCATTTATTTGTTCATTAAAACGTGCAAATACTTCAGATCTGCCGGTTTGACTGCCCAGCGTCGCTACTTCGTGACACCTCGTGGTAGAGCGAAAAATAGTTAACCTGCCGTGAAGAGGAAACTAACAGGGGACGGACGGTTCAAACTAATTAGTGACCTGATCAGCAAATTATTAAAATTGAAAAAAAGACACTTTAAGAACTATTTTTCCTCCCTTTGTTATCTAGCACTGCATTGAGCATCATACAGTCTCTGTTGTTAGAGGCAAGGTTTCATCTTAGTACTCTGTAGTTCCCGCCTATCTCTCTTCTCTTAAGTAAAAAGGTGAAGAACTGGACAAATTTTCTCTGGCGGCCCCGGTTGTTTAGCACTGGGCCTCAGAGAAAAGGGCAACAAGCAGGGAAGGATTAGAGGTCAGGCTTTCATCCTGTTTGTTTGGGGGCTGACACTGGGACACGTCGTATCAAAGGCAGTCTCTTTGTTCTCATCAGCAGCCCACCAGACAGCTACATCTGAGGGCTCTGACCTCTGCGCTGTCCAGAAGGGTTCTCCAGATCAAAACTTCCGGATGGAGCTACCTTGGCCTATCAGTATGAGAAAGCCCTCCCTGCCTCCTTATCTTTACCTCGGCTTTTTTGATTCAAAGGCACATGAAAAGGGCAGAGAAATTGACTCTAAGTCCTTATGGCAGGAGAGCCCCTCCACCATAGTACACTGTCAGATCACGGTAAATAAAAAGTCATGTATTTATAGTTATCATAGCACCGCAACAGTAAGCGGAGCCTTGCAAGTAAATTGACTTGGCGGGGTGTCTTTTTCTTTTTTTTGGTTAAGGCCTCTTCTTTTGTGAGAGAATAATGAAAAAGATGAGGCTAAGGAGAGGCCAGCCTTTTCAGCTCGATTTTTTGCTCCCCACAAGTGCCAAATTGGGCACTGATTAATTAAAAGTCCCCACAGCAACAGACTTTATGCTGCATTTGCCACTTTTATTTGACACTGGGCAGAGACAGAATGAAAGAAATGAACAATGGAGCTCCTAAGATAAAAAGAAAATACAATTAGCAATGAAATAAAATAAAATACCTGTAGAGAAAGAGAAGTGGAAATAAGACAAAAGAATAAAAGGTTAAATGCACAATTGAAAGTTATGATTTAAAAAAACTGACAGCAATACATTTTCACCACAGGCATGGTGATATAACTGAAAACCCCCTGAAATGCCCATTGATGACAGGAAAAAATGTGGGTATTTCCAATTTCAAGGTGTAACAGGTCACAGGGTTGTTTTTTTTTTTTTTTTGTTGCTACGTGCGATCTCCATGATCCCTCTACCATTAACAGAGCCTCTGCATCATCGGGTCCTAAGCCGTTATTATCAAGCAGCCCATCACAAGCGAAGTGGAGGCAAATGATTCTGGCTTGGATAACAAAGCTGGAGATTACATTTCAACTTCCAGGTGACAGTTTAATTAAGGATCCTCTGGCAGGCTCAACACAACAATAGACTTCCATTTCTCCTCTAAGTGCCAATTTCCACCATCGGGCAGCTGGCAGGTGCATGGATTCATGTGGAAATCTATTTCATGCTCGTGTTTGGCTTAATAGAAATTTTGAGGGTAAAAGAGGCAAAACCGCCTTATCTGTCCAAAATGTCAGAAAACTGAAATTGATTTTTCACCTCCTCCGCTACATTTTTAGCCCGTATAAAGAAGCCTTCCCCTAATTTTAAATGAAGTTGCGGCATAAAATAAACAGTGAGCATCTGAGTTTGTGGCTGAGACGGTGCTTTGAATGGAGCGCCGTCTCAGACGCGCTGGAGTCTTTGTTATTCGTCGGTTACAGTCGCTCAGAGACACAAAGGCATTTTGGATGTTTGTGTGTCCTTGTGTGTGAACAGAAACCACAAAAGGAATCACTCACTGGCTAAATCCTTTCTCACCACGGCGGCAGACGCGACGTTTAAAAGCAGCACATGCAGAGATGTCACGCTATCGGATTAATATGTAATCGGAGGACAGCGACACGAAAGTGATGTCCAAAGCAGTTTCAGAAATAACAGCCTTAGACTAATATCAGGCCAGTGACTAATTTCCCCCTATTCTGATATGTCAGACATTCATGATTGATTAAAAAAATCCAGCCAAATCCTACCATGATATTGCACTACTTTCATCTTTATTTGGACAGAGGGTTCTAAGGCGGCCCAAGTGCCCATGGCTGCAAATAGTTGGACTAAAGCACGGCTCTGTTTTCATTTTCCCTGCCCCAGATCTGATTTTCTTTTTCCCCAGCAGGCTGTAAGATAGAGCTCTATCCCCAGGCCTGCTCTGACTTTCTCCCATTCTCCAGATAGTATATACTGTTCCAGTAAGCTCTGGAGGGCTGGTTTCCAGGCTGTCAAGGCCTGGAGGACAGGCTGACACACAGGGAAAAAAAACTGGATCAGTGGGCTCCTAGAACAAGGCAAAGAAAGACCCACTGCTCAGCACCATTTACATAAGTATGAAGCTTTATGTAGGAGAAATGAATAACCTGCTATTATGGTAACGACCTTTCCAGTAGCTCACAGACAGCGGGGCACCTTGAGACTGTACTGTAAAGCAGTGTGGAGGTTTCTGACTGGAAACTGATTATTGATTGAAAATTGACTTCAGAGGTCAGTGAGTGTACGACAGCATGGATTGCAATCCAAACACGTCGCGTTATAATTATAATGTTTAATGCACAACTTTTAAATCAAGAATGATTTGCTGCTGTGAGTTCACCGGCCTCACTCTCCCAAATTTGGAGCCTTGTAAAATTTGCCAGTTCATACAAACCTGCCTAAAAAGATCATTGTAGACATAGTAGCGACATATATCTTTAACTGTCTGAAATGATCACAGAAAATCATTCCGTGTGGGAGCGAGTCTGCTTATTTTGCACATGTCACTTGGACATCTGTTTGGACAGCGTGGACAATCACTGTTCAAAGTGTCGCCTCTTCATTTGCATACGTTTTTCACTTCTGTCTATTCTTTTGAAAATGCCTCAGATCAGATCAGCGGATCTCTTAGCAGTGGTTATGATAGGTAGTGTGACAGGATGACAAAATTCAGCTTTCCTACCTCTGTTGAATCCTTTTTGCCCTTTATTCCTTTAAGTTCTATGTTTGCATTCTGCCTTTTTAATGCGGCTCTTCTGTCTTCCCTCGTGTAGCGGCCTGTAAAGATCATCGCAAGGCTTTGGAGGTGTCGCAGCACTCCGAGGAGATGGGGCTGATCCTCGGTGTGTGCGCCGGAGGCCTGGTGGTGCTCATCCTCCTGCTGGGCGCCGTCATTATCATCATCAAGAAAGGGTAAACAACTTTCCATAGACGTTGTGAACAAAACATGCGTCATTGTGCTTAATCACCCCGCATAGTTTTACCTTTTACGTTTTATTCTCCAGCAGCTCGGTGATCGGCTTTTACTCTTTGCTAGACTTTTGCAAAGGTCACGCTTTCCAAAAGATGGGCGAACAGCTGGCGTGGCGTTGTTTTTCTTTTTCTTATATCGCACCAGAGGGACCAAACAACTCGCATCTGCAGAGCCTGAGTGTGAAGTATTTAATTAAAGGCGGATGCAATTCAATTAGCTACTTAATTACACACACCAAACAGACGCCTGACCCTTAAATGAGATGGTAATTGGGAGGGAAAAGGTGTGCTTTTAGAGATTATTAGTCAATGATCCCGCAGGTCTACAGTAAATCATCGACACCTCTGGCTCCGCATTTATTCAGCGGCAGCTAAACTCTCAAATCGGGCTTCGACGCCCTCGCCTGTTTAAGATAAATTGAATTCTAAAGATCCAGCCAAAATAGGAGTTAGTCAGAGGCTCCAGCAATCGGTGTTTAAATTGCTGACACAGCGTTCAGGGTAATGGTGAATAATCTTGATTGTGGAAGTCGCTTCTACTCTGCACATTAGCCCGCGTTGCTCTCCTAAGCCACCATGAATTTCACTTTTAGGGAATTGATTATTAAATTTGCTGTGACAGGAAGCCGCGTGGTGTAGTCCTTGAAGTGTAACACTGAGACGTATTCGATTGAAAGAAACACACATTTTTCTGCCCGGCTGTGGTTTAGTCTGTCAGCACCTGCTTGATCCGCTCGCATGTGTCATATGGCCGCCTGCGCAGCTAAACTCATGAGAGGACGGTTTTCATTTTCACTGTAATCAATGCACTCTGCCCTTAGCTGACATTGCTTTCATCTTACATCTCTTCTTTCTCTTGATTTTTATTTTTTTCCCTTCTTCTCCTGCACTCTTGCCAGAAGGGACTACTACTCTTATTATCCGTAAGTGACTCCACCTCTTTGCTTTTCCATCGTTTTGTGATCCATCATACACGTGCATGTGCGCTTGCTGGCTGTCAATCATGAGTTACAAGAGTGTACCACTCTTTTTTTTCTTCTCTCAGCAGATCAAAAGTGCACAAGCTTCTTTCTGTGTTTTTTTTTTCCTATCTAAACATAACTGCAGAGACTCTTGTGGCAATCTCTTCTTAATATTGATTGCCTCTTGATTGTTTTCTCTATCCGTTAACAGGAAACCAGGGAACATGAATAAGACGCCAATTACCTACCGCCAGGAGAAGAGCCATATGGGCTCTATGGAGCGCAGTTTCACAGACCAGAGCACCCTGCAGGAGGATGAAAGAATGGCTCTTTCCTTCATGGATTCACACACTTGCGGCACACGAAGTAAGAGAAGTGCACCGCTGTGACACTCATGCAAGCTTTGCATAGCCCCGAACCTGACACGCATCATCCCTCACTTTGTAATCTTTTTGGCCGTTGCTCGATCGCTCCATAAATATTTCAATCAATTTCAACATGTGAAAAATCTCCTTCAGTATGATTTCTTGTCAGCGACTACCGCCTGAAGCCAACACAGAAACACAGAATCTCACTAGATGGCAAATAAAAAAAAATAAATGATTTGTGATTCTTGTCAGTTTTCTGCTTTCTAATGTTGTCAGCATCACAGAGGAGGAAAGATGGATGTGTTTATCCTAAAGATGCTCGAGATTCTTGTCTGCTTCACACTATCTGAGAAAGAGTTGCCGACGCATCAGCATAAGATCTATTACGAAGACATCTGTATCGAGACGAACTCTATTCAAAACTTCATGCCTGACGTGTATTTGTCATGTATCGGCCTGTAAAGTGCATTTCTGTGCTGCTAACACATTCAAACCAGTATAAACGTGACGCGCAAGTGTTAGAAAAAACGATAAATGTTTCAAGCCGCGATGTGTCTGAGTCATTAACGCTTCAGCTCGCTCAAACTGTGAATGTGTCTGTGTGCGTCGCTCAGGTGATGCTCGAAGTTCAGTGAACGAAGCCAGCAGCCTGCTGGGAGGCTCCCCGAGGCACCAGTGTGGACGTAAAGGTTCCCCCTACCACACGGGACAGCTCCACCCTGCCGTCAGAGTGGCCGACCTCCTCCAGCACATTAACCAGATGAAGACCGCCGAGGGCTACGGCTTTAAACAGGAATATGAGGTGAAAGGGCGCCGTTGTACTCCTATTTAACGCTGTGACATTATAAGACAGCATAGACAGCTATTAGTCCTGCACTCTGGCAACGTTAAATGAACAGCGGTATAAAGAATGGGTGCTGGTGCACTCATGCTGAGTTATTTAAAATGGAGCTATAACACTTTTCCTACTGTCTTATATGTGCTGTTGCAATGGTAGATGGACAAAGTTTCAAATAATGAGGTCAAAGTCTATGCAAGTAGTTGCTGTGAGCCAAAAGCTCAGGCTTCAGACTATTTGAAGTACTTGGATCGCATCTGTATCCTTTACTTCTTTGGCTAGTTGATGTCAGTGAGAGGAGTTGTCCTTAATATGGTCACTTCAGGTGCGCAGACACCTGCTCTGCCTGACACTGAAAGGCAGAGAAGCAGAGCACTTTGCAGGATTTAGAGGTTGCCGATTTATATATTTACTTGTATGAAAACGTGTTTGCCTTTCCCAAAGAAGAAAGCGTGAGCCGAAACTTCAAAGAGCAATGTTTTTTCAATGAACCCAGCATGAAGTTTGAGTTTCAGCTATGTTAATGCTAAAAGATGCTATTCTGCCTATGAAAGGCAATAATGAGCTGTCAGAACTCCGAGCTGAAGGTGTCACTAAACCACTGCTGTTGTATTTAATGGATTTCAATGGTTGCTACTACAATTTCACTCAAAGTGTAGCCAAATCTGCTCTTTTTCATTCTGCTGCCTCTTGAAAGCTTTTTTTATTGGTTAAAGTTGTTAAAAGTGATGCTACAGGGAGGAAATATACAAAAACATAGATGGAGATGAGCTTGTTTTGTTATTTTTAATATTGTGAGATAGTTAACATTTTGTGCTTCAGGTGCTTGTTTGGTTCAGTTCCATAATTTACACTTGTCGGGTGTGATCATGATATTGTGAAATTATGCCTAAAAGTACCACATTTCTGTCCAGTCCTCCCTTCAAGATCACTCTCTTATCCAAACTTGGACCGATTCTAGAGCTGCTTCTATTTTCACATTTCCCACTTTCGGGCCAAATGCATCTGTGCTTTGCAATTATTCAGAGGAGGTCGGGGAGCAAATATCCACTTCTGTGACAAACTGATCCAACTTTTGTATCGAGGAGCATTAGGAGGAAGCACAATCCAGAGAACAAACAGCATTTTCAAGTTGTTTAGTCCAGAGTTTCCAACCCCTTCGGTGACATTGGAGGCTAGCAATGGGGAGGAATGCTTTCATTTATTTATCTATTTTTTATTTTCAGTCACGGGGCTGTGCTCAATGAATTTGCACCCTGGGGTCAGCGAAGTTCTGCTGTAACGTCCTGAGGCGAACGTTCAATGGAAATGACCTGAGCTGTGGCATGTGCCAGCCAGATTCCAGAGGCACAAGTGCAAGCGGTCATGACGGGACTTTCAGAGCGCAGTCTAAAAATAGAAGTTCCACTGAAATTGGTTCAAGGTACAGGAGAAGATGACCTTAAATTTAGTACATATAGGTGCACTTGTTGATTTTACCTTGTATTTGGTCTTCTCTTCTTCTTAGGGGCATATTGATCGCCCAATTTAATTGTGGTTCCTTCCCTTCCTATAAATAAAAAGTTTAAATATATCATTATCATACCTTTTAAAGATGACAGGTGAAATTACACCTTTCCATTAAATTACTTACTAAAATGATATTTGCCAAGTTATCTCCAACAGCTCGGAGAACTTGGCTGATAGTGACGTTATTATAATTAGTATTACTAAATATTATTCTTGCATTTTCTGTAGTGTTACGGTGTTACATCCCAACTTGTAACACCTAGCAGTTGAAGGCTTTTTCTTCTGAGGGTTCTGCAGTTGTTTCAGTGGCAGATGGAAAGCACTACTTCTTAGACATGTCCTAGTTCTGTCCTGAGGCTCCCCCTCAGCAGGAATGCTTGACTTTAATTGCCAACATTGTTAGGAGGAAGGGTGTAATTGTGCTTGCTTTTGAATGCGCATACAAAAAGCTTCAAACACCAAGGAATTGCACTTGTTCTTTCTTATACACTTTGTTATCTTTTAGTTCCCTTTTTAGTCCACTTGGGATCTGACTGGAGTGGTACCCAGTGGAAAGAAAGAAACAGGTGTGAGATGAGATGACGATATGAATTTGATTTATTCCACAGAAAAGGAATAAATCTGACCCTGCAGAATCAGCTGTTTTTGTGCAATAATATTACCATATGTGGTGAAGCCACGTAAAGTTTTGTCCTCACACTATGTCAGTTTTGAATTTTCTGAACTAGAGGCTGTGTAAGTTCATGGGGATGGGCTTAAATTTGGTACATATTAAGTTGTCTTTGTTTTTCTAGCATTTCCGAGTACCTCATATGATTTTCCGGGATGAAAAATGCAACAAAATCAGTTGTATTTATTTTACTCACTCCAAAGTTCATGATCTAAAGCGATCACCCACTTTTAGCATCAGTTCCATTTGATAATCACTGTTTCCATAGCAAAACTGCACCTATTTGATGCTCTTCAACAAGCATTGGTTTCCTGGATATTTTATGCATTTCTGGGAAAAGCTTCAGAAAATAATAATAATAATACATTTTATTTGAAAGCGCCTTTCAAAACACTCAAGGTCACTGTACACAGTAGAATAAAAGCAACATAAAACCAAGAAGTTTACAGAATCATAAAAGCATAAGACATAAACAGGTAAAATAAGAGAGTGGAGAGTTTATGTGGGATAAGCTATTTTGTACAAGTGGGTTTTGAGTTTGGACTTAAAGAGAGAGAAGGAAGAGATGTTTCTTAAGTCAGGAGGTCGGGAATTCCAGAGTCGAGGAGCAGAGCAGCTGAAAGCCCTGCTCCTCATGGTGGCAAGATGGGGGGAAGGGACGGAGAGAGAAAGGGAAGAAGAAGATCTGAGACACCGAGATGGGGCGATGATCTGAACCAGGTCAGAGAGATATGGAGGAGAGAGATGATGAACAGCCTTAAATGTGAACAAGAGTATTTTGAAATTGATGCGATATTTGACCGGGAGCCAATGAAGCTGCTGCAGGACAGTAGTGATGTGGTGGACAGAAGGGGTCCTGGTGATGATACGGGCAGCAGAGTTCTGGACTCGTTGGAGCTTGTGGATGGATTTTTGACCAAAAAGAAGTGAATTACAATAATCAATCCGGGAAGTAACAAGGCTATGGACAAGAATGGCCGTGGCATGTGGGGTGAGAAAAGGACGGAGACGATTAACGTTGCGCAATTGAAAATATGCAGACCGAGTAATATTCGGCTGAGAAGTAAAGGATTTGAGTTGCATGAACTGAGTGCGATCAGACAGGTATGATTTAAACCAGGCTAGTGGAGTATGGGAGAGACCAATAGAGGCTAGCCTACTGAGAAGAATAGAGTGAGAAATAGTGTCGATCGAAGAGAATAAGAATGGAAAGTAAACCGGAGTCAGCTGCCATAAGAAGATCATTGGTTATTTTTATAAGTGCTGTTTCAGTGCTATGGGAGGGGTGAAAACCAGACTGGAACTGTTCATACAGATTATTATTAGTTAAATGTGAGTGGAGTTGTGTGGCAACTATTTTCTCAAGAATTTTTGAAAGGAATGGTAGATTGGAAATAGGCCGAAAATTCTCAGAATTATTGGGATCTAGACCAGTTTTTTTCAATATAGGGGTGATGGTGGCAATTTTGAGGGAAAGCAGGAACAGTTCCAGTGGTAAGTGAAGAGCAGATGATGGCAGATATGAGGGGAAGCAAAGAAGGCAGACATGCCTTAACCAAAACTGTAGGAATGGGGTCTAGCTGACAAGTAGAAGGTTTTGACAGATGAAACACAGATGAAATCTGAAATATCAGTAACCGAGGGGAACTGGAAAGCAGAAAAACAGTGTGATGGGAGAGGAATTACACAGGAAGAGCTGAATGGAACCTCGGAAACCAGATCTTGGTGTATTTTGTGAATTTTCTCAATGAAAAATAACATTAAAGAATCACAAAAGGAGGACGAGTAAAGATGAGCAGGTAAAAAATCTGGTGACCTGAAAGAAGAGTTGAACAGTGAAAACAGTATCTTGGTTGAGTCATCTTTTGAACAGATAATGGTGGAGTAGTAAGCAGATTTTGTTTGATTAATACACTCCTTATAATACATAATAGGATTATTAAACATTTCCTTGTGGATATTCAGACCAGTTTTCTTATAAAGGCGTTCAAGTCGTCGTCCTTTTGCTTTCAGAAGCCTGAGTTCAGCTGTAAACCAGGGTGCTGACTGAGACAATGATACAGATTTGGTTTGGCAACAGAGTTTAGAATACTATTGAGACTAGAGTTATAATAGGAAACTAAGTCCTCTTGGGTAAGCAGGTTATGAAAATGCAAATGACTAGAGAAAGCAAAAGAAAGAGTATCAGGATTGATTTTCCTAATATTCTGAAAAGAAATGGTACGAAGGTTCTTGGTTATAGAAAAGGTCATTTTGATATTGAAAGAAAGAAGCAAGTGGTCATAAATTAGCAGTTCATCAGCTTTGCAGTTAAAAGGAATAAGTCCAGAGCAACAAACTAGGTCCAAAGTATGGCCCTTAGTATGAGTAGGAAAGTTTATGTGTTGTTTAAAGCCAAAACTATCGAGGTAGGATAAGAAGTCTTTGGTGAGTGGATGATCACTGTTATCCATATGAATATTAAAGTCTCCCAGGAGTATTATATTAGGGGAAACAGTAGTTATGTGAGTCAGGAGATCAACAAAGTCACTTATGAAGACAGAATTAGACTTTGGGGGGCGGTAAATAACAGCTATGACAGTTGGAACAGGTCCTGAGAGTTGACAGACAATGGATTCAAAGGAACTGTAGACAGGTACAGACAATGGCGTGACTTTCCAGGTCTCGCGATAGATTACCGCGAGACCTCCACCACGGCCGGACTTACGAGGTTAAAATGCATTTTGGATTATATTTTGGATTATATACCTATGCGGGATCGTGGCCTGTCTTAAACAAACTTGTATCTCATAAAAGCTCTCCTTTGTACCTACATTTTGACACCAGCCTCATCTTTTAGCCATGAGTCATGATTCATGAGTCAGGTGTGAACTTTTCTCAGAATTGACTGATTTTTAAACTGGATTTATCCAAAAGTGTGAGCCGTCTACTGTGATGATGGGGTGGAAAACAGCAGTTTTTAATTGGGTCAGATATTCAGTCCACCATGACTTCACCAGTCCATGTGATATTTGGTAAAGTGTCCAAAGAAACTGGAAATTTCAGAATAGTAAGAAAGCCTATAGGCTGTGATTTCATGTTGTGGATCGGTGTTAGGTTCATAGCATAAACCTATTCGCTGGAACGTTCAAGACAATTCAACTACACAGCAAAAGCATTGAACACCAAGCAGAGCTCTTTATGATTCTCGTATACGAGGGAGAGAACTGTGACGAGCGCCGTTCCTTCCGCTCGAAACCCAGTCGCTCTCGTCCGCTCCCCGTAACACTGATGTTTTATTGAGGTTCCATGACTATACATAGGTTCATTAACATATGACGTCTACATACACACAAAGAGTACCTTGCCTGTGCGTTGTGTAAGCATGTGTGTGTGTGTGTGTGAGCCCGTGAAGACTCCCCAAAGCTGGTGCCAGGAGTCTAACGGTCCATCTAAACAAAAGGCTCTTATACTTAACCAGATACAGAGTAGGTGTCCTCCTATACCATAAATCAGTAAGAGCAGATATAACCTCTCTCCTGACCTTAAGTTGTGTGTGAATGCCAGAACACCCTGGAATGCACACAAAGTCTTTGCAGACTATTAAGGACCAAACCTCTACCAACATGACATTGATTATAACACTCTAAGCATATATGAGTAGATATTTCTAAGCATAAATGACAATCAACAATACAAATCCAACAATCGGTATTTCTCAGTTTTATTTATTTGTTTGTTTTTGTGCCCAAGGCTAAAAAAGGAGATTGATTTTTAAAGCACACATGCATTCACATTTGCAGAAAATAACCTTTATGTCACCTGGAATTATATCAGTGACTTATTAGATTATATTGACAGATGAACTTTTCACCGTGATGCCTGCATGCAGTAAACTTCCTGAGCTGATAGCTTGTATACGTACTTTTATTTTCACACAAGCAAGCAAGGGTTGTTGCTGGCTGTGGTTCAGGTTCTGTGTGTTGTTGTTTTGTTTTTATTTTTACAGCAGGAGAAGAGATATTTGTTTATTTCCTGTTAGATGTGAGTTTTTTCTTCCCACTGTCGCCAAGTGCTTGCTAATAAGCGTCATCTGATTGTTGGGGTTTTCTCTCGACTGCGTTTTTACCTTGAGGCAACTGTTGCTGTGTTATGAAAGTGAATTGAAATTGTTTCCAAATATGTGTTTGGCTTAATTTGCACCATGTTAGCATTGTTTGACTCCTCCCAACAAATGATATACTCATGCTGAAGGCTGCTGAAGTCTGGGTCCAGTTAAAGCCACAAGGTCAGTTTTGCGGCAGTTTCTCCTCCCTGTTTTATTTAAAGCTGGTTTTGTATGTTTTACTCCTGACCTTTGATGTGTACTAACTCAGTAAAGGCAAATTAATATATTTCATGCACTCACAATCATAAATGATACAAAATCCCAACACACACCTGGACTTGTGTCAGGGCACTCTAGCCACAGCCTCAGTGGAAGATAACTGTGAGCGTAAAGAGGCCATATAGCCTGAATGTTGAAAGTGGGAGACCATCAATCTGAAATCCTCCACATCATCTGCCCTCCTTATCCCACACTGAAATTAATTACCAAGGTTAAAGAGGCATTTGGATCACACTGTTGTTGTGCATATGAATAATTACCCTCATCTGGGCCTTAGAGATGACCTCAGTCTTGAGGTTAAACATCTCTAGCTCGAGTGAGCCTCATCGTCCACCGCTACCAGATATTTTTTTTTTGGCGGCGAGGAGAGGAAGTGGCTGTCTGGGATCGTTTTGTGTGAGAGGGAGACTGATGAAAAAGCACAGAGGAAAACAATTGAGAAAAGAGAGCTCTTGCCACCCAGTCACTCAAGCCTTCAAATAACAGTCTCCCTGTTGTGTAGTATTTATGATAGTATTTATCTCCCACTGCTCTGTTATTCTCACAAGTAATCATTAGACTGTGATGCCTAGATCAATACTGTCATTAGTGATGCCCGGTATATGTTTTCTGTTGGAGCACATCTAACAATACAAAGTGTGAATTTGCGTGTGTAATTATTTGGGAGCCAGAAGTCTCGACCCCGTCACAGCTCAAACATGGCAATGCTCCTTAATGTGCAGCTGAGGGTCCTTACGTTATAACAATGGTAATTTTCTATATTTTTCTTATTGAAGAGATGCAAACTAGCTACAAATTTATTTGACTTAACATACACCCAGAGCCTGGTTTAGTGTGTCTTACAGCTTTGTGTCCCATTATTGTCCAGAAACTTTTACGAACTCATTATTGAGTCACATGTTGCACTGGGGGACATGTCTTCTTCTGGAGCTCTGGCCCCAAGGCGCATAAGCTAAATCCAGCTTTGGACACAGCCAGTACGATTCAAGTTGCGGTTCTCATCTTTTAATGGGATTTGTTAGCACAAGGAAATGTACAAATCACCAGTTACCCTGTAATGTAGTGTGTAGGGGTTATTAGGTTTTTGTGTCCAGTGATATCAAGGGTCAGCCAATATTCCTCATGGTGTAACCAGTTCAAAACTTATGTGTCGCTGAGATCAAATGCCCTGTTTTCTTTTAACTATTATGATGATACTAATACACAGTCTTACCAATAACGAGCCCGTCTCTATCTCTGCTGTTTTATTTATTTATTCATTTTTTACATTTTACATTACATATCCTTCTCCTCTAGCTGTGCTTTGCTGTCTCTATCTTTGCTATCTAACGAAGGGCCCAAAACTCTGAATGCCTCTCCCCGATGGAACAATTGTGGCAGAACGTTGAGCTCACAACCTGAGGAGAAGTCCATCTCTGTCACCCGCGGCCTGAAACATTTGCAAAAAAAAAAAGAGAGGGAGAAAACAACTTTTGTCTCTGGTTCATGGTTTCCGCCTCTGGAACTCTGCTTGTAGACTCATTAAACTGTCCCTCACGGGCAAAACACACTCCACTCAAAAAAATCAATACACACCTCTTTGTGTGTGTGCTTGTGTTTTTTTTTTCCCCCCTCTGTGCTAAGAGTATGTGTTTTTATGGGGTGTCTTTCTCTATTATGAAGGAAAATGATGAGGAGTATCATATTACACTCCCTCGGCAGGCATAGGTTTTTATTTCCCTGCGGAGTACCTGCCCTCTGTAAAAACACTGATCAAGAATTTACAGTGAGCTGTAAAAAGGGCTTATATGTGTGGCGGTTTCTGTCACCGCCGTCGTATTCCCACCGCAGAAACGTACAAGTAAACAGCGGCAGAGCTTTACTGGAGAACTCAAAACTTTCATTATTCCTCTTTGCACCCTGAGGCTGAGGTTAGAAAGAATGATGGACTCATTCAAACACTGATTTGATGTTTAGTTGCAGCTGGGGCTACCAAATTATTATGTTTAACAAAATAAAAAAATAAAAAAATTGGCAGCTGGTGGTTTTTTTCCTGTCTTTAAATTTTTTTTTTAAACAAACATCGGTCAAGCGTGTTAATTCTGCTGTTTTCTACTAGAATATTTTCCAGCAGATACGATTTCTGATTGGATTTTGGCTGTGTGTGTGTGTGTGTGTGTGTGTGTGTGTGTGTGTGTGTGTGTGTGTGTGTGTGTGTGTGTGTGTGTGTGTGTGTGTGTGTGTTTGGCGGGGATTATTGTGAAAGTCATCACAGGGAGAGCCACAATTCATTCATTGTCATCTTAAAATTATGCGGTTGAAAAATTGATGGGTCAAAGTGACACAAAGATTAATCCAGCACAGTAAGTCTGCCACTGGATTGTTACTGTCATAAAATCTACTGAGACACTGATACATCATCACTATGTTAAAATTAAAAAAATAGATTTATAAGTGTAATAATTTAACAAATAAATGATGTGATCCTCTTGACTTACCCACCCACTGATCTTTGCCAGCGACGGTTTCTAATCAGTCCTTCGTAAGCCTGAGTTGTTTTTCTCCCCTTCACTGTTCTGCCATTCTCTCACAGTTTTTCCTGTATTTTTTCTTCTTCTTTACTTTCCTGCTTCTCTCTTGAGGCAGCAGGAGAGGAAGCAGAGCACTCACACAAGCAGAGAGAGCTCAGAGGTGTAGTGTCAATAAAATAAGGGAGGGAGAAAAGGAAAAGGTGGACAGAGAGAGAGAAGTAGTTGGTTACAAGAACAAGGGATTCGGAGAGAAAGACATACCCAGAAATGAAGTGTGTGAAAAGAGGAGAAGAAAGTAGAGAGGAGGGTGTAATCCTAGGCAGGATTTGGCTGGTTCTTGGCTCTCTGCGGGGGGAACTGCATTGTAATCCCCTGCTCAGCATGCAGACTTGGGCAGAGTTTCACAAAATTCCCCAAGTGGCTGCAAACCACTGGGGGTACACTGGTGTGTGCGTATTTTTATTCACAGATCTGAGGGAGCTGTTTGCAAGCTTAATTTAGCCACTGAGTGACTTATGACAACTTGGGCGAGTAAATGCTTGCTGGTGCATCCATGCAGACAGGCAGATAACGGTGAATGAGATGTGTTATAGTATGACTAAGAAGCCATCCATGAAGCAGGTGGTAGACAGTTTGTCTGCTTTCACACTCAGCACACTGTGATTGGTAAACTGCAGGTACACAAACAGCCAGTATGTCGCACAGCAGTAACCAGCAATGTGAAGTGGATTTATGTGGCAATTTCTATCTCACATAGCAAGTAAGTTATTTTTCTTTTTCTCAGGATTGTAAAAGAGAAACAAGAAGCCTGTTAAAGGCGTCTCGTGTGCTCTTAATAGCCATGTTACTTTGCTAATGACCTGAGGGTTAAAAGGCACGCTCTTGGTTAAAAAGCAATAACATCCACACTGATGGAGTTGTAAATGTGCTTTTTAAAAACCAAGCTAGGCTGGAGGTTCACTCACACAAATGAAAATGGACTACTTTACCCTTTTATAGTAAGCTTGTAGTCCCAAAACAAGCTAGCTCCTCTTCATTTCTTATGCTTTCTTTAAAAAGAAAAAGAGATACATAAATATATAAATAAATAAAGTATTCTGCACTATTACAGAAACACACGTAGCTTACTTTCTAAAGCCAAGAACAAAAAGATGCAAGTATGTTCTTTAGCACTTAGCATGACCTAAAGCTGATTGATTTTGGTTCCGTAAAGTAAGCAGTTGTCTTATTTTTTTTTTACCTTTTTAGTCATGTTTTTTTACTTTATTAATTCTGCTTCTCGGGGACATTTTCAAATATGAAATTGTTTTATCTCATCCAGCTGGACCGATGAGCTTATCCATCCATCCGTTTACATTTTCTGCTCCACAGTACTGGTCAGAATGTAATCAACCTTACACACAGTAATCACCTAATGGCTCTTCACCCGAACTGTGCTCGAGGTCAGGGTCACGTGTTTTTTTTAAAAACAACCTCTCAAAGCTTCATATGGACTGCTTTCAGCAGTGCCTGCGGTTCCTGCATTATCAGAACCATTAGTAGCTGTAGCCATGACGACAGCATGTATTGTTGTTTACAGTCCCACGCACTTCATGGAAGCATTTCCATCATCTTATGGTCACCTCTAATTCTCAGGGAATGATTGGTATTTGCTCAGTTCACTAGAAATCAAAAACACGAGCGTCTTCATGCACCACAGTGCCTGTGGCGGAGTTATTTTCTCTTATTATTATATTTGGGATTATTTGGAAGCAAATGCACAAGGTCCATCTGGCCGGAGCCTATATGTGTGATGTTAGGATTTTCTCCCCATGTCTGTGTGGGATCTTTCAGGTGCTTCATCCCACAGTACAAACACATGCAGTTAGTGGGGTTAGTTTAACTGGGGATTCTTAGTAGCTCAGAGGTGTGAACGTGAGTGTGAATGGTTGTCTCTCTCTCTCTGTGTAACCTACCCAGGGTGTACCACGCCTCTTTCTCTGTCGCTGCTGGGATAGGCTCCACCCCGCCGCGACCATGAATTACGTAATAAACGGAACAAGATGGCAAACACGCAAGATGATAGATATGATGATAGTGTTTGATTTTGTGTTTATCTGACAAATTGCTTTGATTTCTAATCTCTGGGCATGTTGTATTCTTTAATATGCAGTGCATCATTCACCTGCTTTAATTAAAGCTGAAGCTTGACATTTAAATGTGTTCATTAGTTTCAGATGAATGTAACTCTGACACTCTGAACTGTATGTAACTGACATTATTTCTCTGTGGGGAAAAAAAAAAAAAGAATTCTTGGATTATTTTGGTTTGCCTCTTGATACTTTCATTGACACAAAAGCTTTAAACCCAGTTCTAAATTGCTGAGGGCTTTAACAAGATTAGCTGCAAATGGGGGGTCCGTGACTTATTAGGGCTCTGGGATCAGATGAGGACTATCTGCGGCTAACACAGATCTTTTCTTTAATTACATATAATGCATAAAAGCCCAAACTTCCTAGTGTACAGGAGCTCTCGATCTAAGCTGCTGCTCCTTGTTGACCGCAAGATGCAATCGTCCTTTTCATCTTGGAAAAACATGAGAAAACTGTGATTAGGAGGTGTTTGATTTTGCTCTTGAAATCTTCAACAAGTGTCGTCTTCATCCGCAGAGCTTCTTTGATGGCTGGGACTGCACAAAGAAAAAAGACAAAACAAAAGGGCGCCATGACACCTTGCTGGGATGTAAGTAATCAGAAAATGTTTTAAAAAATCAATAAAAACACAGAAAATGTTGTGACAGTTGTATTTTCAATATTTCTTTGCTCTTTTATTTTTACCTGCCTCAGATGATCGACACAGAGTGAAGCTCCACCCTCTGTTGGGAGACCCCAACTCAGACTACATTAACGCAAACTACATTGACGTAAGTCTGATGCTGCTTTTCTGTTTTTTCCTGTCTTGGTTCAATATGGGACACAAATAGCCTCTGCCGAGTCTCTATCTCTCACACTCTGCAAAGCCTCAGTCCATCTCTCTCATTCCTGTAAGCCCACCAGTCTGCTGCCCCACTTTCACCTGGAGGCTTTCATCCAATCAGACACCGTTCCCGCCAGTGTTTTGCCAAATGCCATGGTTGTCAATTACCACATTGGATCCCTGACCCAGACTTACCTGTGCCATCACTTTTATTAAAACAGAACAGGATAAATATATTTAATGCTTTGCAGAGTAGATGAACCTTTCTGTACGATGCTACAAATCCCCCTAAATTAAATAGACGTCCCTTTCAATCATCCAATCTCTGGATGGGCCGAGCAGAGATGATCCTTTCCACCATTCACCTCCTGTCACACCACATGCAGTCAACATCTCTCACTTATCATATGAAATACATGTGTATGTTGCTAACGTGTCCCATTCATATGTGTTGTCATTCATTACAGCTAGCCGAGGCTATGTTTTTTATTGAGAAAACAGAAGTGCGTGTGCTTAGAAGGCAGCAGTTAGTTATTAATAAATGATTTAACCAGGAATGTGGGGGAAAAAAGCAGAAACTTGTGTTTCAGTTTCCCTGTGAATCTTCTGTCATAGTTGTGACACTGCTGTTCGTTTGAGAAATGTCAAGGGAAGTCTGGCAATCTAGATCTTGCAAAATCTATTTTGCACACCTCTCAGTGGGACTACTGTAAGTATGGCAGACTGTAAAACAAAAGAAAAAAAAAAGAGAAGTGCTTATGTACACCCAACTCCATTTGAGGATGGTTAGAGTTTAAATAATTCTTCTCTTTTTAGGATAACAGTCTGCCAGACATTTATAAAAGATATACATTAAAGACAAATTATGTCATTTTTAGTTCCTCGCATTGACTTGGTTTTGGGTGAATTCTACCTTTTGGCCAAATCGTATCATTAAATGTTTGACACTATAGAGCTTTCCCCCCCTCTTTTATTTCTCTGTACAGAAAGGCCAGTGGTGAGATGCTTTTAGAGAGTTCATTACAATGAGAGGGCATTAAAAACCTGGCCTGCTGTTAGGCTGTAGTTATTGTGAGGGTCTCCATTAGCGTTGAGGGCACAGACATGCGGGCATTAGAGGGAAAACACCACTCAGCAGCCACTACAGTGTCAGTGTCAGTGATGTTACTCCCTGACCCAGCGAGATGAATTGTAAGTACTCAGCCGCAGTGGAGCATATTTTGGACAGCCTTTGATTATTTCACCAGAGGTTAAATGGAAAAGTTTTTCCTCCCTCTGAAACATTATCGTGCTTTCAGAGCAGAGGGGACAAAGTGCTGGATCTCTGTTTTCTCTCTTTGTCGCTTAATGACTGGTTATTTGCATTTTCTTTCTGGTGTGTACAGAACTTTGCATATCTGAACCAGCTTCTTGTAGCATTTGCAGACCAGAGAGAGCAGAGCAGTGCTTAATGGCTGTTGCTACTTTGCATTTTATCTGCATCAAGAGTTTTGGGGTGGTCGTGACAGTAAACAAACACACATTTACAGTATTTATTTAAATTCTTAAACTCTAAAACAGATGACATTTACCCAGCAAAGAAATTGAACCTCCATGGGCTCACCTCATAACTGGTCTCAACAGGCTCCTCCCACTTCAGGAAGATACTCTTACACCATTACACTCTTTATCCATGCTGAGTTAATCTATGTAAATATTGTAAATAACAAATAGCAGTAATATCTTGTTGTTATATGTATAAGAAGGCCCTAAAAATACAACGATTTTCTCAGTTTTTGCTTTCAATTTCTACTTTTTTCGTCCAAATTTAAATCTGTTCACTTGCTTTTCTCACGGTGTTGTTGGGCAGTGTTCATGCAGAAAAAAAGGTGATAAGTTAATCAATAGGAGATTAGCAAAATCTGAATCTGCAGGTGCTTCAGGATTAACTATGATTACACTGCGCTTCGTGTGATTAACCCTCTCTCCCCATCCTCATGACGATTGCATACGCAGCCAAAAATGTGCGCCAAATCCTACGAGTATGGCTAGCTGGGATACGCAGACAAGGAGGACACTCATCTGTCATGCGAGGAGTCGATGCGAGTGTTGAGATATGTATGCATATGCAATTCTGTAGTGACAGGCAGTGCAGAGAGGGCCTTTGTTGTTGTTTGAAAAAGTGACAGACAGTGGTGTAATGTTAAATCCTTAAAAGCAGTACGACTCCTTTTCAGACACGGGATATGTTACACTTTTAGGCTTTATCTGCCTGTTAAAGTGACAGCATTGTGTTATAAAGATCTAATTCCCCTTTATGTTACTGTTTCTTATGGCTTCAGTATGTGCAAGGCTGTCTTACATTCAAACAACTTGTTACACTTAAGGCAACGAGTGCATCGTGCTCGTAAACGAGTCTTATTTCTGAATGAAAAGAAAAAATGCTTTTAAGTTCATGCTGTTTATACTTTTACAAGGATTCTGTGATGATCTGAGCAATTTATAAAGACGTAGTCATAATCTTATAGTACCTATCTGGTGATGTGACTGGATGCATTCACTTAGGAGGCATTTCAAAAGATGCCCAGGGTTTCCATTTGAATATGAAGATGACACGATCAGACGCTTTCAGATTAACAGGACGGGAGTGCATGTCTGAATGGCCTTCTAGCTTTCATCTGGACTCAAGACTGCCTCCTGGTAATGAACCCTGGCACAGGTTGTGCAATGTTCACACTTACCAATCAGTGGACAGCACCTTGATAGCAACACTCGCAGGCTGTTACAAGGTCTGATCAAACTGAACTTGGTCATCACATATTCTAACTAAAGCAAAAATGCTTTTTTAGTGTTTAAATCTTAATAAATTATACTAAGTCTGCCTTTGTGCCTCAGTGAGATTTTATGAATTTAAATCTGTAAAAAGGGTTTTAGTGTGTATATTACAGTGAAATTAGAGGAAGCCCTTATTTGATATTACTTGACTCATTTTCAGTTGTGTTGTAAGCTCGACTGTATAAAGGAAAACTTCAATATGGACTAATTTAAATGAAAACTACTCACTTGCTGTGAATCATGACATTTTTTATTGTTCTTGTTGTTGTGGTTCTGGCTCAGCCCATTCACTTATCACAAATAAAGCTTTTTTAATGATCAAGCCTAAGAAATAAAGTATGAACCAATCTTGTTTGCATTTGAAAGTATCTCTCTTACAATGGTATAGTTGTCTGTTTTCTAGAAATGGTCTGTCGCGGGTGGTGGTTGATAAATTGTCCCAAGGGGCACACAAGAAACTGAGACTGCTGTAGAGTCAAATTAGGTTATTTCTGTAGCTTAATTTGAACAGACTCAGTTAACCAGAGTGCTGTAAAAGCTATATAAAATATACACTTTATGGAACAGTCACTAATTAAACACACTACAAGTCAAATAAAACAGGTAAATAAGGCTGTTTTTGTATGAAAAATAAGATTCCTTGCTCAACTAGACCCAAAAGTAAGGGAGAACAAATGGGTTATTCAAAGTGTTTTCAAATGATAGAGACACTGTGCAGCTCTTATGTAAGAAGGTAAGTTGTTCCAAAGATTAGGAGCCACCACTGAAAAGACTCTGCTGTCTGGATGTCAGAATGTCCAAGAGGAGTTGGTTCGTAGACCTCGGTGCTCTGGTTGGATTGTATGGTTTCAAAAGTCCTGTTAGGTAAGGCGAGCACCAATAAGCTTTAAAGTGATAAATATTGAGCATAATTAGCTCTGGCCTAAAGGGAAAATGCTTTTTCCTTTTCTTTTTTCCTCATTGCAAATTGGTAGCACAGCTGTACTCGGCTTTGTTCATGAACTGACTGCCAAAGACTAAAAGTTAAAAAATTAAAATCTTGTGGTATCGAAATCTTGTGGCTAAATAAGTAACTAACACACCACATTCCGTTGTTAAGTGTTATATGCAGTGCACGAGTTAAAGCAAATGCAGAATAAAGAAGACATCATCTGGTTGTGCAGAATAACTGTAGGACTACCGCCTTGTTTAACTGTGCATCATGAATTTGCCAACGAGAGCAAAATGCTAAATAAGCAGAATACTAATATAAGCTTACTAGCTGCTTTGAATTTGCGAGATGCAATGAAAATACTGTTTGCATAATTTTAAAGCCAAATTCAAAAGGAAAGAAAACACAAATTTGAACAAAAACACAACTGAGAGATAAGAGAGTTGATCAAACAGGATTGGCCTTAGGTCACTGATTCACACAAAGTCATTGCGCTAACACACGATGAAGCTAATTCTTGCTGTTCTTTCATCAACACCTATGCACACACAGGCTTCCCTGCTGTCTGTAACCATACCTCCTAAAGCTTCTTTCATTAACTAGCCTATATGTCTTCTTTTCTACTTCCCACCCCACCTCGACCTCGGACCCTGTAGATTCGGATTAACAGGGAAGTAAGTACTTAACTGCTCGTTCTTCTGCCTGCCATTGCTCTATTTCCCTTTTCCCTCTACCCCCTTCCTCCTTACTCTTTCCACTGTCCTCTATCCACAAATGCTCAAAGGTCAGGGTGTATCAGGTTAGTGCGCATTAAACCAATCAAATGCAAAAGAAATGCCCTTTTTAGCTCATGATTTTAAATGAACACAAAGAGATGTGTCCTCTCTCTGGATGGAGGATCCTTCGGTTGTTATGGCAACCGTCTCATATGGAGAAAGCTTGGCATTCATGCTGATAGAGTTTGGCCAGGGCCTGAGAAATTGTGGATAGCAGGCCTCACAGCACTGGTCATCCATCTCCATTTCAAACATGTCCACATTTATCTGAGTGGATGCGATTCAGTTTAGCAATCCGTCAGCAATGTGGACGGACTCAAAATATTACGAAGATGCCCTCTGCAAAAAGATAAAAAATAGTGTTATCAACATGGATTGCCTCATCATACTGATTTGATGAGAGCCTGCGGGCTTGGCAGTCTTCTCAGATTATTCCTGACCTGCCTTCTCCCTCTCCACGGACTCCTGTAAGTTAAGTAATTGCAGCATCAATTATCATTCCAGCTGCTCCTCTCAGCAAACAGGGAACCATCTATGCAGTTTTCTGGCTGATGTTTTCATACAATCTCAAGGCAGTTGTCTCCTTTCGTTTAAACGGTTAGCTAAGCAGTGCTTATTTCCAGGAGGACCTCCTTTGAACAGTTTGCTCATCCTGAAAAGGGTTTATGCTTCAAAGTCCCTCAGGTGGTCTTTGTCATGTTTATCCCCCTCAAGGCTGTAGAGGTGACATCTCATTGTTCATTCATATTCAACCCATACTCGCCATATGAAAATGTCTGTCATCTATATCAAATGTTGTCGCATCCTTTGATATAAAGGTTTTCAGAAAACTTTGCTTTACTTTTGATTTTCCTCTTGAAGACTGCTGGTGTCGTGCATTGATGTGTAACGTGTGCAAGACACGGATCCAGCTGTATGGCTTGTGACAAGTGGAAGAATTTCAGGATGAAATTTCCTCTCGGGTTGCTAATTCGTCGCCCAGTGCATATAGCACCTCCAACGAAAATTGATTTATTTTTATGAGTAGGCACTCCGAGGCAGAGATGGCTAAATAAACCGGACACCTGAAATTTAGAAATGCACACCTGTAGGTTCTTTATCATATCTTTATTAAACTGTCACAAGGGTTCAGGCATTGTTTGCTTAGCTAGCCTGACAAGCTGAATAAATAGCTTATTTTAGGGATGTCAGCAGTTTTTCAAGAAACGGCACTTGTTCGCCAGGTGTCTGCGCAGTCAACGAGGGTAAAGAGGCGGTCTGGAGGCATCAGTAGGTTAGACAGCAATGACGAATTAGACAGAAACCAGGCTTTACAGAGGGGAATGTAGGGAACGAGGGAAGGAAGAGGGAAGCACAGAGAGAGAGAGACACCCATACAGCTGTGCCTATGGTGCAGATCGCTTACTCAGCATGTCATCCCTCTTCTCTGTTTCAGGGCTACCATCGATCCAACCACTTCATCGCCACTCAGGGTGAGTATCCCGGCAAGGCTGTGGTGTGTAATTGTGTGTGCGGGAATTCAGTACAGCGAGTACCTTTTGTTGAAGTTTAATAAATTGAAGATGATCCAGCCAACGATCCTACTCATGCACAGTCCCTTGCCAAAACCATCTCTCTGCCAATTTCAAAGGTGATAGTGTGACTATCAAACCGTGGAGCCTGTGTTAGGGAAGTCACTGAATTAATTATGAGTAGAGTTGAATAATTAAACACATTAATTATAGCTTCTTAGTCTCTGTGACATGTGGAGCGATGTGTTCATTGTCACGCAGAGAACCTTTAGTTCAGTCGCTGTCGCTCAAATGCACTTTTGCTTCAGATGGTCACTTGGGATCTGCAGGAATATGAGCGTTCCCTCTTAGGAGGAGCTAGTTTCTAGGGAGCTCCCATCACAAAATCCCTAAGGGTCTGCTCATCCTCCACCCGCACCTCCTTCCCCTCCTGTTAAACAGATAGAGGCAGATGAAACGTAAAGGAAAGAAAGAAGATGTCAGCTGCACTTTCCTGTTTCAGAGCTTTTTCTTCCAACGTGATCCCCGTTTTTAAAGCTGTTTTTCACTTCCTAAACGTCTCCTGCTCAGATCCTGGTGAGTGACTGGCGGTCCCCCGGGCTTTCATCATCAGCTACTGCTGTTGTTTTGTCACCCATTGCCTCTTCCCTTCTGCCTGCCTGGAATTTCCAATAACTTTATTGATGGTACAGTCTCGAAAGATCAGTACCCTGCCATCTGAGAAAGGACACTTAGGTCGCAATAATACAAAATTTCACAGCAGAAACTCCGTTATTGAGAGGGCAGGCTTTGATGCTGCCGTTTTTGTCTCTTTCTCTGTTATTTCTTCCCTTTTCCCACTAGGTCCTAAGCAGGAGACTCTCTATGATTTTTGGAGGATGGTGTGGCAGGAAAATTGCTTCAGCATCGTCATGATCACTAAGCTGGTGGAGGTTGGCAGGGTAAGTGATGTACACTCTCCTTTTCCTCCCCCGTCCCTGTCACCAATCAGTGTTCAGAAAAAGACCACATTTATCATAAGGGGACTTTTTGGTGTCAATATGAAAGGCTTTTTGTGCGTTTGCTACCCTGCTCTGCATGGAAACTCCAGCCTAAAGGCCATTATGGTTTATTGATGATTTGATACCATAAGCCTGTGAAAGGAACAATTAAACATTTTCGATGAAAGCGGACAAGAGAAGATCAACACTACTTTCATTTCTGTGCGCCGTGCTCCAGGCAGCGGTGAGTTAGAACTGAATGGAAAAAAACGAGTACTGCAGAAAGATAATATCTGGTGAACTGGAAGCTTTTTGGACAGATTAAACTAAATGTATGGTAAATGACTAGTTTTAGAGGTGCTGACCTGCAGACTTTGTTAGCTTACGCTACTGTCGCACAGGAGACAAAACTACTGGAGCCGAGTGCAACGTTGCCCTTTGAAATGGTTGCTTTGAAGACAGGGGCCAGTGCTTCAACCACTGGCAGTCACTTGCCATCATCAAAGTGGCTTTGCTGTGTCAAGACGATAAAATGGCAGGCTCAGTTTGCAAATAATTGGGGGGAAGTTGGCAATTACATGCAGTATATTTGTTTTAATATGGCAATTAACTGTGATACGTCAACACAAATACAAATCTGTTGCCTCCAATATACACAGAAAGTCACATTAAAGACAAATTCAGTTAATTACATTCAGATTGAGTCACAACTTCATAACTGAAACAGAAACTCCTCCACACATAGATAGTTGCTGCTGGATGGGGATTTAAGTGGAGAATAACATCCTTGACAACCTTGCTTTTATATGGTAAATGGACTGGTCTTTAAATAGCACTTTGCTGCTCTACCTGAGCACTCAAAGTGCTTTATACAACTTGCTGACAATTACAAACAATCAGAGGGGTCAGTGTCTTGACGTAGGATATTTGGCATATCCTGGAGCAACCAGGGATTGCACCACCAACCTTCTGATTAGTAGATGACCTGCTCTGCCTGAGAGAGAGAGAGAGAGAGCATTATCTGGACGTGTAACCAGAATACAATCAGCTGAATTTCATCCCCTACTGCTGAGAAGCACAGATTGACTTAGATTGATTGCAACATGTTGGCAATCTGTCTGCATTTATAAATTCCATGCCAGTTATCTGCAAACTTTCACCGATGTATCTGAGATTGATTGCAGTCAGTTCAGTTCGCACAATAAGTGTTTGGAGACACGTTGCCTCCCACCCGGTGATCCGTGCAATTGCCCTGTGATTGAAAGCGGTTGGTCAGAGGTCGAGGGTGTTGCGGCTCAACCTATGGGCAACCAGTTGGTCGCTGTTACAAGTTGTAATAGGTCACTGAATGCAACAAAGGTTCAGTGAAATCTTTGTGCAGCCACCATTCTTGTTTGTTTTGTTTTCTTTCCTAATCACAAGGACATTGCCGTCCTATTTTTACTCTGTCGTGACTCAGCCTTTGTTTGGACAGTACCAGGCAAATTGTTTCCTTCCTTTTATGTCATTAAGCCAGCCATCTGCTTCTGGTAGATTTATTTAAAGATTCTGGGGGATTTATTTAAACTGCCTGTATTTAACACACATGCAGTTTATTGTGCGATTTCATGCCAAGCTAATGCTGCAAAACACCAACAGAGAATATTTCCCTGCTTATTCTTGGTGATAGCAACTTACTGTATGCTATCATAATTGTCTCATTTACCTCCTAACCAATTAGACAGGCAGGCTATTTTATTGATCCCTCATTTAGCCTGCTGTGGTGTTACAGCAGCATAGTATAGTCTACAATAAACAATAAATTAACAGCAAAGTTGTGCCACAGGCACCTAGTAAGGGTCATTATGGGAGAGTTCAAAAATTGATACATACAACAGTGATAACAACAAAGAAAAGCTAAAATGAGGTTAGTTAAAAAAAAGCCTGACATTGTGTAAGGGTGGTGCAGATTGCATTAATCAATAATATGTACACTATAAATCTAAGAAAAACAGCTGCATGACGGTTCAAGGGTAAATTATTAAATGTCTTAAGCTACAGTCAGACAGTTATATTTACTTTTTCAGATTGCTGTTATGCATTTTCTAAAATAAATGAAGTTTCAAGATGTGTCTTAGAAATCTTCAGATAAAGCGTGCAGTTTACTGATGTTATTGTGTTGTAGTGTTTGTTTTATTCTGAAGCCGAGTGCACCCACGGCTTTTTTTCTGCCTCAGAGATGACTTCTATTGCTCCAACACTGGGCTGGTTCTGTTAGCTAGGGGCCAGCTGGGATGAATATAAGGATACTTTGTAAACACACATCAACAGCAACTTGTTGCTTTTAGTAAGTTAACTTTAATTTGTAGCTTCGGCTGACCGCAAATCTGACAGAAACAATATATTTAAAGTATTGCCCAAGGATGGACCAAAAGTCCTATTGTATTTTTACTTTTATAAATGAACTCTGTTTAAAGATAGCTTTAACTTTCTGTACCATGTTCAGAAACCTGTCTCTGTGTGCTACTGTGGAGTTTTTTGGTGAATGCATGCATTTCAAACATCATGAAACTGCAATCCCTGCAAATGCATATATACAGTATTCCAGGCCACAAATCTAGAGCTGCTGTCTGTGAACACACTCTGCTTGCTATACTTAAGCAGTATTATTTTCTACCTTACATAAACATAGTTACTTTAAATTCCACCTTAAATATTCCAGCCTCTTCAGTCGAGCCGGGAGAAACATATACTGTGGCGGATGGTGAAAATCACACAGTAGTCGTTTGTCCAGTTTGGAGAAGTGATCTGTGTGGCTGAATCCAAATAACACATCCATTAAATTAAAAAGAGTTACCTCCATTGTTCTGGGTGGTGGTACAAAAAAGAGATTACTGCCCTGCTGTTCATTATGTGATTATTGTGTTTATTGTGTTATTGTGTTCTCTTTACTCTCTAAGATAAGATATCTGCAAAAGAACAGGTTGTTATTTTTTCTACCACATCATTTGAAGTGTGGACACCCCCCCCCCCCCCCAAAAAAAAAAAAAAAAAAATTAAACTTGTTAAATTTCACATCACTATATTTCTGTTCTCGTTAAACCATGAAATTGAGTACTTCATGTTTATTATTATCATCTCATTATTTTGAATAATGTTCATGCATTTTACAATTATCTCCTTTACTTTGGAATGAATTGTTGAAAATGGCTTGGTTGTGTTTTTAAAGAGTAGTATTTTATTATGCGCTCTCTCTAAATGCAGTGCTTTCATTTCAAATGTCGCAGGAAGGATTTTAGTCCCTAGAAATCCAATACTGACATGAGGAAACATGCTAGGGCTCTTAGATTTATCTAACAAACCCTAACTTAAGCCTTCAGACCATTACTCTTCATTTTAGGAAGTAAAGATGACTGAGCCTCCAGTGTCCTTTGTGAAAAGATTTGAGAACGATCTTATACATCCAATGATCTTTTGCTTGAGTTAGCGCTGCCTGTCAGTGGGAATTCAGCAGAGAGCCGTCGGTTCATGATGGAGTCTAAAATGCATGGCTTGTGCACAAAACCATAAACCAACCCGCTTAATCCACTCAATAAAAGTGTGGGTAGTGATTTCACGCAACACAGTGAGCCATTTGTTAACATGCTGATAGTATATAAAAGGAAAACTTAAAAAACAGATTGTGTCTTGACTATTCTCTGTCTGCAGACTGACTGCTCTCACGTTTTCTATAGTTTTGCAGTAGTTTACAAACTTCGCCTTCGCGTTTTTGAAACAGGTGAAATGCTGCAAATATTGGCCAGAGGACACCGAGATGTATGGTGACATCAAAATCACTCTTCTTAAGACAGAGACACTCGCTGAATACACAGTTCGCACCTTTGCTGTGGAGAGGGTGAGTTTTGCATTTCTTTATATTTTCAGTTTGTGATTGCTCTTTCCTGGTAGAACATCATCTATGATTACTCGTAAACACATTCCTTTTATCTTGTTCTGTTTTTGCTTCATCTCTTTCTGTGATTCACCAATGTAAACACAACCTAATCATGTTACCTGGTGATGCATTAATTTGGATTAGAAGTAGAGCATTAATAGAAGGGATTAGATACTAGATGGGGTTTGCTGATGGACACGAGGTCCATGTGTTAAACTGAGAGGAATTAACACCAGTAGCTTTGTGGATGCCCCTGCTGTCTTTCCAGCATAGCTGTTACAGTGCCGTGCCCCCGATGGCCTCCATCCTGTCAATCTCCTGGGGGATCTCTCATTGGAAGGGCTCAGAGCAGTGCTGGAGTGACAGTGGCACAAACACAGCATTATCATCACACTGTCACAGTCGTTCTCCACGGGCACAAACTGCTGCTTATTCAAATCGGCATGAGTTAGCGAGCTGGTGACAGCTTGTTTTTCATAGCTCTTTTACTTTCTTTTTTTGGATTTCTGTCTTCAACAAATCTTTGCTTTGCATTGCTTTACTTTGTCATCTCTGTATGGAAGAAGAAATTGCGACGTGACTGCAGCAGCCTCCCAGAAGAAAAGAGAAAGCTGCTACCCCTCCTTGAGCTCCCTAGAGCCTTAGTAATTCCTTTCTGCACATCTGTCAGATTGCAGCTGCTCCTAACATGCGGGGCCCAGAGGCCTAACTGTCCTAGAAGACCTAACACCCCGCGTAAATAATGTCCTGGGTGTCCTCACTCTGAACCAAAAAGAATTGTCACATCTATCACAGAGGGGAAAAGTCTCCGAATAGTTTGTAGCATATCTTCTGCGAGATCAAGGCCTGTAGGCTTTTGCTAGCATTAGAATGCCAATGGTTTTTGTTTTTTCCCTGAACTACTAACGTGCACTGTGTTTCTGATGAAAGAGAGGATACTCGACCAAGCATGAGGTACGTCAGTTCCACTTCACATCCTGGCCTGAACACGGGGTGCCCTATCACGCCACTGGATTGTTGGCTTTTATACGAAGGGTTAAAGCTTCTACGCCACCTGATGCTGGCCCTGTCGTGGTTCATTGCAGGTACCGTAATGCCTTGCAAGTGCTATATATATGTTTTAATAACCTTTTGATAAACTTTTGTATTTATAACTGTTATACATTATTTTGGCGTAACAGATATGTATAATCTCTCTCTCTCACTAAACCGCTGCACTCTACTATAAGATATCTATGTGTCGCTCTAACATGGGCATGAATGTGATGGTAATTTTGCGCTTTTAAGGATTTCTTTCAACTGTTTGAACTTTTTTTTCTTCGGGGTTGGAAGAATTGTACAGCAAACATATTTAATGGTTTTAAAAATCAAGAATTGAGTGTGCAAGTTTGAATTTATCTTGGATTTTCTCTAATGCTCACAGGGTCAAATTTATTTATATATACGTCATCCCCACTAATAGTTCTGACAATAAACGTCTGACAATAAGACCTTTCTCCAGAAGGCATTCGGCTTGTTCATGTGGGCAGACAGAGATTTCAGTTGAGCTTGAAGGTGACCGTTTTGAAGCAGAGGCTTCATTCTTGTTTGACAACTTGACAGTTCTTCAAGTTTGTTTCAATGTGGACATTGACTGAAGTTTCCAGCAGTTTCCAGTTCATGGTTCATGTAGGCTTGAGTCTTATTGGTTGAGTTGTTCCTGAACATCCTAACTTCCTCTCCTCTGGGGCGGCAACTTTCTTCTTCTAAACCCGGGTAAAGTAGTGACACATCCGAATAACTTGTTTGATCTGATGATCTTGTATTATGCAGTTATTTAGAAATGGCTCTAAGAAACCTTTCCAAATTGTGTAACTCTACAATTCACCTTCTTAGATCTTCACCGACTTTCCCATTGCTTTGAGGATCAGCCAGTACAGTGACTCAAACAAACAAATCCTTTTTATACTGCAAAGAGATAATGTCAGTTGTACTCCATCCTGATCATTACTGAGACGTTTAGAGACATCTTAAAATCTAAATCACCAATAATTAAAAGATTTTGGGGAGTATGTCTATATTTTCAGCCTATATGTATACCTTTGACCCTGTGTAGATGAGAGAAAATCCAAAATAAATTCAAACTTGAGCAGCCATTTCTTGTTTTTTAAAGCCACCAAAGATGTATACTGTCCAGTTAATCCCATCTGGAAAAAGAACAGCTCATTAAAAGCCCCAAATTACAATGACATTCATGCCCACGAGTGTATGAAAACCTTTGACCCATGTACTTGCATTTTGTAGATATAGAAGATATAGCAGATCTGTCACATTCTTAGCCATTTAAACAATATTGATTACTTATTTATAACACAATGATTATATTATGTTCCATTTGTGTCAATGGGTCCCTCATATCCTATGCACAGACCTTTAATGTTTTAAGACACAATTCCTTATAAAAGATGGTCTTTCCGTTGCAGTGCAGGGGCAGGTCGCACCGGCTGCTACATTGTGCTGGATGTCATGTTGGACATGGCCGAGTGTGAGGGCGTGGTGGATATCTACAACTGCGTCAAAACCCTCTGCTCTCGACGTATCAACATGATTCAAACGGAGGTGAGGACAGCAGTGAAATCACAATTTCTTGCACATCTCACATATTTAGCAGGTGACATCTCGATCCTTAATATAATCTTCTCAAACCCCCCCAGAAAAGCCAAGCTTGTAAAAATTCCTTTTTTCCTTCTGTTGTTTGGGAATTCAAAAAGTGAGGGGGGTACATTTCCATACTCCCACTTCTAGATGTATGTAAAGGTCACGGCTAAAGTTTTAGAGAAAGACTGTCTCTTTGTCAGTTTGCTGTGTAGGCACGTGCTGTTCTTTGATGTGCACATCATTTGCATTTTTACCTCTTATTATGTAAATCCAACGTTGACTTGGCTGTTTATTGTATTTGTAGCTATTTGCAGGGGCGCACTAATTAAATGCACACTGCATGTGTTTGTTTACAAATAAATATTTATTTATTCTCCAGCGGCCTTGATACACCACTAACATTAAAGCACATGTTTAATTCAGAACAAGGCGGGTTATGAAAGATTTCTCCCATTCTGACTATTATTTGATTATTTACTTACGTTTCTCACCTGCTTCTGTTTTAACCTGCGTCATTTGTAGTGTTTAGCATCTGGTTGCTTACAACCTTCAGATAACATATTTTGATGTGTTATTCAAAAGCCAGAACGATGAACTAAATTATGTCGCCTGCTGTCTTTTCAGGAGCAGTATATCTTCATCCATGATGCTATTCTAGAGGCGTGTCTGTGCGGAGAGACGGCCATCCTGGTGAATGAGTTTGCTGTCACTTACAAAGAGATGCTGCGAGTGGATTCTCAGAGTAATTCCTCTCAGCTTCGAGAGGAGTTTCAGGTCAGTGTTGCTGCAAAGTCAGAATGAGCCATAATAATGATCCACTGTGTACAAATTAGAAGTCATTTGTAGTTATGTAGTGTAGGTTTGCTCAATTTAGTTAATATTGTTTGGCTGATATTCAGATAGTAACACAGCCACCGGACATGCACATACTTTTCTTTAGCTGAAAGTAAGATAAATGTATTGTGTATCTCACAGGTTGTGAGTTTCAGGCTGTCTGCCAGTGCTTTAACTCCAGTGCTCTCTCAGCACCTCACATTCAGGGTACCTGCAGACCCTGTAACCAGTGTTCCCTAAACACCCTCGCCTGCAGGCAGTTGATTCAATTCAGTTCAATTCTTTTGTTCTTTTTTTTAACATATAGCGCCAGTTCACAACAACAGTCATCTCAAGGCGATTTTTATTGCAAAGTAAAGACCCCAGAATATTCGAGAGAGCACACCAACGATCAAACAGTCCTTCCAGCTGCAGCAGGCTCAGGGAGAGCCAGCCATGTTCTCGGGGGAGCGAAGTGAAAGTGAAGACAGAAAGGACCAACATAGAGACAACTCAGATAATAAACAGATATGAGCATGAGAGAGGAGACAAAACTTGATCACAGACAGAAACACAAAAGCTGTTTTTAAATACGGGCCACTTTAGTTATGTGAAAATAAGCATCGTCAGCAACAATAACATGAAGCTGAATCGTTTTCTGTATGACTTTGTTAGTCCACTCGTCATTATAAGATTACTTTATTTCATTGAGGTTTACAGGCATTAATTTATCCACAGCAATCAAACCATCAATCAGTCGGAAGTTTGGACCTTGGATCATTGCAACACCCTGATTTTTTTTTTGGGCCATTCTGTTACAGAATTGCTGCTGTGTTTGACATCATTGTCCTGTTGCATGATCCAGTTTCAACCAAGCTTTGGCTGTTAAATAAATTGCCTGACATTTAAGTCTAGAATACTTTAGTACAAAGAGGAGTTCACGGTCAACTCAATGACTGTAGGGCGCCCAGCTCCTGTGGCTGCAGAACAAGCCCAGATCATCACCTCTACCTCCATCTGTGACAGTTAGTATGAGGTGTTTGTGCCGTTGTGCTGTGCATCATAGTCAAACATCAGCACTTTGGTCTGTCCAAAGGACATTGTTGCAGAAATCTTGTGGTTTGTTCAGATGGAACTCAAATTTAGGTCATTTCCAAGCAAGTCATACTTGTTCAGTTTTTTTCTAATTGTACTGTCATGAACTTTAACATTTAACATGCTAGCTGAGGACTGCAGAGTCTGAGGAGCAGCTTTTGGATCTTTTACAGTTTCTCTGAGCACTGCACGGTCTGACCGTAGGGTGAATTCTCCTGGGATGTCCGCTCCTCGGAAAGAGGGGACACACTTAAACCCTCCAGAGCACCAAAGAGCCAAAACATGTGCTTTTACAGGTGCTCACGGTTGTTGATGATCAATTAGCCAAGTGCAGATGATTAGCAGCACCCGGCTGCTACTTACCCTCTTAATTCTTAAAGAAACAGGAAAGGTGCAGTTAGCATTTCCTCGGACAGCACTGTCCCGTGAAAACTTTCTTTTTCACATGACTATTTTAGCAGGTGTTTTCAGTGTACCTGGATTCCACTGCGTGGTTTCCCACAGGTTGAGAATATATTTGCGGTAATTGCAGCTACACCACACAGGTGTTCCATAAATATCTCACATGCAGTCGACTTTTAACCAAAATATGTGAACTGCTCATCCAAACAACTTCAAACACGCCTGTCAGATATGAAGGAGAAAGGATGAACGGTTGTTTGGGAAAAACAAATAAACACACAGACACGCATGCAGAGACGAAGATGCTCTTCGTAGCGCACACATCAGTTCATCAAAGAGCGCATAAAGGAACAGACTAATAGATATCTCTGTGTGGCGTGTTTGCATCTATAATGTATGTGTGCGTACATGAAACATGATGTTAGTTTCCATTGTTATTCTTTGCCACTGCCACTTATGTCCCCTCGAGTGGTTTAAAGGAATTTGCTCTCAGAAGATTTTATTAGGTTTTGATTAGGAGACAGGAGAGCCAGCTGTGTTCCAAAACACTTTACCTGCTTCATTCACCTTCCTCTGCTGCTCGCTGCTCAACCAGCACTCACTGTGATTTAGCATTTCAAAGTGCTTCCGAAAAAGACTTGCGCTTTTCCTTATGATTTTGAGCCATTTAATCCTCATAAAATATGCATATTGTATAAATTATGATGGATGTATGTAGGGAGCAGTAATGTTGGTGGTAACAAACTGTTACCTTTTCATATAGGAAAGTGTTTCACTCCCCGCTTTGATCCTGTAAACTTCTCTGTCAGGCATTGATGCTAAAAGCCTCCCAACCAACCAAAGAGCTGTGTTTGCCTTTTACTCTGTCATCCTGTGGCTAACAGCCAATTGGTAGCACTGAGATCAGCAAGTCACAGATCTATTATTGATGCTAGACATTAATTATTCAAATATTTTTTTTCAAGTTGTTTAATGTAATTATGATTCGATTCATTATGGAAAATTAGTATGCAACATTTCTTTTTTATTTGTTTTATTGCACTCAGCTTTGTTACGCAGTTTGCCAATCCTATGCTTTATTCCTCAGTGTATAAAAGACTAAACCAATTACCATCATTGGTCTTTTTTGTATTCTCTTTTTTCCAGTCCTCCCTCCTCCTGTCTCGTTCACTTCCTCTACCTCCTTCTCTTTCCTAAGATCTCAGACTCCTCTGCGGTGCCTCATCACCCCTCACATATTCCACTTTTAAATGGTTTCTCAAATTTCACTTTATCATCACCTTCCTCTCACCTGGCCTCTTACACATTTCCATTTGCAGACGCTGAACTCTGTGACTCCCCACGTGGATGTGGAGGAGTGCAGCATTGCTCTCTTACCCAGAAACCGAGAGAAGAACCGCAGCATGGATGTCCTCCCGCCCGATCGCGCCCTTGCGTTCCTGGTCACGACAGAAGGGGAGAGTAACAATTACATCAACGCTGCTCTCGCTGACAGCTTCCACCGGCAGGCCGCTTTCATTGTGACCCCTCACCCTCTGCCGGGCACCACGGCCGATTTTTGGCGGCTGGTTTTTGACTACGGCTGCACGGCAGTGGTCATGCTCAACCAGCTAAATCAGTCAAACTCTGCCTGGGTAAGGTCAAAGTGTTAGGTACTTTTTATTGCCATTGATTTGTTGACACTGAAAAAAGAGAGAGATGTCTTAAAACGTTTGAGATCTGACACACACACACACGCGAGCATGCACACACACAGAGGAGCCACTGTTTGCCGTGCAAGTTTTTACTCTCAGTCTTGGGGTTGTATGAAGTTTATTCGAGACTTTCCCTGACATCCCCCGCCTGTACAGTTTCTGTATCTTACTGTGCTCGGGATTAGTTCTTTCATGCCATTTTGTTGGGCTTTGATCCCTGACCACATTGATCTCAAGGCATGACTAGATAACGCTCGCCCCAGTTTTTCCTTCCCTTCTCAAGATACATCTCTGAAGAATAGGCTTGCATTACCCTCCAGCCACATCTTAGATTTTTTTTTAAATAGCTCACATTTTTTTATGAGCATATATGTTTTTTAAAAATAATTTGGTTTAAATTATTTTTAAACCAACAATATTAAAAATAATTAGTGGAAACATAACATGAGATTAGTGGTCATTAACTTGTCCTTTTTAGCCTTCGGGACTTTTAAAGTCTTTGCTAGGCTAAATCCTGAACACTAGCTATTTCATGTGGTTGGAGCAGGTGAATAAGGGCTTAAGATGACATTAGGTGAAAAAAAAAAAAAGAAATAAACTGTCATGGAATTTGAAAAGATCAGATCAGTGACTGCCACACGTTATTGCCATCTTCTAAA
Source organism: Neolamprologus multifasciatus (assembly GCF_963576455.1). Taxonomy (NCBI): domain Eukaryota; kingdom Metazoa; phylum Chordata; class Actinopteri; order Cichliformes; family Cichlidae; genus Neolamprologus; species Neolamprologus multifasciatus. The sequence goes on from NC_140449.1 coordinate 7,533,833, forward strand.
GTCTTAAAACAGAACCCACGGGGAGCGCGGAAGGCTAATTAACAACAACAACAATATGCTGAAAAGTTATTATGGATTTCTCTACCCCAGCAGACCTGTCTTTTCCATGTGGTCATGCATAATCATATCTTTCACATAGTTTCTTCTGATTACGACATAAGAAATCATTATAAGCATCGAGCAAACATGAAGCGTGTAGTTTGCTTTTGTGTCCCTAAAGAAAAGTAAAGATTTTACTCTTCAAGCCATTTGTCTGCTGGAAGAAACAGGATTTAATGAGCTTGTGGTAGTAATATAGGAAACCAGACTGAGAAGCTGTTCAAATGTAAGTCCTCGAGTTGTAGCAGAAGGAAACGCATAGTCTGTGAAAGAGCCAAAAGCTGGCACAACCTGACTGCATTTTGTTGGAATTAAGCTTAAAGGAGATTGGCAAGCTTCCAGTCCTTAATGGCACATAAATAGTTGTGCAGAGAGAACGATGTTGCTGAATAATTAAGCTTGCGGGACAGGTACAACTGGGTCTCATCAGTTTGGCAATAAAGGAAGAAGAAATCTTTGCAGTCCAGTAATGTAGCCCAAGGAAAAGCATTCAAAACAAGTGAGAACGGTCCTAAAATAAGGATGCAGCCTACAAGAGTCAAAAACAATTTAAATACATAAGTCTGCAACATAAAGTAACGCTGGCCTTCATCAATTTATTATTAATACTGCTAGAAGGACAATTTAAAGTACTTGTGTATAGTCTCATAGTACCTTGTATTTATAGTCTTGCATAATGAATATGGGCATGAATAAGGAGTGAGTTGCAGAGTTCACCTGTAAAAGCCAAAGGCACTGAAGATAATAGCTCACGCATTCTCCTTTGTGTCCTTTAGGCATTAGATTTACAAGGTTTTCAGTCCGTCTTTAAATATTAACTTTGTGAAATATGTATTACGGTGCATGAGATCCTTGAAAAACAGGCGCTTACTCTAAATGAATTTGGTCTAAGATGGAAAAATTTGAAGAAGGAAGAAAGTAGAGCCCAAACAACACTGGATTTATAAATATATATGCTAAGACAGAGATACTGATTATTTTTATGACTAAATGTGAAAGCTACCAAATGCAGTTTGTAAAAACTGTCCTCAAGCGTTAAACTATCAGTATAACCTCCAAAGCCGTGACGAGCATTGCCAAAATGTTAATAAATGTTCTGAATATTTCATCTTTACTGTCGGTTTGCACATGTTAAAGTGGAAAATAGGTGCTGTGCTGTTTTTTTCTGGCTGTTCTTTGCAGCACCTTATCTAATCTAGACAGAATAAAACAAATGCAATGATCCTATTCAATCCCACTTTTCATCCACTCCCCTTTAAAAAAGTTTTCATCTCGTTTCTTTCGGCCCGTGGGGTCTTGTCTGAAAATTGAGTTATAGCCACTTTAAGATGTCCACTGCAAGATCTTGTTATAAACTCTGTTATAGAGTTCATTTGCGGGGCTGCGGTGCTCTGTCTCCCTCTTGTTGAAATCTCTCAAAGCACATTAGGTCTCTCCCTTCGCAATGCTTCTCTAACTTCTCCAACTAACACTAGTGTGGCTTTTTAAATTCCACGAAAACACACAGTAATCCAACTGCTGCTTTTATTTTAATAAACACCAGCAGCAATTTATAATCCAGAGCTCTAAGAACAAGTATTATGGCCACAGCTGCATAAAAATGCATTTTCCTTTAAGCTCAATCACTAATGAACTCGTCTCTGCCCATGTTGTTTGTGCAGCCATGTGTCCAGTACTGGCCGGAGCCTGGTTTACAGCAGTACGGGCCAATGGAAGTGGAGTTCCTGTCTATGTCAGCGGACGAGGACGTCATAACTCGTCTATTTCGAGTCAAGAACGTCACGAGGGTGAGTCACTGTCATCCCAAAACAGCCAGCGCAGGACATTTTATTGAGCTCGATGATATTTCACAAATATTAAGTTAAACTGCTTTAGTGGGAGGTTTTACCTGCAGTACATTCGGATCCGTCACCTCTAACGTGCACCTGAAATCCTAGAGAAGTATTACAGGTGGTTTATGTCTGTGAAGGTTCTCAGTCATCCAGGTCATTGTAGTCAAAGGAGCTTGCAAAGAAAAGCGTCTGGACTTCTTTAAGTTACTTGAAGACGTTTCACCTCTCATCCGAGAAGCTTCTTCAGTTCTAAGGTCAAATGGTGGGGAGGTTTGAAAGAGGAGTGAAAGAAGCCATCTATGTCCACTGTGAGCGACCATCTTTGAACAGAGGCGGTGGTTTACGACACCAACTCTCTGCCATCTATAATCCAGTTTTGAGTTCCCTTCCCAGACGCCTTAACGCCCACTCACATCCTGGGCCATCTGACCTCAGGAATTCGCGTGATAAGATGGGGCCAGGTTTCACAATGAACTCACCCGAAACTCTGGCTCTGGAAACACCCAGTTTCACACCTTGGTTCAGGCGATTAGAGGATCATCAGGGGGTCCTTTTGTCCCTCTGTGGGGGGACACTCCCACTAGGTTTAAATCTGGGACTCTCCACCATTTGACCTTAGAACTGAAGAAGCTTCTTGGATGAGAGGTGAAACGTCTTCAAGCAACTTAAAGAAGTCCAGACGCTTTTCTTTGCAAGCTCCTTAGACTACAGGTGGTTTAGATAAATCTTATACATCTAACATTTTCTACAATATCCTTTATGGATGCAAACTGAAACTCGGGGTTTCACATGAGACTATATTTCCGTGTAGTGTGCGCTTTTGCGTTACTAATGCAAACACGGCAGCACTTCACTAGTTTACACCTCGTGGGACAGAAGAGTTTGTCAAATAAGTCCCCTTAAGAAAATACACTCTATACGAGAGCCTGAAAATTTGTATCGAGCACAATGGCAGATGAGTAGAAGTTTTATTCATAGACTTTATTATATGTACTACAAAGGACATTCTTTTGATATTCAGCAGTCCAGAAAATTGAACCAGAGCCCCCAGTGCTTCCATCAAACATTCCCATGAGAATGATTTTTATTATAAGAATTTTCTTTTTGGTGAAAAAAACATGCAAGAGGAAGCCATTGACATGCATGCCATAAAGGTCAGTCTTTCGCTTTTTCAATTTCTTCTTGTTATTACCTAGATAGGTGTCTTCCCTCTCTGATGCGCGCGTTGGCATACTAAAAAGGAACCTTTCATCATTGTGATGCCTGCCATATTTTCAGTTGCCATCTACTCTTTCCGGCAGCAAAGAAGATTTTCTTTTGAATTGCTCATAAACCTCGTCACACCTTTTAAACAGTGCAGCGTTAGGTAGAGCTCTGAAAATAGGCTAAAAAAAAAAAAAAAAAAAGAAGGCACTGGTTCTGTCATAGTCGAGGAAGCAAAGTGGAATGTTAGTGTGGTCTTTCCTCAGCTGAAGAGAATTCCCAAATGTGTTTTATCTGTAGGACTAGAACATTTTCACTTCACTGTGTTGGCTCTTTGGTTTGTTTATATGTAGTTATGCGTGTTTTATGCTCAGGAATTTACATAAGCACATACTTGCATTCTGCTCAGGATCAACATCAACCAATTACTAAAGAAATCTGTATGCAAGGCGTTTCCCCGATGCCATTAAAAGCAGCACGACAAGCGGTGCCCAGAACTTCCTGTCTTGATTGGCATCCTCACCTCCTGTGTCGACTGCCCCCGTCATTCCCCTCTCTACCTATGGCACCTCTTTTCTACTCGGCGCACATCACAGTCAGGGAGAGGGCGACTTAACACAGCATGGAAGGAATACAATCACACAAAAATAACGCAGACCTCTCCCTCACTCAGCCCCTCTCTGTGCATTAGTGAGAAGATTTCCTTTGCCTGACAATGATATACAAGGGTAGTGAGTAAAAGTCAAAGGAAGTGCATTGTAAGCATATGTACGGATATGTGGTTTGTACAAAAAAGAGCACACTGTGTAAATCCCGCTTCCACTGAGGCAATTCCTCCATGCATCGTCGGTGTCTTTGCAGGCCCAATTTGCATGACTTACAGTTCTCCGCTGGTCCTTAAGTATTGGGTGAGATGCTACAGGACAAGGTTATGAACACACAGGGACCTCTTTCAGACAGCGCGGGCCCCTCTTACTCCCACAGACCCATATATCTCAAAGTCAGGCTGCTGAGTGAGCACAGCGCCGAATGCCAACACACAGCCTGGGGAGCACTCAAAAGTGGCTTCTAACTGGCTACCACACAAGATGTACAGAAACACCCAGAACAATTCATTTGCCACATGCACACATATATTCAGCAGAAGAGAACAATGGTGTCAGATATGTGTGTTGTGTGCTTTCTCTTGTATGTGAAGCTCCAAGAGGGCCAGCTGGTGATGTGTCAGTTCCAGTTTCTGCGCTGGTCGGCATATCGCGACGTTCCAGACTCCAAGAAGGCTTTCCTCAACCTGCTGGCTCAAGTGCACAAGTGGCAAAGGGAGTGTGGAGAAGGACGCACAGTTGTGCACTGCCTGTGAGTAATGTTTTAGCAGCACGCGTCACGCAGATTGATACAGAAGGCGGTAATGTAGGGCTGGGTATCGTCACTGATTTCTAGAATCGATTCAATTCCGATTCACAAGGTCCCGAATCGATTCGATCCACGATTCGATTTAATTCGATTCGATTCGATTTGAATCTGGGAAATTTTGACAGTCAGAAATATTATAATTTATTATAATTCAGATCAGTACATTTACAGCAGATGCCTTTGTGTCAAAGTAGCTGAGGATAAAACACAGAAAAACATGAAGGTGATTTTCCTGGCCTGGGATTTTATAAAAATATTCTGCAGTACATCAAAAACGAAAGAAAACCATTAATCAACAGATGAACATTACCTCTGAAGTTACAGCGGTTTTATTAGAGACAAGGCTGAGCATTTTGCATTTTGCATAATTTTAAAAAGTTTAAATTTGTTCAGCATTGAACGGCAGAAATTAGGTTTTCCTTTCGGAAGTATATAAAACGGAAAAAAAAAAAACGTCGGCCAACTGCGCTGTAAACAACGGTAGACTTGTGCGTAACAAGCAAGCGAATAATGCAGAAAACAGTACAGAGAGAGAGAGAGCTGTGCATCGTAGTCGAAGCAAAACAGTAAAAGTCAGAGTGAATTCATGACGATGTTTATGTGAAGCCTAGTTTGGATCTTCTTTTGCTGCTGGTTCGGTCAATATTGTTTGGAGAGAGATAAAACTAACAGCTTTAGAATCAGCGCATAAAGGGCGTGAACACAAAGCGCGGACCCGCGGATCAGAATCAGCGAGCTGTCGGCTTTCAGCCCCGACTGTGAGAAAGGCGACATCTAACTGATTCTGATCCGCGGGTTGCGCTGTGTGTTTAAGTCTTTGTGCAGAATCCGTGTTCCTGCTCTCATTTACTGTTTTAGCTGTTTGGTGGTTGTTGAAATTTTGTGAGATTTCACCAGAGATTCTGGCATTTCGGGCAAAATAAATTTATATTAAAAAATCAATTCAGGATTTTAATGAATCGATTTGTTATCCAAGCCAGAATCGATTTTAATCGATAAATCGATTATAAAACCCCACCCCTACAGTAATGTGCCCATTCTATTTCTGAAAAGCTCTTGCTGCTGTTGAAGACTGTGCATTTGAAGCCGACACCGTTTTCTTGGTGGGAAGTATATGTAAAAACATGGGAAATGTAAAATTGGCGACCGATTCTTGCCTTGTTTTTGTGTCGTTATGTGCGATTTGGCACAATGAGATGCAGCGTGATTTATCATGGCAGTATTTATATTGTAGAAAATCAAATCGCGCCGTGCTGTGCTGTGAAGTCAGTGGTGTTATATGCGTCTGTGTTGTCCTAAAGCCCCGGAGAGCACACCCTGCTGATGAATATGAATGGGCCGTCCAGCTCATTGCCAACCCATCACACGCTCATCCCCACCGCCCCCATCCAGAAGCACATCACTCAGTGCTGTCACACAGTGTTACCCACGACAACCAGGAAAGAGATTATGGAGATCAAATCAATTATAGCTTAATACAGAATGCGATGGTTCTCACTACACTAAATCCAGCACTGCCAGAGCACTGACGACGATTGATTGCCTTAATATTGCTTCTATACACTGCAGAATCTCCCAGGCCCACCTGGCTGCGTTTGTCTCAGGAGAGAGGAAGTGGCTTGTCCTTCATCAGCTTATTGATAGCGTTTTACATTTATGATGACCGGGAGAGTATACAAGGCAAAAATGCCACACTATTGTGTTATTTCTCAATTTCAAACTACTTACAGTGTTTCTCATATAGCTGTTCTTATGTTGTATAAATATTTTATATTCATATCGTGTTTCAATTTAAACAAATGCTGTTTTTATGAGATACATAGGAATTCAGATACAGGGTCATCAGATTACTGATTGTTTTCTGCTTACACTCCACTATTGTTTTCCAGAATTCAGTTAAACATGTATTTCATACTGGAAAAATAAGACGAGTACATATAGATAATATATATATATGCCGTACTGTGGAAAAGTCTTGAGCCTCCTATCATTTCCTTGTATTTTGCTTCCAAGGATCCAGATTTTTATCTTGTTATCTGTTAAAGTAGTCTCGTAAGATAAATTGTTTTTTTTCTGACTGTTATGTGTGACAACTCAGCCAAGAGTCAATATGCCAGATTTAAATTGTATGTTTTAGCACTTTGTTGCTAGCTTAATTTTCCAGCCTGGATCTTATTATTGAAGCAGTGTGGGATCATCTTGATGGAGAACAAAACAAAAGGCAGCCGACATCAACACAAAGAAGAGCTTTGAATGTTCTTCAAAAAGCCTGGAGAACTATTCCTGACTACTTACAGAAATTACAAGAAAGCTACCCAAGAAAGTTCAGGCTGTGTTAAAGAATAAAGGAGGTCGTAGCAAATACTGACTTTCAAGCTGCCTGTAAAAATCTGTTTTTGCCTCATGCACTGTATTTCAATCTATGTTTGCATCTTTCAAGAAATCACTGCTCCTGTAGCATAATACAAAGAAATGGGGGATGGATCTTCTGTACAGTACTGCATGTGTACCCACTGCCCACCATATGGTAATTAAACTCATAATAAAGGTATTAGTCTAAAGCGGTGCTAACAGTCTAAGAATGCTAGCACGTTCACCGTGATAATGCTAACATGCTGATCACAGACAGTATGAAAAATGGATGTAACTACAATGACATCACCATAGTTTCTAAAGTCCCATTTTGAAGTCTTGAGATGGATTTTTCCACCATTACCTTCTTGGTTGCAAAATGTTAAAATGCACACTCAGTGGGGCTGAAGACTTGTGACGGAAGCTTGTTAGCCAGTGAGGGTTTTTTGTGTGTGACCTGAAATGAGGGACTGAAACCATAAAATCAGCAGTAAGGTGTGTAAAGAGGCTGAGTCAGAAAGCTGTTTTTGCCTCAACTTCTAAGAGACTGGGAGTGATTTTGCAGCCACAGCTATCGCCCTCTGGTTTCTTTTGGATGGAATAAAACCTTTCAGGCACTTCTGCATTTGACCAGGAAACAGCATCTGTGTTTTATTCTTCCTATGATCCTGATGTTTAGCCAGTAACATCAGCCGTGATCAGTTCAATTTTAATTTTATTTAACATCATCATAACATCAAATCACAACAACTGTCGCCTCAGGGCACTTGAGGGTGATCATCCAAATATAAAGTCTTAGAAAATGTTATATATACTAAAACTGTCCTATTGAGGGTTTCAGATAAGAAAAAAAGCACCCTGATGTTGGCACTTGCTTTAATGACAATCCATTTGGTAGCTGTTGAAACATTTCACTCAGAATCACAAATGTCGCTCTCGTAGTGGTGCAAGGAAAAAAGTAGACCACCAACGGCAATCAGATACCTTTTGGGAATCTAAAATGTTTATGTGCAAATATCCAACCATTTATTGGTGCTGTATTTCTAATGTGGTCAGTTTGACTGCACACAGTGCTGCACTAATAGCATGACTAAGTATATATTATAGATTGCAAATTATATCAGAGGATCAAACTAATTTGATGCATTAATGAAGAAGGCTTGAACTTTTTTTGTCAATCACTTGCCAAATTTTTCTATTCCATTTCAAGAAATGTTTATTTCATGGCATACACTTTGTTAAATTATGCAGCAGTGTCCCACGAGCGAAAACAGCCACGAAGCCTCTTTTTTTTCTTCGATAATGCTCTCATTTCATGTCAATTTTACGTTCACTTGGGCCTCGTACTCCTAACATAAACCGGTAGTTTAGAAAGAAAATACTGCACCATGACCCAAAGCAACTCTGACTTGCATTCTTCCCACAAACCACCTATTCTCTGCTCACTACTGATTCCAACCCAGTTTGTTATACGGTTATACAACTTCTTATTTAGTATTACATTTCTTTTCTTTGACAAAAGAAAAACAAACTTTAGCTTTTTTATTAATTCAAATAAAATATTACACGAAACTGCTAACAGCTACTAAATATCAGGATTATGCAATGGTAATGTTACACAGCCCCAGAAGGGTCATGGTAGAAATTTCTGTGTTGACAGTTTGTCTGCCCATTTGTTATTTTCCCCTCACACTCGTCAGCTTGCATTAACTTTAATTAAGTTTTTCCATTCCCTCTGGACCATATATTGTATGATATAGTGTGTATTATAAATAGACTGCGGCTGCTTTGACCACAGGCGCCTTTACCTGTGCTCAGGAACAATCTGTACCTTTTGGAGAAAGAAATAATATCTTGATGAACTAAATTAACCGTCTTACCATCAGCAGCTAGTATTAATTGAGACAGCTGCTGGGATCATTAAATGATTGCATGACCTGACACTGCGATTGTGTTGGTGGTCATGTATGTACTGAAGGATCTTTGCTTTCATTATCACAACATTAGTAACAGGGCAGCACAGCAGGCACATGAGTGGCCAGCTCTTACCATCTCAGACAGTTTTTAGCCTGCACTTGTTTTGTGCCAGAGGCAACCCCAAACCATCTTTGGATATTATCAACACTGTGTTTTATATTATAATCTTTTGTACTGCCTCGACAGAGTCATTGATGCCGTGCATTTTTATAAGCGTTGCACTGAACTTTCTTTATAGGTCAGCTGTGAGCATCCAACTAGAGGAAAACTGAGATGTGTGCGGCATGCAAAAGCCGTGAGTTTTACTTCGAGGGTGATGTTCTTATCTCTCCATATTTATTCACACCGCTAGATTGAGAATAAATATGCCAGTTGGTCCAACGTTATAATAGGTAACTAAAACTAAACTAAAAACTGAAACCAGATGTGAAAAAATATTTCAGTAAAATAAAAACTAGACTTTGAAAAATGAAAAAAAAAGTTAAATAAAATGGAGGTTATATGATTAGTTGGAATATTTGTTAGTTTTGCCTGATGAGTCATAGATAGATGTGCTTATTGAGACTTTGGATGTCGACAAGACATGGAGTCAACTGCTTTCAAAAATGATTTTTTTTTTGTAATACCAGTTATGATTTTCCTAACTCTTACCTCAGACATATGCCTTTCATACAATAATAATTTAAAAGACTGAAACTAATAAAAACTGAAAAACTAAACTGAAATAAGAAAATCAGCTCTAAAAACTAACTCTGCCTAAACTGAAAATGAAATAAAAATAAAAAACAAACTAAAAACTACAAAACTATGATAACTCTGTGTTGGTCAAACCTCAGATTAAGGAGGAACAATGTGGTTTTCATCCTGGCTGTGGAATGCTGGACCAGCTCTTTATCCTCTGAAGAATATTTCAGTATGTTTGGGTGTTTGAGCCGCCAGTGTACATGTGGTTTGTGGACTTGGAGAAGGTACTTGACCGCTTATGGTGACTGGAGCCAAGTGCTAGAAGGATGCCACTCTCAGAGTCTTATCGCTGCTTTTTGCAGATGATGTGGTTCCTTTGCCATCACCAGGTGGTGACTTCCTGCTTGCACTGGAGCAGCTCACAGTTGTGCAGTGGTCAGAATGAGCATTAGTACCTTCTAGTCTGAGGGACAAGCTGCTTTTGTTTAGGGGAGGGGAGTGAAAGAGTGAACCGACAGACTGGTGCAGCATCTGCAGTGATGCTAACACGTCTGTAAAAACATCGCTATCAATTTACTGGTTATTCTACATTCCTATGTTCACCTCTTATCACAAAGTTCTGAGTGATGACAGAAAGAATGACACTGCAGAAACAAACCCTTTCTTCAAACGGTGGCTGTGCTCAGATGAGGACGAGGTGGCTCAGGCATCTGATTAGGATGTTTCCTTGGCTAGGTTTTCTGGATAGGCCCGGAACATGTGGAGAGTTTGCATCTTCAGCTTGTCAGGATGTACCTTTACGTTGACTGGATAAGCTGGAGGAGTTGGCGAAGTTGGAGAAGGAGGTCTGGACTTGGCCGTGACCCGACCCTGGAGAAGCTGTAGAAGATGAATAGATAAATGGAAGAAAGGAAACACTGCTATAGATTAGCCTGGTTATGCTTTTTGTCAGATGCTTCTTGTTTTTGGTTTGTTTTGTCCGGCTTTGACTCTTTATGATTGTTTGTGCTATTGCACTGAAGTCTCTAAAATTGCTACTGTTATCTCTGACATAAACTGTAGCAGAGCTTTCTGGGCAATGTCCATTAGAGCAGTAAAGAGGAGTTACAGCAGCATCTATCCATAGCACTATGGATTGAACCATAAATGTAACATCTGAACATTAACCATATCCACAAGCACAGCTTTCATCAGCGCAGCCAGAGAGGGCTGCTATGCTGCTTGTGTACATTCATGGCTTTGCCTTTCAAAAGGAGGAATGAGCAGCAAATGATCCATGTGTTCATCATGTCTCATTACCTTAGTATCTGCAGTGTTTGCATTGTGTAACTTCTGTAACTAATCATGAAGCGATTGAACAGACCTGGCAGAGAGCATTGAGTATTGTCCATATACACCTGTGGATAGGTACAGTAGCAGCATTGATTTATGCCTGTACTGTGTAATAGTTATTAGACAATGTATTCTCTTCCACAGCAATGGTGGTGGCCGTAGTGGGACCTTCTGTGCCTGCAACATCCTCATCGAGATGATCCAGTATCAGAACATGGTAGACGTATTCTATGCTGTCAAAACTCTACGCAACTGCAAACCCAACATGGTCGAGTCTCTGGTATGGAAGTTTAGTCTAGTCTGTAAATTCATTGAAAAAACCCAAAAGTCAATAAATTTGATATTTTTGACTCTAGTTTTGTGTTTTTCCTTTTTCTTTCTTTAGGACCAGTATCGATTTTGCTATGACCTTGTCCTGGAGTACTTGGACTGCTTTGAAGGCAGATAGCAACTAAACGTTTACGACAGCAGCAAATTCCCACGCACTGGAGACAAAGGTCACCCGGTGACGCCCCCTCTACTTTAATGTTTGGACCTGTGAAGTTGGCTTTGAAAAGACTGCAGAGGAAGGAGAGCAAAGAAAAAAAACATGGTCAAGGTTCTGACTTTTAACCTTTAATGTACAGCTGTGATTTCCTCCTTGTTGGTGATGTTTATCTCTTTTGATATATTTTTTTGTGCTTTTCTCGGTCCTATTTGCCTCTTGAACTACATCTTGTATGTGCTAAGGGTTTCTGTAGCAGCAAAACAATATTTGGAGCTGCAATGTGGACCTGTCTCTTCAAAGCAAGGGTCACCTTGGCTGTGTTTCATCATTTCATTCGTACAAACCGAAGAGGCTGGATCTAATTCTGGAGTTACAGCAGCATCATTTAAACGTGGAAGAGCTACATAAAATAACGGTCCACTGTGCTCGTGGCATGACTTATCTACCATACCATAAACTGCCTTATTCTCTAATGATAGGACAGATTTATTGAAACCACCAAATAAATCGACAAAGTTTTTCACCTGGGGTAGAAAACAACAACAAGAGATTTTAAGAGACCTACATTGTAAAGCAGATCAGCCCAGTATTCAACAGTATTGATGCAGAAACTGTACAGTAGTGCAATGTGTTGTATTTTCCCATAATGTTTGTGCTGGATTACCATGTGTGCTACAGGTGGGCGTTACTGGCACTGAGCCTGGTGCCACCGAGGGAGATTCCTGTCTCGTTACTGTCACGGTGCCAATCCCACTGACTGACTTGAATCCTTTGCTTTGTTCTACTGCTTCATCTTGATATATGCCTACAAACAAACGCTATGTACTGCATCAGCTAATGTTCTCGCTCCGAAGTGATTGTTTGTACTTTATACTCACCGGAGACAGCAAAAGGAGAGGATGGCGAAAGCTGTTTGAAACGCATCGAGATGCCACAGCGTTGGTGTGATAAATGATACGCCATTAATGCTGTGGTGAAGTGTCTGAACCGGTGCGGTCACACAGGTCTCAGTCTGCACCTCTTCTACTCATTCATTGTCCGAGGCGTTTGGTTGTGCTGTAAAAATTAAAAAAAAAGTCTAAGAAAAGCAAAAAGAAAGCAGGGGGTAGGGGGCACTAAGATGGAGTAGATGGTGGGAATGCTATTTTGGGTCACCGCTCATTGCCGAACATATTTTTTTGAATGCAGAAATGTGATTTTTAAAAAGTAGTAAAAGTAAGAAGCTGTTGGCCACATACACTGCGGCTGACTTACCGCAGAGTTGATGGATAAACAAAATCCACTCTTTTTCAGCTGTTGGCCAGGGCCTGGAGAGCACTGGAACTCTTCATGCCTGAATCAATGTAAGAAGCAGTCAGGTTGGGATTTGTGATAATGATCAGAGACAACTTTGAAACATGCTCTTGCAAAGACCCCATTACACAGAGGAAGAGATTTTGTTTGTTTGTTTTTTCTTTTTAAATCACTTTTGCGTTATAGCCACAAAAATATCTCTAATAAGCTCCATTAGGGATATTTTAAAATATAGGCCTTTTAAAATATGTTATGCGCAAACACATCTCCCGAGACTCCTTTAAGTAGAGGTTTTCAGGGAGGGTGGTAAAGGTATCACTCCAGGACATATCCTAATGAACAAGGAGAGACAGCTTGAAGCCTGCAGAAGCTGAGAAAGGCAACCCTGCTGCTAGTTTGCAGCTCACACTCTGGTTCAGGTGGGATAACCAGAATATGTGAGCGATCTAACAGTATACAAACATCACCGGACTCCCACAGATTCTCAAATAGAGCAGCTTGTTTGTGATGAGGAGGAAGAATGAGGTAGCTACATTGTAGTCAGTGATCTGGCAAAAGATTGCTGAAGGAAGTGCCTGGACACTTTTTTTGTTAAGGGTGGAAGGAATATGTATATACAGATGTATATTATGTTATGTGAATAATATATTATATGTTTGCCCAGAGTAAAGACGTATAGTAAGTAACCACAACATAACCATAAAGCTGAATGTTGCTGTAAATGACCATTTTGTGAGTTTTTGTCAGAACTTTTAACGACGAGCGTTCATCCCGGCGCTGCGAGCGAAAACGGCTCGTGAGGCGTGTTCGGGCGCTCGTTACGCTTTGCATTTCATTTCAGTGATTTCAGAATAACCCGATCCATATGATTTATTTCAACCTTTAGCCACGACTGTGAGTGCATTATACTTTTACCATTCCAAAGCTTTTTATTATGACTATTTCTGAGTGACAACTGCCAACACAGGACGTTTGATTTCACGTGTTTTCTGTATGAACCAACAGTACATGACTACTGTGTTTTTGATCATTGTATTTGTGGGGACATGGTGTGTATTTAATGAAAGAAAATAAGAAGAGAGATGTATATCGGGGTAGAAAGATCTTTCTTTTGAGCGATACCAACGATTAACAATAAATGAACAATGGGGGGAAAAAAAGACGTTGTCGCAGCTTTTATTGGATGTTCTGTACAAAATGCATACACGGCTGAAAACCCCCAACACACAACGTGGTTTCATGATCAGATTGTCAGCAGAAGCGCAGACCTGATGGCTAAAGATGGACTTTCTGTCTATATCCCCTCTGACCCACCTGCGGTTTCTCATGCGGATGTGATCTTTTAACATTTTCCCGTCACCTTAAACCGCATTGACCATTTGATCTGACCCGCCTTTCTGATCCCTCACCCTGTTTCTTTTCCTTATCTCTTTTAATCATACCCCTCCACCGCACCCTGCTCATTTTCCATTACTTTCAATGTCTTTTCCTCATCGTTTTCTCCATCTCTTGCTTTGCTCCTTAGCTCAGAGTAAGGTGACTCCAGACCACAGACTTCCTCTCTTACCCCGTGGCTACGTTGAATAATGCAGCAGTCCTGCAAACTGATCCAGTCTTCAGCAGAGAGACTAGTCAGATTAATTAGAGTACAAGACCCCCTACTGTTCGGATGAGGACAATGTAGGCTATGCAGACTTGCCTTTATTTTCTCATAGATTGATTAAGCTGCAAAAACAAACTTTAAAGGAGTGCGTCGGTATATTTAAGTATTCCTAAGTTGGTACTTTTCCACTAGTCATGTTGGTGAAAGGGGCAGGAATACCTCGTAGATTAATGAGGCAATGAGCTATTTTTATGGAGGCAGGTCATTTATACAACCCTATTTAATATCTGCAAGATTTTCTCAATTTCCCTTTTCACCTGCAGAAAGCCATTACAACATAAAATCCATTTTTCCATCTTTTATTTCTCATATTTGACCGGCGGTTTAAATTAGCTGGTAATTGGAATCTTATCATTTAATTCTGATGGTGTAATGACTGTCGTGGTCAAGGCACTTATCACTTTGCCAGGATCCAACAGGGCTTTGTCTTTTCTCTCTCTTTGGAGCATCCTGTCTTATATTCTGTCACTGATGGGCTCGAAAGATGTCGGCTTCTCCTCAGTCTCCCTGCTGAGTCTCACCACATACACTCGGATATCTTTCTATAAAACGACTGTGACTTCCGACAGCTTCTGTTATTGGCTGATATAACGGAGAAAGCTGAAAAATGATCTAGTAATTTGATCAGGTATGATTAATGTTAGTGTTAATGGAAGTTTTAAAACAAATATACTTTAAGGTATTTGGATAGACAATACAATATTGTGCAAAAGTCTTGAGTGTCCCCCTCATATTTTTATATTTTGCTTCCAAGGAGCCAAACTGTTACTTTTAAGTGGTCTTAAGCAATATTCATTCAGGTTTTCTTTTAAAGTTGGCCGCCTTTTCACTCATTTTTAGTTCAATCCTTGTATTACACCAAATATAACAGAGTTTAACATAAACGTATAATAATATATAAAAAAAGTATTTGCACCTATAAGGTGATTCAAAAAATGATATTAGTTAAAAGCATGGTGTTCAGTTTGTCCTTAAAAATGTGAGAAAAATGGACAAATGGAGGACAGAGGAAGAAGGTGCATGGCTAAAAAAAATATCTACAGCATATAAACAATATGCAGCAGATAGCTTTAGTATCTACAGCATACCAGTATATCCAGTAAAGACCAGAGTTTATCCATCTGCTCATTAGAAATCCATTCTTAAGGAAGGGAAGCAGGTGCAGTATGCCACATTACACAAGAGCTGGACTGAAAATAAGTAGCAACAGGTCTTATTGTAAAATGTGAAACTTTTGGTTCAAATTATCATCAACATATACAGAGAAGGTCAGTGTTCACATCCATCAGTAAAACATGGTGGAGACTCTGTCATTGTGTATGGCTGTATTCCAAACGTTGGTGTTGGGAATCTTGTCAAAATCGATGCAGAAAAGGAACGTAGATCCACCATGCAATCAGAAAAGCATCTGGTTGGCAGTGACTTCCTTTATTAGCATGAAAACGATCCCTAACACAATGTTAATGCAGTGTTATTACTCTATTAATACCTATAAAGACAAATCATCTTGACAGAGAGCACAGATCAAAAGGCAGCCAACATCCAAGGAATAGCTTCAGTGTCCTTCAAGAGATTTGATGAAGTATTCCTGAAGACTACTTAAATAAACTACAAGAACGCTTGCCTGAGATAGTAAAGGTCGTGTGAAGGTTCGAAACAATAGAATGAAGGTGGTCGTATCATATATCGATTTTCAAGGTCATTGCAACTGTACAAACCCCATTTCCCCCCCTTATATACTGTATTTCCATAAATGGTTGCATGTTTCAGTAAATTGCTGCACCTATTTCCAATTTTCCAAGCAAGACCTTTTGCACAGTAAATATAAATTATTCATAGTTTTGTGACTTTTACAGTCTTGCAACTGTAAAAAGAAGCAATGTCTGGGACTCAAAACCATGCTCACTCGTTGCCTAATAGCTACAGAGACATGATCCGGGTTTTAACATCGGCAGAATGCTATTCTTCAAAGCACAGTGGTGTATCTTACTAAATGTTTAATGATTCTTCTTTCATGCCAAATGCTTTGCTAATAGATGCAGATAAAATCCAATATTCTCTGGGAGAATATTGTCCCAGAAGCTTCTGCGGGTGACCTTGCCCAAGCCTCAGTCAATAAGTCGATAGAGAAGATGGCATGAAAATAAAGTTGCAGGCTTTTAGAAAGTGGGATAAATATCTGGTGTATGTCTGGGGATGTATTATATGATTCCTTAGGACCAATAGAGACTTAAACAAAGTCCCATCCACTGAGTAAAGCCATTCTTCACAACTAAACAAATACACACCATACCCACACTATCTTGTTCTACCATCCTGGTGGTACTCGGCTTCTGCTATAGAGTGCAGCAGACAAGACAGGTGGTTCAGCTTTGTGCTCAGCAGAGCGAGGACAGAGAAGAGCCAGCCAGATGGCTCCGTCCACCATGTTTTCTCACCGGTTCCATTGCCACAGTCATTCTGATTGGAGCCCTTATCTCAACAGTGTGCTCCGAGTTCAGTGAAAGTCATGGTTGACACGAACAAGGGGAAGAGAGGAAGCTTCTGATGGTTCCAGCCTGGATCATGCAGGCAAACAAGGAGCCTGAGACAGATAACCAGAATCAGAGGACACATGAGTGATTCGGCCGTCCCTTTCCTCTTTATCACGCTCGCCTTTCGCTGTTGGGTAGCACAACAGTAGCTTGCCGCCACCACCAACACCAGCCACCTTTAACTTTGGATCCTCTGACTTGTGTCATTTGTGGGGTTGAGTTCAACAGCTGAATTAAGCTGGAGGAGGGGGATGAACACGGCAGGCGATAGAGAAGTTGGATAATCCAGAGAGAGACAAAAAAAAAAAAGTTTGGGAAGTTGTGGTGATGAAATATCAGGATTGTGTACACAAAATCCGTCTCTGCCACCGCGCACTCTCTCGATAACAACGCAATCTCAGGTGAAGCAGAGGCTGAAGTTATTTTGCTCCAAGGATAATCTCTCGTTGTTAGTACACACATAGAGATGTTGAGCCTTGAGGTTTCTGGGGAGAAGCTTGTAAACGATCTTATGTCAACATGAGCCATTTCTGGGTTGTGGCAATAATGCTTCTCCAAGCTGCCATAAATTTGAGAGATGAGCTTATCAAAAGGTCAGCCCTTAGAGGGACTGGCTTAGCAACTGGATTTATCCTTCAGTTTATTTAGAGCAGAAAAATGGGGCCACAAGCGACGACTGGCATCAATCATACTCCATTGTGATCCTTGACAAACTTAAAGAAAGAGCAGGAGTCTTTGTGATTTCATCTAAAGGCAGGGAACAAACACTGGGAGTATACTCAAGTCAATAAAGTATGGAATTACCTTTTATTGCTTTTAAGTTATAAAACATATTCAGGCACAGGAGCTCCTGCATATTACATGTCCCCCGTTGAGAATGATTAGATTTGATTTCTACCTTCCTATTTTCTGACATCTTAGTGTTTTTGTTTTGTTTTTGTTTTATTGTTTTGGGGGTTTTATGGTCTTTTTTATGGCATTAAAATTAAATAATATGAGAAGAATTAAATCTGTTATCAACTTTCAAGGCCTTCAAACTTTCCTGTCCACTCTTGAGAATATCTATTTTGTCTTTGTTTTCTAGGTTTTTTTCTCACTCGTCCCTTTTTGCCCTTCTTCTCTCTCTTGTAGCTTCTTCCCTTATCTTTCTCTGTCTTCATCCCCCCGCCTCCTGCCCCCTTCTTTCCTCCAGCAGTTGTTGAAATAGATGCGGCTATGAGAGGACAGTTGTGCAGCTGATAATACTATATTAACCTCAGGGAGAACACAGTTGTCCTCTGCTCTCCCATCTCTGTTCCACACCAGACATCCCCGACTGCAGGCCGCATTAACCCCAGTTCTCCCCCACTCTGTCATCCCTGGAGCCCTACGTTCACCGGTTCACGAAGCCCCATAGCGGCAACTGATCTTCTTTCTGCCAGGGCTGAGTAATGCCATGCTATGTGAAAAAAATGTTGTCTGCATCCAAAATGGAAACATGGCCCAGAACGCTATTACTTCCCAGAGCACTTTGTCTTTCACACCTATGTGGCGTCATTCACAATGTCTACATTTCATTTAGCACCCTATTCTGTGGAGAATAGTTGCACACTCCCACACTGCCTGCATGCTCTTTTTTTATAGAGAGGATTGTTTTCTGTATATTACACACACACACAGAAAAACACACTGAGCTAAACGTCAAACAGTATTTTCTGTACAAGGATGAAGCACATGTTGTCTAGAACAGTGTTGGGGTTGTCAAAAAAAGTAATTTATTACTCATTACTTTGTTCCCCTTTTTAAAAAAAACAAACAAACTTACTACAAACAAACAAAACTAAATTTTTGTATTATGTAACTTTTTGCTCCAGGCAGAAAGTAATTTGTTACACTGACATTACTTTCATGTTTCTATGTAACTTGATCTTAAATGCGTTGTCACATAATTAGCAGCTGACGTTATAAATCTGAGGCTGCAGTCCAACGCATCTGCACATTCAATCTTTTTAAAATATCTGCTGTCTGTCTGCTAGTCTGCAAGTTGGATGAGCATGAAGGTAAAGCAAAGTTGAAAACCAAAGTATGTCAACTCTGTCGATCACCACAGAGATTCTACTGCAGAAGCATGAACAGAAATGGAGGCCACAATGCTGTTAGCTTGACTGCTCATCGATGCCTTTGTGACCTTTTGATGTTTAGGCTCTGGCTGCAGGTTTGAGCTCAGCATACACTCGATTTTATCACTTTGTGTTCTTGGCCAAAAGAGCCAGAGTTGTGCAAGCAGAATAATGCAATTGTCGGCTGTCATGGAGGCAGTTTGGACTTTACTGTCACACTCTTATTCTTTTGCGCATTAAAAAAGTAATGACCATATCTAATCTACTCAAAATCACTCTGCTATATTTCTCCTCCCGATGCACGAACTGAAATCGGCTAACTGTTAGCAATAAGTAATGCTGTCATTGCTGCAAGCAAGGTAACAAAATAACATAACAGTTAATTAACAACTATAAACAGTCATATTTTTAGATGAAGCAGTTTTGCTTTCCAGCCTTCTGGTAAAAGCCAAACTGATCCTGTCCTTAAGCTAAGCTAGCTAGCTGCCATTAGTATCCAAACCCTATCAAAAGCATAATTTCAAAAAGTGAAACTATTACTTTTAGCAGTTGTTGGGTTAATACTTTATTTAAACTTGTTGAATATTTTGCACATATTGCTATGACAATTTGCTATTCTCTTATTACCACCGTCTTCCCATCCCTATGCAGGTCAGTGAGACAGTAGTACTGAATGACTTGGCTACAAATTGGTCTCCAGGTCTTGGCTTTTGCCCACAGAGAGCAACTGTCAGTGTCATGTTCTGGTCTTTCACAACCTTCAAACCTAATTAAAGGGAAGAAGGAACTATTTCTCTTCATCGCTCTGCATGGCTTCTTCGTTTAATGCTGTGCCTGAAACTCAGAGCACTGGGGATTATGCTGTCATGTCATGTAGACTGAACCCAGGGATCTACATGCATGCAGATACGAGCTCTTTAATATTTCATTCCACAGGTTGGACTGCTTGCCTGCACCTCAAAAAAAAAAAAAAAAAATCTTTGGATACCGCCGTCAGACAGGATAATAACAGAATAATGCATGGCCCCGGTTTCACTACATTTGACTATCTAACTCTGTCTTTTTTAAAAAAAATTATCATCTTCTGCAGCCTTTTATCAATTTCACTCTTGCACTTGCAATTTCCCTTTTTGTCCACGTCTATTTTTTTAAGCATCCTCACCTTTCTCTCCCACCATCTGTTTCCTTCCTTTTTAGCCCTCTTGTGCTTTCCTCATCCTCTCTGCATCTCACTGGTTTTGTGTCAGGTGAGATTGTTTGAGGTGTGAGTTTCTGACAGCTGATCGAGGGCTTGTTGGGTAGGGGGGTGCTTTTTTCCCCTGCCCGCTTGTCAGCTGTCTGCTCTGCCGTGTGACCGGGGTGATGAGGTCACGACATTCATTGCGGAAACTTGTATTTGATGTTGCCATGTCACTCAAAAGAACGTCGACAACAGCGTCCTCGGTGAGGTCTGCCTTTAAACTACATACTGTTAACAGGCAGCCTTTTCTGCTGCTGTCACAGCATCACATTACACTTTGCCAGCAATGCAAGACATCCCGATTTAGCGCCTGTAACATGGCACGAATCCGTTTTGCTGTCACTATTTACTGAAAAGCAATTTCTACTTTTTCGTTTAATTTTCTTAGAGTGGATGAAGAAGGTTTCAGAAGCACGACAGAGAGAGCACACTTGCAGAAAAGAAAAGTCACACTCTGCTAGGTGTGGACGACTAACTGGACTTTGCCTTTGTGCTAAGGCATTGTTATTTAAAGACTGAGTTCACTGATGCACCGTGGCATTCTAACTCCATATTTGATGTTAATCTGCTGGAATGAGCAGAAAAACACGAACACATTGAACCATGTTGCATATTGCATTGAGCTTGACATGTGTCTCTAAAGTGGCAACAACTGACTGTAATTACCGTGAATGGCCAAATGCAATGCTTACATTAGAGATGGAAGAATAGCTAGCAACCTCCTTGTCATATCTACTGGATGGCAGTTATTCTTACTCTGTCTTTGGTTCAGTAGACATCCCTTGTGGCCACGCTGAGCTGTGCAAGCAACATTTGCGGACAAATGTTGCTTGCACAGCTCAGCAAGCAACATTTGCTTGCTGAGCTCTGCAAGCAAATGTTGAGGACAACATATCTGTGAATGCATTCATTTCTTGTTCATTGTAGATGTTTGTCACTTTCACTTCTTTTATTATCTGCTCCAGATGCATGTTAAATGCATGCAGACAAAGGAAAAGTCACTCATGTAGGTCAGTAGAAGCTTGAATAATCCTGCCTGTGTTTCAGTCACATGAATGACATTTCCAGCACGGACAAACTTGGTTGTTTGAGAGTTTAAAAGTCTCTCACATCTTCAGTGGTTTAGACTGTGGCTCAGTGTGCTTATTGGTTGCCCCAGCCTGTCTTCACGTGATAAAAGACCCTGACAACATTGTCGACCTGAGGAGAAGCAGTGCAAAAGAGGAGTAATGTTAAAAGCAGGTTTTGTAACAATGAGGATCTCAGTCCAGTGTCCTCACAGACATGCACCATTAGAGGTGAAACACCAGGGGCTCATGTGATCTCTTTAGAGCAAATGTTAACTCTGAGACTTTGGACCATTAGAAGAAACCAGGAGTTTAATCTGTAGTTTTTAAGCTAATGCACATAGGTTCTAATGATGCATTTCATTGCAACGTCTCATCTTGTGGCTCAGTGCAGTGTGGAGTACGATGATGGGGTTTTCATTTAATACGGTCATAACGACGGTAGCAGCAGTGACTGTGGTTAGGAACGGAGGTATGTCTTCAAATAAAACTGCCTGCAAACCTCGAGTTTTTAGGATACCTGACCAAACTCCGCGTGGAATTCCTCTCAGGTTAAGGTGTAAATTGAACAGAACACCTTCTCTGTTGTGTCAAACTGAGAGAGTGAAATGCTCCCATGTCTTCCTATCTGTATCCTGGGGCTCTGTAACACCTGTCTAATTAGCTGTGCAGCACGACAGCAGTGGACACATGAACTCTGTTCCTCTCATATAAGCAACAAGAAGGGTTTTGTACACATAGTCTGCACTTTAAATGCACAGACACGTACTGTGTGCACAAACGCACGTTTTTCACTTAATGTTGTAAGATGGAAAACATACAGTATCGTGTTATTACAACTTTGTGTTGATGCAACAGTTTCTGGGCACTCGAGCTGACTTTACCCGTTTTCTTGTTCTAAATAGTTCAGCGTTTTTCTTACCTGCCTCGGAGCTTTCATGGTTCTGGCTCTTGGGCTTTGTGAAAGCTCCTGCTTAGAGATTGTTTGCAGCCGCAGACACTTCCAGCTCAGTTCCAGGGGAAAGGAAAAGCAATTCCATGCTTGGGCCACAGTGAATCCGTCTCTGTCAGTTCCGCTTCTCGATGCCCTCAAATCACATTCCCCTCCACCCATCCGCTCTCCCATCAGCCTTTGCTGTTCTGTGATCAGGGAGTAGGAGAGCATAAGCCTGGAAGTGAAATGAGGATGCGCTTTACATGCTCCCTTACCATACTATCCTCCTTGATGTCACTCACTTCTGTTCCCTGGCACTTGCAATTTCCCGCTCCCTGCTAAGACGCCATATAGTTCACACAGGAGCAGTCACAGCCTACAGCTGTAATATACCTTCTTCTCTGTCTATCAGGGAACATGAGGCTAGTTGTCATTCTATGATAAATACACTTTATTTCAGCCACTAGTTTTTCCCTCACATTGTGATCTCTTCACAAATAAAGTGCAAGCCACCGTAATTTGCCAAAATAAATTCCTTTTATGCACTTACTGAGGAGAATACCAGCTTTTAAATCTTTTGCCAGGATTCTGTATTTTCAAATGACGTGCAAATTGCACTTTCTTTAGATGCACTTTAGTTATTTTGTAAGGTCAGTGTTTAAGCCTCTTCTCGGTAAGTCTGTAAGTCACAGAAAGCTCTCGAGCTGCAGTAATTTCACATACCTTGCTATTACCGATGTCAATGAATTGATCAGAGAAAACCTGCAAATGTGACCCAACGCTGTACACTGTGGGCCCGCACCTCCGCGTTTACTTTTGAAGCACATTTATCCAGTTCCCCACTCTCTTAATTAAAGCACTAATTGTTGCGCAATAACTTTAATCCTGTACGGCCCCTTCATTTTACCGTCAGACGTGTGCATTTTATCAGCACTCCTTTGCCTGGTGACTAAATTTGTTGCTTTGCCTTTGTAGAAAACAGTGACACATAATTTTTTAAAGTGATGAAGGCACACAGAATGATTGATGGCAGCATATTGGATGGGAAAATAACGTTCTGGGCCGTTAATTTTACCGAGTCAAGGAAGCAGCCTCAGACTGTCAACACAGGAAATGAGTAGGATTTATCTCTGGCCTAGCGTCTGGGTAGCGCACAGTGGTGGGTTTCAAAGAGTAGTGCACACTGTAGAGATTTAGAATAAACATGGTCCTGCAATGAGATGCTATTAGTGTTTTATTAACATTACTGGTCTCGTGGATCTAAAATGCACTTTATTATATTAGAGTCACAAGTAATTTTCTCATCGAAGCAATGCAGAACAAAGAATGCAACCTTTGTTGTCAGTTTACATGGTTTCTGATGCATGCCATGTTGTGTCAACACAAAAGGGTCATCATTTCGTCCAGGTGTGGACGAAATGACGTCCGTGCAGGTAAGGATAAGACCTTTTATGGAGATGCAAACCTCTGCTGCAGTCAGTGATCTCTGCTGTAAGATGAATAGAATACTAATGTATATAAATGGGTGTAAAAAGTGGAAAACTGGACACACTATATGGCAATATACACTATTAATATGTGTGCTGTGGCCTATTACACTGTAAAGAAAACAGGCAAAAAAACCCTCAAAATATTAAGCTGCAATTCAGTAACTTTTTGAGTTTTCTCAACTTTTGTCTGTCGTTGACTTTACTAAGATTTATGCAATGAAAGCTCAGGTGTTCTTACTCGCCTAATTACATTATACCAATGAGGTTAACAATTATCTTCAATAATGTGTATTTTTGAGTCAAGAAAAAATTCTAGAGTTATAAAACTTTCCAACTTGTGACAATGTTGGCTTCACATCGGCTCCAAATACAAGCCAGTGATTTTTCACTTGTTAGCTCAAAGTGCTAACCATGTAAGTAACTTTCAGTCGAGTCCCCTTCATTCAGCATTGTTTTAACAACATAACATTGAAAGTTAAATGTGTTTAACTTACACATACAAATGTTTCCAAGTAAGCAAGCTAGTGCGCTGCCAGATCATTTGGAGGGTTGCATCAGGGGTGCATGGTGTAAAATTCTGTGCCAAAGGAAAACTTGTTAACCTTACAGGAACATTGTAATTAAAAATTAAAGCTGCCCGAACTAAGTCTCAGTAAAGTCAACAACAGTCAAAATGGACAAAACTCAATAAGATATTGAATAAAGTTTCCTTGATATTTTGAGTTGTCCCACTGTTTCCTTTTGAACAGTATGCGTACCGGCAGTTTAAAAAGTCTGCCACATATTATGTTATACAGAGAAACTGATATTTGCCAGGCTCAGTGAGGTGATGGGATGATAGCTGTATTTTTGAAACATTTCCACACACTTATGTCTGAGAGAAAATGAGAGAGTGTTTGTTACATGCTCTGCATTACTGGAAATCTCACAGAAAGTACAAGAAAAAGAAAATCTTGTGTGACTGGTTTGTTGCTTTGAGAAAAATATTGAACCCCAATTTGCTGTCGAAGCATGTATCACGAGTGTGACTGTGTGACAAGAAAAAGGAACAGAATAAAGTGGTGCATGAACCAGGGCCGGATCTAGTGACATTTTCTTAGGGTGGCAAAATCAAAGCTATGTTTTTTTTTTTACACATATGCAGGTGTTACATTCTATAACATGCATTATATATAGTTAAAATACATTAAATGCAGTAATTTTACACGTTTCATATAAATATGGTTTATAACTTTCTTATTTTCTTTGGTCCACAGAAACATGTTTCAGTTACATAAAACATTTTATGTAGCATTTGGCAGCAAAAAAGTTATATACAACTATTTACCTAAAAATGCAGTTACACATGTAACTGTTTTTCTACATGTTAAAGAAAAAGCTGCTGTGACAAAGAAAGAAATCTGCCAGCTCGACTCTTTGGACTTAAATTGTAAGAAATAAATGTGTAAAATTACAAAAGAGGTTCTGGTAGCTCATTGACCAGACTATCCAGCTTTTTGTTGTTGTGGATGTTGTTGTTTTTTTAATTTTAGTCATAAAAAAAACTGAGATTGATATAGTAGAAAGTGATAAACATAAACTTTTCTGTTTGCCACAAAGTTACAGAGGCTTTTTGCAATTTGGCATAAATTATGAAAGTTGAAATTTGTTTGGGACTGAATTGCAGAAATTAGGTTTTCTTGTCAGATGTCATTTTTTGGGGGGGAAGAAACAGTGGTAAACAACACTCTATGGTAGACTGGTGCATAATAAGCAACCAAATAAGGCAGAAAATAGAGATTTTTGATGGGAAAATACTCTTGAAGCACACTGAGAGATGGAGCTGTGGAGGACGTGCAATTTTATCATGGTGGAAGCAAGACAGCCAAAGTAAGTGAGAATTCATTACAATGTTTTTCAAACGTGAAGAAGAGTGTGGTGCTCTTCTTTAGCTGCTGGTTCAATGAATTTTGGTTGGAGAATGACGAATTCTGGAGTTTCAGTATCTGTGAGACGTTGGCTTTCCGTACCCAATGGACATGTCCCTGTTTTGTTTTACATCTTTTTGCTGAATCTGTTTACCTGCTCTTTGATAGTTCGCTGTTTTAGCTTTTTGGTGGTTGCTGAAATGGTTTTATGAGCTTTTAGCTGAGATTTTGAATTTTCTGTTGATACCACGTGTCTATATTTAAATAACAGATCTGGCGGTACATCACATTAAGATGTTCTCCCTCTCGACCTCGGTACCCGGGGCACACAGATGTAATTTACAGTCATGCACAAGCTCTCACGGGCCACATTTGACACATATGACTTAGGAGATTCTGCTGACACTGCGACAAGTAATTGCTGGTGGTTTTTTTCTTCACAGTTGCCTTACTCAGTTGCCACGGGATTTTTAATTAGTTAACACCTCAGAGCTGCAGATTACTCAAAACAATTCAACACAAAAAAAGGTCTTAAATGCTACCTCAGGTTTTGTTCCAACTTCTTTTACACCAATCATCCCAGTCACGTTTGTTATTTAAGATACTATTATGGTCGTCGTGCAGACTTTATTTATAAAACCTAAAACACTATCTTTTAGGTTTTAAAAGTGAGGCACACTGTTTGAAAGCAGGAGGATGAAATATCTCGTCTGTCTCAGCTTTTAGCAGTTAGAGTTACATTAAAACCAAATTAGGATCCTGATCCACTCTGCAGTAAAACTACAATGGATACTTTAAAAGCTGCTGAGTTTTAAATTAGGAGATAATGCCTAAGCCTCTGTCTTTTAGTACACTATCATGTAGAAATCAAGTACATATTTAAGACTCCATTTATGAGGCCCTCATGAAGCAAGTTAAATGAAAAAATCTAAAGTTGGAGAGTTAATTTCCACAACTAATGTTAGCTTAACTTAATAGAGCTGCTAGGGGGAATTAGCATTATTTAGAAAACTCAGTAGTTTGGCTTTAGAAATAGAAGCCTGCCTTTTGCAGCTCGAGACTATTATTTAAAAAAAATATTACCAGTTTAAATCTTCTACTATCATATCAACATAAGGTCAGAGCTGCTGATCAAACCTTTTAATACTTTAACTTGAACTTGGCTTTGTCATGCAATCATGCCATTATTAGTTATTATATCACTGCTGCTATTGCTTTCTTATTGTTTCATATATGAGAGCAGACCAGTGTTGACGTGAGCCGACACATATTTTCCCCATGACACTTCTGTCTTCTCTCACATAAGTCACTGTCACTGACCCCTGAGTCAGGAGAGAGGTGTTGTGAAATCATGCACCCTCTTGCGGAGCTTCCGATAAATCTCCCTGTGAGGTGTGACAGCACCGGTGTCTTCTCAGAGTCAAATCCTGGCGGGCACAATTCTTCAAAGTGCTTGAGACTGTAATCGCTTGGCATTTCCACACGCAGATGTGGAGACACTGACTGATTCATTTATTGTGGTAACTTTCAGTCTCATTTTGAATCAACTGGATTAAAATTTGGTGTCAAATCTGTTAATGCATTACATGAGCACTCACTTGGATTTGCACAGACATGCTTGGACTTACTGTATGATTGTCAAGATTAAAGGCTGTTGCAGTCATCATGTACATAACAAAGGCTTATCATGAAGATGTGACAACAGGAGAAAACAAAACTACAAGTGGAGACAGCAGCAAAAAATTGTTTTGTTTTTGGTCTTTGAAATATTTTACCCACACTGGAAATCATTTGGAAATTAGAGAATAGTACATATAGTATCATTCAATTCAATTCAATTTTATTTATGCAGCGCCAAATCACAACAACATTGGCCTCAATGCGCTTTATATTGTAAAGTAGACCCTACAATAATACTTAAAGAGAAGAACCTAACAATCATATGACCCCCTATGAGCAAGCACTTTGGTGACAGTGGGAAGGAAAAACTCTCTTTTAACAGGAAGAAACTTTCGGCAGAACCAGGCTCAGGGAGGGGCGGCCCATCTGCCGCGACCGGTTGGGGTGAGAGAAGGAAGACAGGATAGAAGACATGCTGTGGAAGAGAGACAGAGGCAGAAACATCCAAAGAGCTTTGAACGCCCATGAAGAAGTCTGAAGAACTATTCCTGAAGACTCCTTATAGAAATTACAAGAAGCTGAGTTCATGCTGTGCTGAATAATAACAGCGGTCATACCAAACACTGATTTTCAAGCTGGTTAGAATTGTACTGTGTGTTTCCTTGCATACTGGATTTCCATTTATGTTTGAAGATGTTGTAATAAATCACTGTACCTGTTTCCTAGCAAAATATAAATAAATACGGGGTGAACGTGCCTTTGGAAATATTGCATTGAACAATCTAATGTTATATTCAACATGCAGGCACATTTTCCAGTAATTGTGAATTTCCACTTTAGAATTCAACAAGACATGTTGATTGCACATAAGGACTGTGGAGATCAGTCAGTAATAGGTTACACTGGAGGATCTGGTACGGTCTAAATTTCTTATGTAAGGTACCATAAACAAAGAAAACCAACCAATTGTTGGAATAGTCCAATGACTGCTGCTGGTACTCAAATGTGCGTCGGTGTTGCTTCAAAAGTGTCAGTGATGTCCATGCAGAAAATGTATCATGTGTGCATGTGCTCTGAATACAACTATCAATATAACCCTCTTACACTCCATACCTGCATCACACGAAGAGTGCTGCCAACAGCTTGAATAATAAGCATGTGTGGAAGGCCAAAGAGTAGGTGTGTCTTTACCGTCAGGACACACACGTCTGAACAGACAACAGCTCTCGTTTCATCCATGCGCTATTAACACCCTGTCAATCGCACAGACTCCTCATTTCAGAAAAAAAAATATAAAGAGATGGCCTAGATTGTTGCTAGTAGTAAAAGGGCTTGAACTCAATCTGCGCTGCAGAAATGCAGTGCCTCCACACAGACCATGATAGGGAAGGCATTGGTATCCTAGGATAGTAGATTGCTGCACATTTACACTGTTATCCCCAAAGGAGAAGGGTGAACAACAGGAAACTTGGGCTTGTTTGTAATTTTAGACTACGCATGACACATGAGTGGCAAACAAGGACCTCCGTTGCATCCAAAAACACGTTTTACATAACCTTTTCTAGTGCTTTGAAAACACAACAATGCCGCCCTTGAGCAAAAGAATGCTGTTTTGAAGCAAAATGTAGCAAGGGACATTAGTGTGTGTTTATATCTCCTGGATGTGACATATATATATCTACATGTGCATATCAGTTTAGTTTGGATGGCGGCGGCAGCACAATTCCTGTTGCTGGAACCATAACAGTATCCAACCCTGAAAGAGCTAATGGTCTGTAACTGCCACAGTTACATATAGGAGGTAAATGACACAGTAGATGCTGCTAATGACATCAGATCCAACTGAAAAGTCTAGTTAGGGGGGTCATAGCATGATGCAACATACTTCAATGATGTTTCATAAGCATTTAAAATAACACTTTAACTTTAAGCATGGTTTAAATACTCGATTACAGTGTTTGTTACAAACTAGTCTGGTTACAAAAATGTGATTTTACAAAGCCTGACAACACAGCAGTTAGAACAGTAATTACACATTCATATTTACATTCATTACAAATGTTTATATTTATTTTGTTGGGTTTGTGATTTTCTTTTAGATGAGTACAATCCCAACATTACTCGTAACTTAGTAGTTAGTTAGAAAAATGCTTCTCAGTTCACAAAATAGTCAAATTAAAAATGTAAATGTCACATACTGTATTTAGTTTTCCTGCTACAAAATGAAAAATGCTGTAATCTGCTGGGAATTCTGACCTTTACTTAGATATTTGTCATTTTTAAGATTTATTAGGTGCAGAATAAAAAGGATTATTCCCACTGTGAATAAGGGAGCAGCCAAGTAACATTCATTAATATGCTGAAATGATGTGTAAAAATGATATTGTACAAACAATGTGTCACTGGTATTTATGTGCAGTTTGAGAAATGTGAGAAATCATACAGAGATGAAAGGTATCTGTCTATTTGTCTATCTATCCAGACAGAGAGAGAAACAAATAAATAGATGCTGCAGAGATGCTAAAAATCAAAAAGTGAGAGGCGAAACACTAAGAGCAGCCACACGAACAATGTTTGCCAACATCTTAAAATGTACATATAGATAAAGGGAAATCAGCATTTCATTAGGGAGCATGGCCCCAAACCTCTCTTGCTATTTCAGTTTTTGGACCCGAGTATTTCTAAAAGCCAATGGTACATAAAATTAAACCAAAATACAGAACAATGAAGTCATGCAATCTTTTTTGTTCAATTCAAGTGACTTTGTACAGTTTCTGTAGTGATAATGAAGGCACAGATGATTTCAGTGAACTCAGTCAGAGGCACTTAGCACCACACAATGCTACGCACTACTGACAGGGGAGCTCTTAGCTTTTCTCGAGGATCGTCTCTCAGCACGTCTGGTAAAAGTGTTTTTGTCTTTTCCAGAAATCTGGGGGGAAATTAACTTGAATGCTTTCATTTCCAACCATCCACCAAGATAATCCGTTGTTTTGAACGCACAAATTTAATTGTCGACTCATCTGACAAAGATTTCATTATTCTTTTGAAAGCATGGTGCGGTTTTGGATTTTGGTTGTCGAGGCTTCCAAATCAAATCCTGTTAAGAATTCCTGAAAAGCGACAAGGCGTCTGTAATTACAGTCCAACTAAAAAGACCAATTAAAGTTAAAACAAAACCTACAGTTTTTATTAAACTGTAGAGTGGTTGTTCTCGCATTAGTGACACCAACCACGAAGCCTTTGTGTATTGGCGATATGAAGATTTTGTGCCAGTCATACACTGACTAATAACCAAAGTGTCTGTAAGCATATAAATCAAAATATTACGTTTAGATTTGCCCGTTTTGAGTTTTGAATCTTTGTCGTTTTTTTGTTATCCTCTGGACATTCATGTGATAGTGTTTGCTTTGTATGACCTCCATGATGTTGTTTATTACATCCTTGCCTTAAAAATATAATTAATCTCGCCCCTTCTCATTATAGTTCAAAAGTACAGCTGGCAGCACGATGCAGCGGGTATATGACCAGGACTTAACAAATGGAGAGATAATTAAAAAGGGATAGATCTCCAACCAGGGCTTGTACATATAATGACCCTTCACCAAAGACATAAACAACTCTTGTTATGACTGTGCCAACAGTATCTCCAGCAGGATTGGGGTATAATTAACAGGAACATCATTAATGTTAAAATCCATTGATCTTCCAGTTTTATCGCCCACAGCTGCCTGTTCTTGTGTACCCCGTGGGCTCAAACCATTAATCTTCTGACTAAAACATAATAAAACTAGCAGCTAGAAACTCTAAAGGAAATCTACAAAAAAAAGAAAAGAAAATTAAAAAAATCAAAGCATAAAATTACGAAAAAGTTACAGATAGGAATTTGAGAGACGAGAAAGAAGCCAGCCTCTCTGGTTTTTCATCTAATCTCAAGCCCTTGAGTTAATGTTGCTGGTTTATTTGCTTTGAATGCTTTGAGATGAGAGGCTATATATATATAAGCTGGATCTCAGGTTCTTCATCCTCAAACAAAACAGTCTGGTTTATTCTGGCGCTGAGTATCCAGGTGTCCTCAGTCCTTCTGAAGGGACAAGTGGCTCCAAGTTTGGACTACATACATTTAAAATACTCAAACTTCTAAACCATAATCTCACTTTTGTTTCTTTGTTTTTTAACAACAGTTCAGATCATATTTCTCAACAGCAAATGAAGCTGACAGAGAATAGAGGTCCACAGATTTGGATTCATTCACTCTCTGAAGCACAGCTTACCTCAGAAGCAATTGTTTGAGAAGACCCTTTATGGAAATAGGAGAGTGGTCTGGTGGGAATAGAGTGTGAGAGACAGACACCCCCTGTAATCTTGTCTGGTGTTGAAGCCCTGTCCTCTGCCTGGTGCGAACGTGATGATATTACACGAGATGACCGACCCTCAGTGGGCTTCTTCCATGCTATGATACTGAAAGCCTCACTTTAGACTCTGGTAGTCTAGTATAATTTACGTTAATAACAGACTAATTTCTGTACTGAGATATTTTCATCAAGAAGGGTTTTTTTTACTTTAAGATTAGAGCACAAGCTCCATAATTGTTTGTTTACCAAAATACAGTACGTTCTGAGATACTGCCAATGATGACAGCCCATCATTGTGTTGTTTTTTTGTGTCTCACAGATTCATCAAGGGTAAAACATTTTAACAGGGAACCGGAATATTTCAGAATCTTTTCTAATCTCTGCTGTGTAAATAAGTCATTCAACTGACAAGTCGAGCCTTGATTTAGTGAGAAAGTAATAAGTCAGAAATACTACTTTGTGTTGTATTGAATCGTGTGAATGCTCTATGCAACACTGTTTTGTATTCTGTGGAAGAAAAATGATAGAGTACAAAAAGTCTTGAGCTGCTCCTCATTTCTTTACATTTTACGAGGAAAATGGGAATTGCATGTTCTGTTTCCTGTCAAGACGATCAAAATTATGATTATTTTGTCCAGGTGTGCTTTTACAGCATTGCTTGGTGGATCAAAATCTGACTTTCTGTATTCATAATTCCATCAACACCACTAGCTGAAACTCATCCTTGAACCATGACAGAGTCTCCAACAAGCAGTAGATGAAACAACAGAAGGTCGAGATGCATCTCTTGGCTCCTGTCTCAGATCTTCGCTAGATTTTTTTCTGCCTTATTTGCGGTGGATGGATTAAACTGTTTTATCTTTGCCATTTTTATAGATTCCAATACAAAAAATTGCACCATATCATGTGTTTTTGTGACAGGCTGCTTGTAACAAAGTGCCTAAAGATCCAGTTTAAGGTTGTTTTTTTGATAAGTTACGTGTAGAAACAACAAAGGTTTATACTTTGAGTTAGGTGTCTTTTTTATGCTTGAACGATTCATAGGTCAGTGTTAAGTGGCTTAAAAAAATTCCTCTGGAAATGGACTGGACAAAAAATGAGTGAAAATGTAACCAATATCCAAAGAAAACTGTGTGGAAGACCTTCAGAAAGCCTCAGGAACTATTGCTCAAGACCAATTTAAAAATGACAAGTGAGTCTGAGTCTGCGAGGCAAACAACAGCACTCAGTGAGCACAACTCCAACTGAAACGGCGATGGCTAAACGACAACTTTGATGTTTTATGATGTTTTTGTTATAGCATGCTGACGTCAGCCTGTTACGGTGTCATTGTTACATTGTAGGACGTCATATTGAAAAATAAAAAGCGTGTTGGACAGCTCTATACGTGTCCTTTCATATTATTTATATAACTTGATGTGGTTTCTTAAATTCTTTTTTTCAAGACTTTGAACAGTAGGCGCTAACAATGAAGGTCAAGATAAAATGCCTGGCCAACCTAGGTACTCAGTATATTGTTGTGAAATTTGAACATGATCCATAAACATTGTGGGTCACATAAAGTTTTTTTTTCTGATTTTTGGTGCAACCTTGACCACTAAATTACTAAATTAAATCAGTTCAAGAAGTTATTGGTATCTACCATCAAGCAGAGTTTGAATGTGGTATCTTGAAAACTGGACATTAGACTGCTAACAAACAGACAGACAAACAAATGGAGTCGATTAAATCCTCCCCCCCTTCGAGTGCAAAATGACTATTGGCTCAAGACTTTTGCTCTGTATTGTATATTATACAAAAGAATATGAACACTGGACTGAAGCCATGGGGCCATGTTCAGACTAGCTTCTCTCAATTTGACACAATCGTGCCGGTTCCTGTGGTTTAGCCTAGCATCCATACGACAGACCAAGAACCCCTACAGCACTTGCTTAGTTGTAAATTAGTATGCTCCTGGTGACTAAGTTCCTTGTTGATGAAAGAAATCACACTAGCTGTCTGATCTAGAAGTAATAAAACAGTCAATCCTGAGCTTATTTTAACAGGTAATGTTGAACATTGTCTGTATACATAAATATTTATGCATATTTATTTAAGAGTCACCTAAAAGCTTTGTTTCCCACACCCATTAGCAACTGCGTTCAAATGCAGCTTAAATTTATGCCATTTAAAACACAAGGTCCTCATTCTGGGAGAATAAACATCTCAACCTAGATGTTCTGCTTTTACTAGGATTCCACAGCACACCCAATTTTAGAAACAGAAGAGGTCAGCTGTCTGACCTCAGAGTGGATGACCACTGAGCCTTACCTATTAAAAGAATACAGGGAGGCTCTATTAGCCTTGCCCTCCATTGTTATGGAGGCTGAGTTTTGGTATTTATGCTCTTGCTCCAAAGTACATGTAAATCGACAGCAGTCAAATGTGTTAAAGAATAACTTGGCAAACATGATATGTGACCCCGTTTTACAAACATAGTTTGTACATATGAGAGGGTGTGTTACAGCCCTAGCACTCCTCCTGTGTGTGGGTGTCCCCTGTTTCTCTCACTGATTCAGCTGCCACACATCTCTGCTGTGGAGCCAGTACTAGTTCACAGTTGCCTCCCTCAGCAATCAACCATGGAAGAGCTACCCAGTCTCTCAGTGTGGGCCACCTTTGTAGCGTGGTGAGCTTTAGTGTTTTGATCATGCTGAGCTCCTAGTGGGTAGTTGCTGCCATTTCTTTTGACCATTTGTTAACCTTTATTCTGTAACCTGTACATCTGGTTTGTCTTTGTTTTAATGTTTGGTACAGCTCCGTAGCTTCATTGACTTGATCAATTGATCCCAAATCAATGTGCTTGCCTGTTTCCTATTTGCATAAAAATGTTAAAAATGCTGTGAAATTTTAGCATTATATGTCAAATACTTTCAAGTCCATTCAACTGACTTTCAGGGCCTTTTATTTTCACATTGAAATTTTAGGAAATGTTTGAACATCTCAAAAACTATTAAAGCCTGTAATTTATCCTGGCCTTTCTTACTGTCAACATGAATCAGTATATCAATGTATCATTTGGGAGAGTCTTGGCTATATATAAAAAAGTCCATCACTCCTGCAAAGTCCCATTTTATAAAAGAAAATTCACCTTGAAAAGCCCATATTTTGTATGCACAATGTTGAAACAGAAAATTTAACTTTGCTATAGCAAGCTAAAATGTAAAAATTTGCTGATTCAGGTGGAATGAGTATTTCATTTTCAGCCTCCTTTCACTGAGTCTTTCTTTCACATAGACTCTTTTATCGTAACTCCCTTCATCCTCTAGCCCTTTTTAGGGATATAACAATGGCATTATGGTTGGTTATTGCGTTTAACTCTACTGGGCTGATGCTCCCACATCTAATCTGTATCTGATTTTCAGTCTTGCTGGTTTTCAATATCGAGTCATGAAAAAGACTGGGATTGTTTTCTGCTGGAGCTGCGGCCACATCTAGTTGCAGGTGACTGGGTAACATCTTGGCAAAACATTGCTCGGTCACAGAATTGAATTGGCAAATGAAGATAAAGCTCTTTGCTGGAGGAGAGACAACAACTCAGACCATAGAGCTGAGTCTCTACAGCCAATCAAATGATTAGAAAGAAAAATGGAGAGAGAGAGAGAGAGAGAGAGAGAGAGAGAGGGGGTAATGAACAATGACTGAAATTAACTGAAATTTTCATTTAATGACTGGAGGAAGAATCTGGCAGTGCAAAGATTCATGCTTAACACCCATCAGTCGTCATTTTTCACTTTTATGCAGCAAAAAAGTTGAAAACATTTCCTGTCTAAATAGATTCCACAATGTCTGCTTCTCTCCCTGCTGCTGTTTTTTGCAGTTGTTTTTGAACTTGTTCGAGTGCCTTGACATCATTTAAACTTGCTCCAAATTCGCCTTCATGAGGTAGAAACTCAAAGCCAAAAGACTATAAGCAGATGTCAGTGGACCTTAACCTGCCTGCTTTAGTATCAGGAGGAACACTGCCCAGTTACTCTATTTTATCACCATGTTGCAGGCTTGTGGTTCAGTGCTGGGGGGACTGCCCATCTGTGAAACATGGGATACTTACTCTATCAGAAGAGAGACCTGATCGGGGGCCAATGACTCACACAAAGCATCCTGTTGGTCAGTAGCCTATGTCAAGAGAACTTCTTCTATAACCCTAGAGGCCAAACACAATCTTCTAACACCTGTCACAGTCAGAAAATTTTCCTTTGCTGGAGCTGAGTGAGCAAGCAGCCTAGAGGTTCGAAACAATATCGCAACTCCAATGACTTTATTTATAGCTTTAATACAAAGATTCTTCCTCTCAGCAGCGTCCCTGGGGCTTATGAGGTCGACCAGCAGTGTCATAAAATGTTCTGGCAAATGACATTCCCAGAGACAATGACCCGTGGCCTTAAAGCTACACTATGAACATAAAAGGGACCTTTACACTTTACACTTCTGCCCTGTGCCCACACGAGTACTGTGTAAACGGTGAGAAAGCATGTGAGGTTCCTCCATATACGAATATGTATTCTGTGCATGTGCACATCCTTCATGCCTGAGTGCCTTCTGCTTTGTGTTTCACGGGACACAGTTTCAAGGATGAAATGATACATTTTTGAGAGAAATTGGCAGACGCGTGCTATTTTTATGGCGTCCTTTGTCTGCTATGCATTTCTTCAGGTCATTCCCCACCATGCTGTTACTGACTACTTAACACACAGTTTCGTATTATTCCTAGACACAGGAGAAGGAGGTTAAAATAAGTATTCTCTCATATCAGCAGAGGTGAAGATCAAAATTAAAAAACAGATAACTACAAAAAAACACAAAAAACCCCAAGCATGCATCACACCATCCAACTCCACGTACCACCTTGGCCCAAGTATGCGAGATGTCAAACTATAGACTGTATTTAGCCCTTCTGTTTCACTGGCCTTTGACCCACTCACCCATAGCTGTATTTATTTATGCCTTTTAGTGTCACAGTGACTAATAGTCTTTCACTATAAAGGTTGAAGAAATATGCATGAGAGGATATTGTACTATGTTATTATATTTTTTATCCGTATGTGTTTCCTGTGGCTGTACGGGTGTGTCATGCACACAGATCATTTGAAAGATTAAACTTGCAAAGAGAGAAGAGAAGAGGAAAGAGGATATAGGCACTAATGGAACACACTGAAAAGTACTGAATGTACACTTTTTCCAAATGTACAATATCAGGTGTGTAATATGCCTGACACAAAGCTTTTGAGACTTTTATGTAAAAGTACAAAGCCATTTCTTGTAGTGGAAGGATACAATGACCTGAACTAAAGGTACAGTTGAAGTCAGCACGGTTGGGGGGAACATGGGTGGTACAGGAGGGAAAAGCACTACAAAGAACTGTGTTCTGTGCCCAGCAGCAATATTTTACTCTATTGAATAAACCAGTAGTGTTCTCAGGTGAGGCTCTGTTGAGGGGGCTTTGTCCTTGTACTGTATGTGCTGTACTTCTAGTACTCTCCAATCCCCCGAGAGCCCTTTTAATCCCCAAATAATTCATCCAACTTTCTACTGTAAAATAGAGATTCCTATTTTTTTAATATATGTTTGGTAAAGTGGATATATAGAATGTCGAACATAAGCACATGTATGGAAAATACCAGGTATTTTTTTCCCCCATTCAATTCAATTTTATTTATACAGCACCAAATCACAACAACAGTCACTCTAAGGCGCTTTATATTGTAAGGTAGACCCTCTTTACACAGAAGTGTGTAATCTGAGAGGAAAACAAATAGCCACATGACTCTCAGTGCTATTTGCCAGCCATGTACAAAATCTGGTTGGTTAAATGCCTCAGGGCAAAAGTTGCCAAAGTTTTGATGACCAACTGTGGATTTAGGAAGCCAGACTGCAGTGACAAGCCACACAAGAGAAATGGAGACACCAGACACAAATAATTAGTGAAATCGTTTTTGCAGTTTGTGTCTCTTAAAAAAATGGACACAGAGGATCTTGTTCTTTAGAAGGAGCGATGCAAAGTTCTCTCAAAATGTTTAAAGTTTTGGGTTGCAGGGTGGTGCCCTGTTACAGCACGCAGGTCCTGGGTACGGTGTACATTTTAGGACATCGTCAGTTCTCAAGAAAAAAGTTGTCAGGTATCAGACAAAAAAAATGTCAGGTCTCAGGTGCCAGGAAAAAAGTTGTCAGGTATCAGACAAAAAAATGTCAGGTCTCAGTTCTCAAGAAAAAAGTTGTCAGGTATCAGACAAAAAATTGTCAGGTCTCAGTTGTCAGGAAAAAAGTTGTCAGGTATCAGACAAAAAAATGTCAGGTCTCAGTTGTCAGGAAAAAAGTTGTCAGGTATCAGACAAAAAAATGTCAGGTCTCAGTTCTCAAGAAAAAAGTTGTCAGGTATCAGACAAAAAATTGTCAGGTCTCAGTTGTGAGGAAAAAAGTTGTCAGGTATTAGATAAAAAATTGTCAGGTCTCAGTTGTCAGGAAAAAAAATGTCAGGTATTAGACAAAAAATTGTCAGGTCTCAGTTGTCAGGAAAACAGTTGTCAGGTATCAGACAAAAAAATGTCAGGTCTCAGTTCTCAAGAAAAAAGTTGTCAGGTATCAGACAAAAAATTGTCAGGAAAAAAGTTGTCAGGTATCAGAAAACAAGGTACCAGACAGAGAGAAAATCTTCCTGCAGGTGGCGGTGTTGTCATGTCCCACCCGAATTGATTTCCAAATACGTCATCAACGTGTGACAGTGGGAGAGCGTAAGGTCATTGACCTCACAGGAGTTTTACCGCGGTTCAGGCTCCTAACGACACAAGGTAAGTTGAACTTTTTCTCCCTTTTGTTCATATTTTTGCCACAGTTGTGTTATATTAAGTTGCGGTTGTGAAAGTTACATATCAGAGAAGGAAAGCTAGTTTTGTACGAAACCAAATCAGTACTATTTTTGTCTGGCTAATTCATTCTAGCTAGCGACAGTGGTGAAACGTGATTTAAATTTAAACTGTTCAGTAATTGTTTTGTATACATTTCAGCAAATGGACAAGCTGAAAGCTTACGAGCAGCCTGCATCCTTTCTGTCGCTCTTTTTCTTTATTTCATTATTTATATATTGCTACTGTCAAAGAGATTTAAAAATGGAGCAAACAGTTTGGAACACCCAGGACATCCGCAAGCAACGCAATGCACCAGGTCCATTTGGGAAACCTGACCTTCTGTTTACCTCACCACCTCCTGGTATGTCATTTGAAAGTCTGTGGGGTTTTTTTCTTTCTTTTTTTCCCCCCTTTCATTAGTTTACTTTTACTTTATTGATATAGCACTCTTCACAGGATAAAAACCACAAATTGGCTTCACAACAATATAAAACAGATAAACATAAAACAGCACAATTACAGCACAAATTGAGTTAAAAGCCAGTCTAAGTAAATGAGCCTTAAGCTGCTGTTTAAAAGAATAAATACAATCAAGGAAACATAATGATGGAGGCAGAGCATTCCATGACCTGGGAGCCACCGCTCTGCAAGATCTATTGCCTCTGGTCTTCTGGTGGAACTACCAACAGCCATTGATTAGATGATCTCAGGCTGGGAGAGGGAGCATGGGGTTCTATGAGATCAGAAATGTAGGCAGGAGCTTCACGATTCGGAGCTTTGAAAGTCAGTACTAAAATTTTAAAATGAATTTTCTAAAAAGCCAGTGTAATGAGTGTAAAACTGTTATAATGTGCTTTCTTTTTTGTGTCTTCCTAAAAAGCCTACATCTAGTACAATAAGAGATTTCTGAATTTCTACTGTCAATACAAAAATGGCTTCATATTGGCACCTTCAAGAAAGTGGAACAGACTAATAAATTAATAGAAACTTTCAGTTTGTAAAGCCTACACTGATTACAACATGTTTGGGAATTTTGTAGGTGTGCAACAACCAATATATTTTGGGGACTATTAAAGAAACAATGTAAGGCTTCTTACTTAAAAAAAAAAATCCTGGCATGTACTGGCAGTACATTTGACAAATGAGAAACTGTTGTGTTTAATAGACTGAAGAGAATAAAGTTAAATAAATAATATACTATTTTTATTTTGATCTTCAAAAACAAACTAAAGAAAAATAAAGTATGGCTTACCATGACATTTGCTGGCTTTATATCCTGGTGAATGATTCTCTGTGCATGGATGTACTCTACTGCCATGGATAAGTCCAGTGATATGAAACCGGCATCATCCCCTTCAAGCTATCAAGACAATATATAATATTAATAAAACAATGAGGAGCCAGGTGTGACATTATAACAGGTCTACCACTGGAAATGTATTACTTCAAATTGGATTAGTATTCAATTGCAATTGCAATTTCAATAAATTACAATGGGACCTAAGACCAACAAAGTCAATGTTTGGAAGTGACCATCAAAAAGCCCTGATTGCAGTCCTCTCTTACACCAGTCCTGTCTGGAGGACAAAAATTCCTGAAAAATATTTTCAGAATATTGTAGAAGAAAACCTAAAATGTTTTAACTCATCCAGGTAAAAAAAAAAGCAATTCTACCAAAACAGTAAGGAAGCTTATTGTTAAAAAGTTAAGATTGTTCTTTTACTAATACTTTTCTGGCATTTGGCAATTAAAGATCATTTTGGTAATTCTAAATGGTTGAAAACACGAGAGAAAAAAAGTCATTAGTCTTTTTATATGTTGTACACAAAGATGGTTTCAGGTACATATTTAAACAAATGCCAGCAATAAAAAGTATTTTTTAATATGAGGGTATTAACTGAGAACCTTCACAGACATACTGAGGGTATTAACATTATTCACATCTACCTAAATGTATTAAACATAAAAATATGAGTATTGGTACCTTCACCAAGCAGCTGTCTGTGTGAAGCACTTGCTGCAGGGTTGCGCCATGAATGTATTCAGCTGCCAGCAAAAAGCAGGACTCAGTGCGGGCAACTGCTATGAGTCTGACGATGTTGGGGTGAGAAAGTCTCCTAATAAAACAGAAACATCTCCGATTAAAAAACAAAAAATCACGTTTCATCACTGTCGCTAGCTAGAATGAATTAGCCAGACAAAAATAGTACTGATTTGGTTTCGTACAAAACTAGCTTTCCTTCTCTGATATGTAACTTTCACAACATAACCGCAACTTAATATAACACAACTGTGGCAAAAAATATGAACAAAAGGGAGAAAAAGTTCAACTTACCTTGTGTCATTAGGAGCCTGAACCGTGGTAAAACTCCTGTGAGGTCAATGACCTTATGCTCTCCCACTGTCACATGTTGATGACGTATTTGGAAATCAATTCGGGTGGGACATGACAACACCGCCACCTGCAGGAAGATTTTCTCTCTGTCTGGTACCTTGTGTTCTGATACCTGACAACCTTTTTCCTGACAATTTTTTGTCTGATACCTGACATTTTTTTTCCTGACAACTGAGACCTGACAATTTTTGTCTGATACCTGACAACTTTTTTCTTGAGAACTGAGACCTGACATTTTTTTGTCTGATACCTGACAACTTTTTTCCTGACAACTGAGACCTGACAATTTTTTTGTCTGATACCTGACAACTTTTTTCCTGACAACTAAGACCTGACAATTTTTTTGTCTGATACCTGACAACTTTTTTCTTGAGAACTGAGACCTGACATTTTTTTGTCTGATACCTGACAACTTTTTTCTTGAGACCTGACGATGTCCTAAAATGTACACCGTACCTGGGTCTGTGTGAGTTTGCATGTTCTCTGCTGAATTAATCCAGTTAATACTACTACCAGAGATGGGCAGTAATGTGTTACTTGTAACGCGTTACTGTAATCCGATTACTTTTTTCAAATAACGAGTAAAGTAAGGGGTTACTATTTCAAAAACGGTAATTAGATTACCGTTACTTTCCCGTAGGAACGCTGCGTTACTGCATTACTAAAACCGTGATTTTTTTGACAGTGACGTAAGCAAGTGTGTCGTTCGAGACAACAGCTGTGTGCAGATCAACAATATCGAGTGCGGGAGAGAGTATGAGCATGCAGCGTTTAAAGCGTGGAAGTACTGACCTTACTTTAAGTTTGATTCCATAAAAAGTTACAAAAACATTAGCATTCGTTTTGTGTGAGAAGAAAACTTCTTTTTACAACGAAAACCCCCCCCCCCCCCCCTAAACTTCCAAGCAATCACCGAGTGTGCTACAACGTAATGGGAAACTCACAGAGAAACTCGCGGATTCTTCCACTGACCGCTGCAGCACACCTGCACCAGGGTAAACCTCCGCCTACCCCACTCCTGCTTTACAGGTGAAAATAGAGCAAAAGGACAGCTAGTCTTTGACTTTATTTATTTTCTGCTGTGTTGTACTTGCATCTATTTGAAAGAGTGAGTGTAAACACAAAACTTTTTTTGCTTGATGCATAAAGTTAAAAGATTAAAACTAATAAAACAAGTTTAAAAAAGGAGACTTTTCCATTTGATTACATTTTGTATGATGGATTATGTAGAAAAAGTAGAATTGGGCTGAAAGATCTATCGCTTTATCACCTATTCAGGTTGTAAATCGTGTTTTTAAAAAGTAACTAAGTAACTAAGTAATTAATTACTTTTGAAAATAAGTAATCAGTAAAGTAACAGGATTACTTTTTGGGGGACGTAATCAGTAATTAGTTACTGATTACTTTTTTCAAGTAACTTGACCAACACTGACTACTACTACTACTACTACTACTACTACTACTACTAATAATAATAATAATAATTAAGAATCACTAATTAGCCATTCGGTTGTCTCTTTGTCCCTGTGATAGACAGGCCGGGCTGTACAACTGGCACAGTTCTAGAATATAGAGACACAAAATATGCTTACATGTTTCTGAGAGTTTATGCAAACTTAACCTATATTGTTGGATGATAGACAAACTACAGCAAATTAATCAGCCTCAAATGATAACCTAAGCCAAACCTAAAAAGGCTTGTATATCTGACAGCTGTTCATTATTCTCTCATATATTGCAGTAAATGTTGTGCGTTTGTGCTTTAGTGTGTATTTTTAATTACTGCATTGGTGCTGGTATGTAAGTGTGTAGATCCTGCATTATTGTGTGTGGTATTTACTGATCATTCACGGCGTGTGCTGTAGAAATATAATGATTGTATGTGCAGGAGAGATAATATTATCTAGGATGTCCAAAAGACCAGGCAATGTCACTTGGCGGGATAAGTGTGAGCCAGCGACTGAATAGAGGTCCATTATTGCCAGCAGAGGATTTCTGATGATGTTTGTGAAAGCTATTGTAACGCATAAATTGAAA
Source organism: Neolamprologus multifasciatus (assembly GCF_963576455.1). NCBI lineage: Eukaryota > Metazoa > Chordata > Actinopteri > Cichliformes > Cichlidae > Neolamprologus > Neolamprologus multifasciatus. The sequence continues at coordinate 7,576,727 of NC_140449.1, forward strand.
GAGCTGCAAGCTCAATGCAGAGTGCTTTCTTCCAGCTGTAGCTGTTTATGTAAAGTGCTCCCCGAAGGATAGAAAGCCAACCAGTGGTGTCTCACTTTGGACAGAGGTGCACAAAAAATAAGCAATATAAAGAAAACAAAGATACATATTCTTCAGATTATAAAATACGCTTTCAGTAAAGCAGCGGCTGATAACTTGGCTTTAGATTGTACAAAACACTCTTGATCCAAATGAGACACGACCTGTTACTGGTGGCACTATCATCTTTTTCATCTTGACTTAAGTGAAGTCCCCTTTCAGAGTTGCCACATTATAAAACCCTGTTACCATTTACCTTTTTTGTTTATACCTCTTCAAACCTCTCAACCATAATAATAAAAGTGATGTGGATTTCAGAGGATGCCACAGTTATAATCAAGGAGAGCAGATGAGGTAACACTCTAAACTTCAACTTCTCCTGTGCATCAGAATTGCTTCCTGTTAAAAATCTGTTGCATGGTTCAAATGGGAATCCAACTTCTGAAAAAAGAACTAGTACACTCGTAACAATTTTTCTTCACCTCCAACCGGTCGCAGCAGACGGCTGCTCTTCCCTGAGTCTGGCTCTGCTGGAGGGTTCTTCCTGTTAAAAGGGAGCTTTTCCTTCCCACTGTCGCAAAGTGATTGCTCATAGGGGGTCACCTAAATGTTGTTTTTTTCTGTATTATTGTAGGGTCTTGACCTTAAAATATGAGGTCAACTTGAGGTGACTTGTGATTTAGCACTATATAAATAGAACTGAATTGAATTGAACTGAACAGTTTTTTAAAAGTATTTTGTACGTTTACACCAATATATTTTTGATGCAAGTATTGTCCTTTGTTTTGCACTGAAACATGTATATATTTTTAAATATTTTTGTTAGACAAGACAATATACAGCATAAAAGGGAAAACAACATTCTTTTTTTTTGTTGTTGCCTGGCCCGTTTGTGATTCACCTTTTATTGTTTTTTTTTATTTTATTTTCACTTGATAAATACGGGACAGACTTGACTGGGGAAAAGAAAGGGGAGAAAGAAAGAGGGAAAGAAAAACAGCGGGGAAGAGGGATGGGGATAAGGGGCAAAAAACAAAGACCAACAAAATAAGCAGACAAAAAATAGATATATCAATCACCTGGATCACCTGTTGAGAAAGAAAAAAAGAGAAAACAAGCAGAAGAAAAAGAGAGCAATATAATAAACATCATCACGATGATATATGGGAATATGACAGTAAATACTAAATGTTAAATATTATTGTGCAGCACGTAATATCGACAGCGCACAGTGTGCTTTGAGGTAGGAGCCAAAAATGGTGTAGTTTGTGTGTGTGAGCACCCGTGTGTACACCTGTGAGCATGATCGCGTTTGTATTTAAAAGGTTCCTTCATGTAATGATCTGCTAGAGGGTGTGGGGAGCCACAGCCCCGTCCTCCAGGGCATGAAGCAGGTATGGAGGAGATCAAGACTCCAGACATCCAGAGGCCCTCAGAACACAAGAGACCAAGGAAGACCAACAGAGGGGCAGCTGCGCCACTGTCCCAGAAAGAGCTGAGGAGAGTCCCAGATGAGGGGTCACTCAGCAACCGCGGAGCAGAAGCCAGGGGGGGTTGCAGTGACGTGCCCGTGAGCTCCACTGGCAGCCAGCTGTGCCAGAGTGACCAAGCCCCAGGCCGAGAGGCTGAGGGCACCCCACCCCTGAAGTGGCCCGAGCGAGCCCCAGGCTCCAGGCCCCGACAAGCAGCCACCAAGGAGTGAGCCGGTGTGTACCTGGACGTCCATCCTCGGACACAAAGAACCACCAACGCACCGATGTCTGAGGGCGTCTGCCACTGGCAGGGGAAGTGGTGGGGGGAGATAGGCCTCCATACCTTGGAGGGCCTGAGATGTCCCTAGAGAGGTGGCGTCTGATACCCAACCTGACATATAGACACAGACATACAGGCACACACAGGTACAAACATCCATTCCCACCCTCATGCTCTCATATGCAATTACTCAACACTCACCCAACGTGGAGACAGACATAGAGAGACACTGTACACACAATCACACTCCCCAAGCGTACTCTAAGCCCCAGGTCTAGGTACCCTTGCCCCTGGAGAATGAAAATGCACCCAGACCCAGGTAGTGTTACCCTTTTCCCTGGGGTGGAGAGAAGCAGACCGCCCCAACTCGGCAGCAGCAGGGAGGCCCCGCATTCCAGACCCCAATCGGACGGCCAACTCCTCCTCCTGGCCCCCCCGCTCCAACAGGCCGCAGAGAACGGGGGGGTGTGAAGACTCCAAACCTCCCTCCGCCCGCTCATATGTAGTGTTGATGCATGTGTGTTCTAAGGTGCATTTAAAACCCAGGAGGGCATGGAGCTACCTGCCAGAGAGCAGCAGGTAAGCACATAGCCCCTCCTGACAGCCCTCAATGTCTACATGTATTTAAAATTGAGAGGTGGGCAACGACGCCAGGGGTGAGGTGTACACCCTGATGGTCTTTTGGATTCCGTGTAGCGTGCCCACCCCCAAGATCCTATATGTATGTGTTATGAGAGTGTGAGTAATGTGAATGTCTAAGTTGTGAGATAAAATTGAAGCACAGGCAGCCAGAAGGGGACAGAGGGGGGGATTCCTCCCCTGCACCCTGGTGACACACCTTTACCCCAAGGCCCTGCATGTGTGGGTGATTGTGGTGGAGCGGGAAGAGGGAGGCAGCTGGAGATGGGGAGGGAAGGAAGGGAGGGGCAAGTGACTCCGCCCTGGGGCCAGCTCCCCCGCTGACCCCAGTAGGCACCCCCATACTCTGCAACCCGCCAGGGAAAGCGGGCCCAGGCCCATCCGGACCGGGCCCAGTTCAGCAGCGCTGCCTGGCCCCACAGAGCCCGGGATAGCCCACCCGACCCCACCACAGAGAAAACTGCACCCACCCCGTCATCCACTCATCTTTCAGACTACACAAGACAATAGACGCCCAGGCTGAGATCTTCCTCCATCTCTCCTATATCTCCCCTTCCTGCAGAGTGAGTTCCTGAAGAGAGGAGACCTCCTGCAAGATGTAACAGCCTCCCCCACCAGTTGAAGACCCCCCCAGGTGGCTCGATGCAGCGTTGGCACCCTGCGCCAGGGCTGGGCCCCCATACACCCACCCACCCACAACCCCGGCAACACACCAACCAGGACCCAAGCCCCCAAGGCCCAGCCAGGGCCCCAGCCCAGAGACGAAGCACCCCCAGAACCCCACGCCCATCCCGGACCCACCCAGGGGCAGCCAGGCTACCAGGTCAGTAACCCACGTCCGTCAGCACAGACCCTCAACATTCAAAAATTATGTCATGTTAGTTATGTAACATTATGTTTGTAGTGCAAGTTTGCAGTGAGATGGATATAACTGTAAGTCCAAACAGTTCTTACAGCAGTACTTGGACTCAGTGAGTTTGTATTATAATGGATTATTATAAACAAAGCAACCCTGCATTACATGTATCAACAGAATTAAAATAATCTCCTGCCCATGATATACAATTAACCACTCAGAAATTATGATCTAATAAGTTAAAGTCTATAATTCTCAGAAGGGCCATTCTGCACAACGAGTGCTATACGTATAATTTGATGCTCAAACATTTGTATTGTAAGTAGAACTGTGACTTCAACTTGAGTAGCATCTAAAAGCCTGTAGGAAAACAATTATCAAACAATTTTCAGGCCATTATGCTATTGAGTGTGAAAACTGTGTTCACTGTTTCAATGCCAGTTTTCTATACTATCATTATTTTTGATCAAATCCTGATTTCCTCCATGACAAAGCTGACATTGCTACATCGATTCGTGACACCAGTTTGCAACTTCTCACTTGTTTTCTATCTGGAATATCTTCAGACTATAAATGTAACCTTTAGTTTTCATGTTTTATTACATAATTAATAGCATCATATATGTCAAAATAAAAACAAACACACTTCTGTGTTACATGTTGTGCCAGTGCTCAATATTCAAGTTATATAATGGTGTGGCTGCACTTAATTATGAATACTAATATATTACAATCCACTCAAGGAAAAGACCACCTGTTCTTTTCTTTTGGAGGACAAAACACTTTTAAATTGTATGGCTGTATGTTTTTTTTTCCTTCTTGGTGTATTTAGAGAAAGTGTCAGACACAAAAATTAAACATTATATTTAAGTTGTCAGCTAACCGTTATATACTTACATATCCAGCTGTCACCAAGCAACATTAGTATTCATTTAAAGGCAGTTTGTGGCTATGTAGTGAATTTAAGTTTTAGCTCTATTTTTTTATTTCTTTATTTTCTTATTTCTATTGAGATTTATCTCTTTCGCTCTCTTGATGATAAATGCACTACTGTGTTCACTAGATAGTTACTGTGTTTCTTTGCTGCTTGTTAATGAGTGGGTGGTGTTTTAGAGCTTTTGTATTGAAGCAACTGTCTGATGCAGATGAACGTTAACCACAAGAGTGAAAAATGTAATCCACAAAGGTACAGCAGCAGAACAGATACTCAAAAATTACTTAAAAGCTTGTAATTATTATAATTCGATGCCTTGTTATTATACAAATGTGCATCAATTTGGCTTTAAGATCACACGTCCAGGGTACTAATGTAAGTGTTTTGCATTTTTATTACCCTTGCCGTTTGATTATATAACTAATGTAATACAAATAACTGCAACAATCATACTACTACTACTACTAGCATGGCCAGTGGCGGTCCTAGCCTGTTTGGCACCCTGGGCGAACACTCCCTATGGATACACACACACACACACACACACACACACACACACACACATTACGGATTGTACATTAACATAAAACTTGTTGGAACTATACTGAATTTCACCAGAGAAACACACACATACATGAAAGAGAGAGAGTATGCATACTATGCAAACGGCTACCAAACAGCCATCATAATTCACCATACAATGAGAACAGGACAAATAAAGAATTGACAATGACTAATTAATATTGTGCTGAACACATGCTCTTTTCTGGAATATTCTCACTAATTTTCTTGATATTTATTTATAATCACCTCTGTTAATCCTTGATATTTATAATATTTATAATTGAGTGATCTGTATATCTGTATGTAAGCTATTTCTTAAATGTGTAAAATCTCTCACATAAGGTATTGTTTGGAGTTTAGTCTGTTACTGTTACTATTTTTTACCATTTCTTCTTGGAGCAACTGTAACCCATATAATTTCCTTAGGGATTAATAAAGTATTCTGATTCTGATTGTTTCAGGATACATGACCTGCCATTAGCCAATGACACATCTGCTTATCTGTATCTTTTGCTCGTTTCTCCTCCTCTTGTTTTCTCTTTTTTCTAAACTGAGGACCTGGTGGCTTTGAACTTTTCTTGTCCATCTTGGTTTTAATATTGCACTCCAGTATGAACACCCATCCCCCAACTCGAGGATCACCACAACATAACCTAACAGACCTACACCTTAGTTCACAGATTCACTTTGTCTAAGGCATAGGTGTCAAACTCTGGCCCGCTAATTATATTTGGCCCGCGAAGCCATACCAAATTACTATTAGAGCTGGCCTACTGGTATTATACAGCTAATATATATATTGTTTAGTATTAAGCTTTGCTTGTTCCATATTCAGTTTTTCAGCAAAACTTGTTTGAGTCCATAAGAAAAGATTCATTCTTAAAGCTGGAGGAAGATTTTTTTTTTCAATAAATATTAATGTTAGCCCGCGACTTTGTTCCAATTTTGAATTTTGGCCCACTGTGTATTTGAGTTTGACACCCCTGGTCTAAGGTGTATTTCTGGGATTTCGCACAACCCAGGATTCAAATCATGAATACATAATGGGCTTGGATTTACAACATTATGACTGAAATGTGCTCTATTTGGAAGCAGCAGGGCCCCCCTCCCCTGTCGACAGGTTGTGTGTGAGACTTTAAATCATCAAACTGTAAATTATAAACTTTAAATTAATTTAAAATTTATAATTTTAATAACAATAACAATTGTTATTGATCCCTTTACCCCGAGTCCTAAAGTGCATATTTATTTTCTTACTCTTCTTATATTTATTGTTTGTTTACTTGCACTGCTGTAACTGGAGGCTCGTCGTCTCGTCTCTCTATATACTGGACTGTATGTAGCCGAGATGACAATAAAGTTTACTTTGACTTCAGCAGCGAGCAGGCGCACCAAGGGCTCTCGCGCTCACTTTTCGCGTATAGAATTTCGAAAGAACATCGGTGCAAATTATAAGTCTGTATCATAATGTCTGGTGTTTTCATGTTTGTTGGTTTGTTTTAATTTTGTTTTATTTTGCGAGTTGGTTATTAGATGCTGCTCCAGCCAGCCAGAGAATCCCCCGCCGCCCCGCCCTCTCCTCCCTGTGCCGCAAGCAGCAGGCGCACTCGCAAACAGAGGGCGCCCTTACTCCCAGCAAACCCAATCGGTGCCTACGACATTCCCGATATGCGCTGGCATGATGTCGGGGCAGCATGAGTACGAGTAGTTTTTTTTTTTTTTGCCGATGCCCGTAATGCCGCCCCCACCACGATGCCGCCCCGGGCAACCGCCCGGAGACAACCGCCCGTGTCGCCCGTATCAAAAACCGCTACTGAGCATGGCATAGCAGCACATAGCTGTAATGCAAAATGCTCAGTTAGGAATGTACAAACGAGGTCCATCACAGATTAGCAGGAAGAGTCACTAAGCTCCTCGTGTCCTTGTCTAAGTACTAGTAATTTCTTGATTGATCCTAAAGAGCCTGAGTTTGTCCATCTGTGGGAGTGAGATCAGGCATTTTAAGAGAAATGGTGATTTACATTCCTTCCAGATGAGCGGTTTGGTATACAATTACACTTGGACTGAGGCAAAGATGGCAAGTTTTCTTTTCTAATCAGAACGGATGCTCAAAATATAAGGTGCTCAATAGATAGATAGATAGATAGATAGATTTCTTCAGTAACTGATTTAATAAGCTCCTATTGGACAGGAGCTGATAGTAAATGGTAAATATTTTCTGATTATGTTTCACATTGTCTTTCCAAAGCAAAGAGGACAAAAGTAACATAATTCAAATAAATTTTTCAGTTTCTTCTGTATGTGTTAGACTGATGGATATGAGATGGATCAACTATACAGTGTTTTTGTCACTAATGGAAACAGATGTAGTATTTGCTTTTTTTGATTGATGTGTTTTCCCCCTGTTTTTATGGCCCTTTGTGTGTGTGTGTTTACATGTTTATTATATTTCTAAAATGAAATATCTCTGAAAATATGATCTTAGAGGTTTTTGTTTGTCTGAACAAAGCTGAGGTTAGATGATGGTTACATGGGGGAATATTAAGTGTGCTGTACATTCGTAATGTCTCTGAACAATCCCGCAAGGCTCCCGTAAACAGACATTTGTTAGATAACCTGTGTTGAGCTTCACCTGCCCTGTCACAGCTCAGTGATGATGTGGAATTGAGGAACACAGACAACCCCAAACATTTCAAAATGATATATAACACACATTAATTTATTACATACCCGACAAATTATTCTCATCGTTTTGGTGGGTCCACTCAGTCCACCTTTCAGCTTTGTGATTAGCCACTACTAATAGCACATAGCAGTGAATTGAAGGACACACAAAGAGCAAACAGATGGCTGGGTGAGGCTATTTTGCTGAACAGACCAAAAATTACAGCAGAAAACAATGTAATTTGGGGCCATTACCTTACACTGCACAACACTAGCTTTCCTTTTCAGATTACACCGATGCCTGAGGGGAAGCAGTGTTGATGAAAACCATGTAATTTGTCTACTCAGGCTTATTTTATACATGTTTGTTTGTTTGTACTGCCATAAAACAAAACCCCCTTTTTTCAAACAAAAGAGGACTTAAAAATGACAACACTCATTTTCTTTGCTTCAGTTTAATTACACAGTAAAAGAAATAAAAACATACATCAATTGTTAAAACAACTGAAAACGTGATACAACATTAAACAATAAGCACCACTTATTTTATTATTACTTATATGAAGGCTACTGTTTGTATGGGAGTCGGTTATTTCTATAATTGTAAAAGATTATTACACTGGTATGTCTTAAATGCGCTGGTTGTTCCATGAAAAACAAACATATTTAACATACTGACATTTGTCACAATGGGGAGTATTAAAGATAACTGGTTGTAATATTAAACAGAGTGATTTCTTTTTAATTGCTAAAGTCAGCTGAAGATGGCGCTTTTAATCATCCAGCGATGGCAATTTAAGTAGAAACAATTAGTATAATTCAAATATTATTAAGAATTTAATGACACACACAGTAAAAATGCACAACTTTCCCAGAGAGGATGCACATTTCCTATTCTTTCTCTTTTTAACCTTCTTCCTTAACACACTAGAACCTTCAGCTCTACCAAAGACTCCAAGATACTATCAAAGCTCAGGTTTCCACTTAAATATTATTAATAAATGGAGTTAAACTAACACATAAGTTTCATTACAAAAATAATTAATGACAGGTATAGTTACTTGTAGTGGTTACAATGATTAGCAAAGATTATGGGCTGGCTTACTCTCAAATTTTTAATTTAAACTGAAAAACAAAAAACTTACCAATTATCCTGAACAATAACAGCTGAAAACAGCGTTTTAAACTTTTAAAAACTTTGTCTTTTGAACTATCATACAATCTCACTTTCCCACATAGGACGGCTTTAGAATCATCACCTAAATTAGCCCACTAAAAGTTCCTAAAGCCAGAAAAAAGACTATTGGGGAGTGTGCTATCCTATGTGTCTTAATTCTATGCTTATTAGTTTTTGAATTGCTATTTATTTATTTATTTTTTATCTTCAAATAACTGTTTGGCACTTTGTTTGAAAGCTCTTTATAGATAAAGTTATTATTAGTAGTAGCAGAAGCAGTAGTAATACTAGAATGCATATCTTTGGACTGTGGAAAGAAACCCAGGAGGAAATCCGTGGAGACATAACATACAAACTCCACAGAGAGAGACCCCACCAAAGGTACTTACAGAACAATTTTTCTCATTTCCTTTATAGCCGTCAGTTGTTACTTAATTTATTTTACTGTGTCTAAATACGTTTAAATATTAAATGTATTCCCTAAATTACATTCTGTGTATTTGTATCTGTCTCCTTCAAAAAGACTGTCAGCGTGTCCCTGGACCAGGCTTATTTGTAGGTAGAGGCTGAATGATAGCACATGAATATTTTTATTTTATATCTTGGAAAACAGCTTCCTTTTTAGTTTCTTCATAGCTGTCTGATTAGAGCTTACACCAGTGGATGTCTGGCTTCTTTGCTTCAAAAGAAGTTAATTTATTTTGACAAATATTGGCCAAACCAAATGAAATCTCGGAAAATCCTTTCATGTAATTATCCAATCATAACTTCTGATGCATGCTAAAAAAATGCCCAGTGACTCAGAAGTTTATATCACTTGGGGAGTAACACATTTCTTTATATGTATGTTTTCTGTAAAGTCATTACATAGGAATATGTCTGTGTAGGTTCTCAGTCACCCAGGTCATAGTAGTCAAGGCGGTTAGTATGAAAACGACTGGACGTTTCACTTCTTTCTGAAGTTTCTGGAAGAACTTAAGAAGTCCTGTTTCTTTGTTTCCATGCTCCTTACATTACATAGGTATAGGAATAAGCATGCACAGGAAAAAAGGGGGAAACAAAAGGAGATCCACTATGTTTAACTTGAGTCTATTCACTTTAAATGTCTTATATTTAAGAATCAGAACAATTCAGGTTGTGTATAAAGTTGGTACGAAGGTCTGAGCATGATGAACTTGCTGTTGCAAAGTGGTGCTCTTGCTGTGGCAGACTGCCTTTGAAGTGTTAGAAAAATTAATTTGCTAGAGCTCGGATGTCATGGTCTGCTCAGTCCCAGATGTGACAAAACGGTTTCAGATTAAGTCAAAATGATAGGATTGAGGAGGGATTACTTTCTAATCCAGGCAGATTTTGAAGCACCAGTTACTCACAGCATCTTAAAAACGTTGACTACATAACAAATTCTGATGAAGATTCAAAGGGAAAAGTAGATTCCAGCCTTTACAATGCATACTTCAACTACCTCTGGATTCCATCAGACAAAGTTTAATATTATATTCAATTTTTCAGGCAGAGTTGCACTGGTTCATTCAAGTCCTTTTGCTCTGTTGGCATTTGTTGCAGTTGGTTGACACTATTGAGTACTCTGTCCATGAAAACAGATAACTTTAAATACAGAAAAAAACAGAAGTGCTGCTAATGGTTTAATAAAAAAGAGAGGGAGACACTCAAGAGTTTATTCTTCTTGCTGGCCTTCTTTGAGCCATCCAGCCTCTGCTTTGCGTGGTTTAAATCTGTGTGCTTTGTTATTCTCCCTTTCACACTCTCTTTTGTGCAACCTCCTCCACTTCTCCACCTCAGTCAGAGCTCTATTCAATCCTCAGTCTTCATCTTCACCACCACCAGCGTCTAGACTCTGAGGGGGTCCAGTCCTAAATCCTATTATTGCTGGGATTCCAGTTATGCCAATCGAATCGCCAAATACATTAATTTCTCTATCTAAATAAATCATCCAAGTGAATTGCAATTCTTCTCTCATTATTGAAATTGAGGTTAGCTTGATTCTAAGTTGTCCATACTGTAGCGGTGAATGTGAGTATGAATCTCTGTGTTAGCCCTGCATCACATTGGGGACCTGTGAGGGGTGTACACCGCCCTATGTTAGCTGGGATAGGTTAGCCACACCCTGATAAGTGTATGCAGAAGAGAAAGCAATGTAGCCCTTATAGGAAGAAGTGAATCATGGTAAGTGACCCTGGCACACTTATACTTACATTCAACCTGCATGCAGCAGCAGCGTGCTTTCTAAGAGGTCTGTTAATGTTGACATTATTAGCATATCTATCTTTATATGTCTTCAACTGCATGGATCCAATGAAACATTAGCATTGAGAGGACATAGACAAGATATCGACAAGCATGCTGTTTTTAGGCTTTTTTTTCTTTGTCAACACTTTAAAAGAGGAAATAAAATAGCGCAAATAGTTAATGTAGACAATTTAGCATAGAATTTAAAAAATAAAAAGACTTTGTTTCCCAACAGGAGGGTGGATTTGTGAAATGATCCTGTTTTTTCTTCATCGGCAAGAAAGTGAGCTACTATGATTTCTGAAATAAACAGTTGGTGGTGTGACACACAGTAGCTATATCTGTTTTCTTTTGTTATTGCTCACATCCATATGGCTAATGATAAATAAAAACTTAATAAAGCTTATTATAAATTTTGTATAAACGCCCCTTCTCACCATAAAAAGTGAAATAAAACATTATTATTATATTAAGTATTATTTTTCTCACATTGTGTGTTAAACTGCACAGATGGTATCTTGTCCATTGTAGAAAATAATTAAGTGGTACCTGTTAGTGATCAGTGCAACAGCCTGCAATCAGGATCTAACATGGACAGAAACTGCATTGTGTCTTTCTGATAGAGATAAGCTACTGGCACTGCATCCTGCTAACTTTGCCAGTAACCACATTAGGGGACTTGTTTATCTCTGCAGACTTCTCCATAACTACACTGTGATCTTAACAAAACTATTTTCATTTTTGTCTTGGTAAATTATCTTGTAATCTCATGGTGTCTGCTTTATCTACAGAGATAAATTGACCTGTTAGTGTAAAAAATAATCTTTGTTATGCGGACTTAAAAAATAATTAACTTCTGATGTTGACATTGTGATAAAAAAAAGTGATTGCTCTTCTTTTTATGAAAACATTGATTACAGTATAGCTCACTCCTGTAGCACAATGATGATCTGTGCTACCTCTCTTTACACTCTGTGCGTTTGAAAGCTTTTAGGCTCCAACATGACGAAGTCCAGAGCTTCTTAAGCCTCGTGTACAGCCCTGTGTATATGTTCATGTATTGATTTCCGTGATCAGGACGGCTCTGGCCAAGCTCAATTACAGGCCCACCTTCCGCTGTGTATTTTGTTTCTGAAAGTTTTGCACAATTTGAAGACTAACAGAAGTAAAGGAAAATCAAATCAAGAGGTAAACGATAGCTGTGTTGATCCCACTATCTGAGTTACAGGTCTGTAAGCAATCAGCAAACTTCAGTGTGAATTTAGACCAAAAGTGAGCTGGCGGCAGGCCTGTCAGGAGTTTATTTTAGTTTTGTGTAAACTAAGTGCTAGTCCTTTGAAGTGCCTAAGTGAGCACACAAAAACAGGGGAAAGAGCATGTATGGTCCCCCTCGGTAATGCATCCTGCCTTGGCAAATGCCAAAAGGATCAACCAGATGCTGAAACATCTGTGAGTTTAATTCATTCACTGAAAACTCCATATGGGGTTTCTCCCTTGGTGGCACGGGTGAGAAATAATTAATCCTTTTATTATTCATCATTTTCACACTGCTTCCCCTCATATGGTGGCAGTTGCAAAGGCAAACACTGTACTTGGAGTCACATATGGTGGCACACTGTTGATTCCAAACTAATTTCCACATTATTGCACTTTCACTGCAATAATGTGGAAATTTGACTTACTGCGGGACCGTCTCATTTTATCAACTGTTTTTAATCACTGTGGGTATATCTTTAGTGTAACATCTATAATATATTAGTTGCAGGTTAGCTGCATTTTGCAGATAAAATCCTGGTCAGAAAGAAAGCAATACTTCATTAGCCTCTAATTACAAGATCATAAAAGTTAGATTGTCCAAAGTACTATTCACATTATTCACATTATTCACATTATTCACATTATTCATGTACAAACCTCTGTGTTGCCAGCTGCAGACCAAACTTTAATTCGAATACAGTCCATCATAACTGCTGAGCTGGTTGAAAGGCAGACATTGTTTCCTACCAAATGTGGCAATGCATATTTTTATCCGACCATCCGGCAGACTTTTTGCACCTCTGATAATGCCATGGTCGAGCTGGGTAGGGTTTTGTTTCAGGTGGAGTATTTGGACCGGCTCCTTTTTCCCCGTTCTACGACTTCCTCTAGCTCATGCCGTCCTTTCCACAGCTTTGAAGAATCAATCAAGAAGAGCAATCAATACTGCAGTATATCCAGGCTGATGGATGCCACAGGTTTCTGGCAGATCAGGCTCTCTACGTTACCTGTGCCATTACGAATTCCTCACATTGTAACTCTGTTTCTCAGTACTCCTTCTTTTTCAGCTTTTGGAAGCAGTCCTGAAACTCGCCTTGATTTGGAACTGCAGGCACCTACAGCCTTTCTCTCTCCTGCTCCAATCAGTTGTTCACATTCCCTGCAAAGCAAAGGACATACCAGTTCTGAACCTCCCTGCTCACTCCACACCTGTGAGCAGCTAGTAAGCAAGTAAGGCTGAAATCTCTGAAATCTCATCTCTCACAAAACACTCAATAAGCAAAGCATTCCCTCTGGACTATTCCCAGTTTCTAACACTCTCTCTTCTCTGACAGAGCTTCTGAGAACCAGTTACCTGTAAATACTCACCAGCTGCCCACTTGTTCACACCAGCCTTTAAATAAACACTTAGAAAATGCCAGCAGAGCCAAAATATGACAGTTACCTTTAAGCTTTCCTCTTTCTACGAATGAGTCTCCCTGCTGTGCAAACCTTACTTAAAAAGTTGATTCTATTCACGTGGACACAGCATCCAGATGAATAGAAATCTAGTTTTAATCATTATGCAAATGTACTGTTTATAAGGTTGAGGAAACCTGCATTCAGGTGAGACTAAAGAAGTCATTAGGATGACTGATTAAATGTTTCTCCCATTGAAAACGCGACATCCAGATGAACAGAATCAACTCTCGGATTTCCTTACCTGGATCATTGAGCATGCATCAAGACAAGACTTACTTAACTTTCAGTGGGAAATACATTCAGGACTTTTATTTCTAACTGCCAATGGAGCCTCCATAATTCAACTACTAAAGAGAAAGAACAGAGCAATGGGAAAATAAAAACAAAAAAGAAAAGTCATTCACATTCACCAAATATGGTCTAAACGTCTGTGTTTGGCAAAATATGCTAGGTATATTGCAGTGGAATGTTAGCATTAGCATTAAGATTACAGATTATCTGCAAATATTACAAATGACTTGTGATCCCCAGGTAATAGTAGTCCTGCAAATAGGCCTAATATACAACGTTATTAGTCTAGTCCATATAAGGTTATGGTTTGTGGCTAAATGGATAGTGAATACTGCTATTTCCTTTGGACCTCTTGTAATAATTTAAATAATTTGCACTCTTATGCACTTGGACTGGGAGAACAACTAGCCCTTTCAAAAAAGCCCACTTGGGAAAAGTTTAATTCCTCAGCAAACAAGGTAAATGCAGAAAGCCTTTCTAAATTTGCAGACTGTGTAACCCTGAGTAAGAAAAACACTGCCGACTACCTTCAATATTGCTGGTCTGCAAGCACCACTTCTGGGTGCCCTAGCATGTCTGGGCCCATAGTGTAGCAATTTTAGACCAAGACACAGCTGACAAGAAATACTTGTTGGTCTAACAGACACGCTTCCCTGTCAGAGAACATGTGAAGAAGACAGAGAACATGACAGATTAAAAGACTAGGGTGGACAGGGGTGATGAGCACAGCAGTGTGTAGTGATCTCTGTTCAGGTACAAAGAAACTACATGATAACCAGGGTCCCACAGAGATGATCACAAAGTCTGGTGTTTGGGATCAGGTTTGACTGATTGACAAAAACTGTTATTAGCACTCAGTAGGGCAGAAAACACCAAAAGGTGTCATGAGACGACACAATTATCACACCGTTTTCACATTGACGGTAATACTTCATGTGATGTGAACCCTGGGAGCGCTCTTTAGTCTTTCAAAAATGGTTTTACTTAGCATAGATCCAGTCCAAGGTAATTTCTTTCCGGCAGTTCATTCTTCCATATCAGCCAGCTACACTGCCGCAGGAAGGCAGGAAGAAAACAGCACAGCTGTGAAAATAGTTTGCATAGAGGAAATGGTTAATAAAAAAACAAAACCGCTGAGAAACAATGGAACTGAAAACACCCTCAGACAGATGTGAATGTTAGTGGGAAATGAGCTCAATCCAAAATACAGTGTTTTTGCTCTTGTTTATTTAAGTTCTTGGATTATTTTTTAAAAACAGTCGCCTGCTGTTCAAACCATAAATGGAATATTGGTTGAATGTTCAGGCTGATAAAGGCAGTCTCGCATACTCAGAAATATTTATTTTTCTTTTTTTGTGGAGGTCCAAAAAGAAAATATTCAAATTCTCTGACCCACAAGGTTTTACCCTTTTATGTGCTGAATTTAACAACTCACTCAGCTGATTAAAATGAAAGCTCCTTTGTTTATTCAGCTATAGAGGCAACAGCGAAAGATGAAGCAGACTTCTATAAACCTGAGTTTTTCAGGTGAAGATTGGGAATGTACAAGAAAGCCCTTTCCAATAAATTTGCATTCTAATCTCCACAGCCACATTGAAGGCCTGTGGGCCAACTTTGTGGATGTTGTTTATTTTCTGACTTCTGATAGACCTGGCAATATAAAAGCACAACATTTAATAATGTGAACCACTAACGCAGGGACAAATGCAGGCACGAAGACTCCTGTTTTCTTGTGCATTGTGCTGAAAGTGAAACATTACTAAAGACAACTGTCACAAAAGCTCTGTTTTGGTTATCATTACATGTAGCCTGAGTCATACAAGGTTAAAGAGTCTGTTAAGGCAACCACAGCATACAGTATGTATGGATTTTAAAAACGACTCCTCACCTGGGAGGAGCAGATTAATGTGCTCTATGTTAAAACCCTGATGGCTCAGTTTTATTTGAATTCAAGTTTAGAAACTGTGTATTTTAATGAAAAAATGCACTGAACTAATTCCAGTCTCTGTGACTTTGTAGTAGTGAATATTACTACACTAAAAACACAAACGAGATCTAAATGCATGGCATGTGTAGTACTTTGCAAAATCTGGAGCCACCACTCATTTCTGTATATTTTGTTTTGATCTTTTTCAGATTTTATATTTGGTGGCTTTGTTTCAACATTAAAGAACAACAAGATTCACATGTCTGAGTTAAGGTCAGAGTTCATGACCTTAACTAAGACATGTGTCTTCGTCTAATCTTTGTCTTCACACATCTCAGTTAAGGTCAGAGTTTATGATTCAACAATAAGAAAGGGACTGGGAAAAAATGGCATCCGTGGGAGAGTTCAAGGAGAAAACCACTGCTGATCAAAAAGTTTCATATTTGCCCAAAAACATCTTGATGATCTCCAAGACATCTGGGAAAATATTCTGTGGATGGATGAGAGAAAAGTTGAATTTTTTGGAAGGTGTATGTCGTATTACAGTTGTCACAGCATTTCAGAAATAGAAGATCTTACCAGCAGTAAAATATGGTAGTGGTCGTGTGATGGTCTGGGGCTGTTTTGCTGTCTCAGGACCTGGAAGACTAGCTGTGGTAAATTGAACCATGAACACTGCTGTCTACCAAAACATCCTGGCAATCTGTGCGTGACCTCAAGCTTAACTGCACTTGAGTTCTGCAGCAGGACAATGATCTAAAACACATCAGCAAGTCCACCTCTGAATGGCTTAAGAAAAATCTAAATGAGGACTTTGGACTGGCCTACTCAAAGATCTGACCTGAATCAGACTGAGATACTGTGGCATGCCCTTAAAAAGGTGGTTCATGCTTGCAAACCCTCCAGTGTGGTTGAATTACAATGAGTCTGCAAAGATGAGTGGGTCAAAATTCCTCCACAACTGGAAAAGGTTCATTGCCATTTATCGCAAATGCTGGATTGCACTCGTTGCTGCTAAGCGTGGCCCAACCAGTTATTAGGTTTAGGGGGGAAATCACTTTTTTATGCAGGGGCATAGGTCTGGATTTCTTTTTCCCCTTAATAATAAACACCTTCACTTAGAGACTGCATTTCATGTTTACTTGAAACTTTAAGAAAAACATTAACATTGAAATTTGTGTCGATAATATATATCTAGAAAGGGTTAATGCCATAAAATTTATTGGTGTGATCATTGATCAAAAGGCCTGTTGGAAATCACACATCACTTATGTGAGGGGAAAGTTAGCACGGGGCATTGCTGTCTTGGGGAAAGTAAAACAATTTCTGGATAGGAAAACATTGTATATGTTATATTGTGCTTTGCTATTACTATACATGAGTTATTGTGTAGACGTTTGGGGAAATACATATAAAAGTAATATTCAGACTATAATCATAATGCAGAAAAGGGCCATTAGACTAATAAATCAGGAGGGGTATAGGGCTCAAACAAACGCACTCTTTATTAGGACGCAAGCTATAAAATTCCAGGATCTGGTGAAGTTTAAAAAAGTGCAAATAATATATAAGGCAAGGAAAGGGATGCTCCCAATCGAAATAAGTAAATGGTTCTTAGAAAGAGAAGGGAGGTATAATTTTAGAGGGAAGTGGAATTTAAAATGACAAAGAGTAAGAACAACATTGAACAGGATGTCTATTTCAATAGCGGGAGTTAAATTCTGGAATGAGTTAAAAGAAGAAATAAAGGTCAGTAGTGATATAAACCAGTTTAAAATAAAACTCAAAAAAGAAATTTTAAATAAGTATAAGCATGAAGAAAATCAATTAACCCAAGACAGCAGTCAAACTGATGTTTATTTTCTTCTGCAAATTAGCAAATCTAAATATAGTTTTAGTTGAACATGAGAAAATATTTTTTTGTGATGTTATGTTCTAAGTTGAAGGCGTTGTATACGTTTTTGTTGTTCAAATTTAGATGACGAGGATGTAAACCCGAGGGGGCTAAATAAGTATATACTTCTGCCTACTCCTTTTCAAACAACTGCATGGAATGATTTTATGAAACGTTGGTGAATGTATATGTTTGAAATAAAAAAGAACTGAACTGAACTGAACTACTTCAGTTATCTGTGTCTAATATTTAAATTTGTTTGATGATCTGAAACATTTAAGTGTGACAAACACACAAAAATAGGAATTCATGAAGGGGGCAAACACTTCAAACCATTGCACCTGGAACGTGGTCAGTCGTGGATTGGTCTCCTCAGAGTCCGGACTTCAACATTTTAGAAGCAGTGTGGGTTCAACTTGACCGAGAACAGAGCAAAATGCAGCCAACATCCAAAGAAGAGCTTTGAATGTCTCGCAAATTAGCAGAAAACTTGCCTAAGATAATTATGGCTGTGCTGAAAAATAAAGATGTTGACATAAATTGACTTTCAAGTTTGTTAGAATTATAAACCATACTTTATATTTTATCCTTGATCCAAAGGACATCTTTTTTAAAAATCTTTTTTTTTTTTTTAAATTAGAATAATTAAAGCAATGTAAATGCTACTGCTGGGCAATCAAAGAACACGATTACATTACAAAGTTGCACTTGTACAGAAACAGGTGAGAGGAGGTTTCATTTAAGTTAATATTAGATATAGTTTTGTTCTATCAAATAAGCACCATCCTCCTCACACCCCCTCACCGTTCTGCCTTTAAGTCTCGGTACCTCTCTTTTTGCTACTGTTTCTTGGCTCACTTCTTATCAGACATGTTCAGCTGTCGGTGGAACGTCCACAGAGACTGTCAGTGTACAGGGCTACTTGGCAGCGGTCGAAGCTTTTAATTTTCCTCACTGTATTCCTCACAATTTTTTAAATGTCTTTCTTCACTCCAATAATTTTCTTCTCCACCTTTCCTCACACATAGGCAGTGGTGACCTGTGTCTGAAATACCTGATGGGAGCTCACACTACGGACAAGGCAGGCAGTTGTAACCAAGCGTTCAGTAATTGCAGGTAGTCAAAAGTATGTTATGACAGACAACAGGAACATGGAATTATATGGAGTGTAATAATATGTGTGTCCAGGTTTTGAATTTTACCCATTACACTGTGATGGATAAGCATACATCAGTCTTCTTCCACTTGTCCAAGTTACATTTGCAGGGGGATGGAGGCTGCCTCCAGGAACAGCATGCAGACTCCATACTGGGGCACCCGAGCTGGGCCGTGTATTCAAACCCAAGACCTTCCTATTTTGAAGTGTTGCTGTTGACCTCTACATTTGCGCCAAAAAAAAAAAACAAAAACAAAAAAAAAAGAAAAAGAAAAAAGTTTTCGGTCACTATAAATTGAATCCTGCTTGCAGTGGTAACAAAGAACCACTAAAGGAGTGCATCATCATATTAAAAAATAAGCAGTTTCTAATGATGAACTCAGTGTATGTATGAGTGTTATCAGGCAGTTGCAGACTGCTTGATTTTCAATGTTTTTTGACATCAAAGAAGAGATTTTCTTAATGTGTCATCTCAGGCTCAGAGCTTAGCTGTCAGCCTCAGATGACCACATTAAAGACAATAAGATAATGCTACATTTATCCTGTCTTTGAGAATGTTTTTAAGGTGGTCTAGACCAAAAATCATTCTCAGTTTGTCAGTAAAATACGAAGAATGAACTTATATCTATTACTAGGTTTGTATTTGGTTTTTGGGTAATTTGAGAAAAACAGAGGATGTGATGTTCCAAAACACCAGATTGTGTTTACAGAAACCAGGTGAGAGGACGGCCAGTAAAAAGATAAGGGGCCTTAAAAATAAGGGGACTAAAGTGACTAGTTTCAGGCCGTGGATATTGGTTATTATATCAATCCCCAACAACTGGACCCCCCAAAAAAGGATTTAAAACTCAATGCACTTGGACACGCTCTATTTTTGAACATTATCTGCACAAATGCTTTTATCTGGCCTCTGATGCATTGTTTTTTTTTGTTACATCTGATTTTCTTCCACAAATTATGGGCGTTTAAAAAATCTTTTCAAATTCCAAGTAATAATTATAAGTAACACAATGAGCTTTTCTGTGGGAAACTTGTCAAAGCAAAAGCGTATTCATCAGTGATTGCCATCTAGCATCTCAAATCTTAATTAATCTTTATTTTTACGGACACTCGCATAGAAATTTGCATTAAACATAAAAGAACCACACTATATATCAGTGATTAACATTTCATTTGTCACCTTCTGATTTGCATTAAGAACTGATATGTGGTAACGTGTTAGCATTAAAAGAACAATGTGTGATTCTTTTGCTTAAATCGCAGCTTTTTATAGATGTGGAAGTAGAAATAATTTAAAATAGCCAAATACCTTTGAAAAAAATAAATGATTTTTTAAAAATACTTGTGAACAAGAAAAATATAAATATGAGGACTACTACAGTGGCCATGTTTTGGTTAAAAAATGATTGCGTGTTGTTGCCTCTCTCTGCTCTGACTGCGAATATTTCAATCCACGATTAAAATAAAAAAAAGCCAAAAAATGACAACAAACTAGATTTGATGAAATTTTAATGGTCTCTGTGAAGAAATGAATAATTCACCCATTGTCACACTGGAGGAGCTTTCACTTCTTAAAGCCGTTCATCAATAATCTGCCTCTAATTTTCTCTGAGCAGTTCTCCACAAGGATGGAAAGGCTATCTCTGTGCTTCACTGCGCAGCAGACCCAGAGGGATGGACCCACTAACAGAGATCTGTTTATACTGCCTCACCTCAATCTGAGTTCATACCTTCTAACTAATGTCAACCATGTTTAACAACCACCTGCCTTATCGCATGCGCACACAGGCATAAGGCACCAGCAGCAAAATCAATCAACCAGAGAACCTGTGTCAACTGCCACGGAAAAGTGGAAATAAGACATTTACAAAACACTGTAAGTTCAGATAGGATACCATCGGGTAAATGCAGAAGTTTGGGTTATTGGAGAATATTTCAACAGCGCTTTCTACAGAAGCAAAACTCCCAATCTGTATTCCTGTCATCCACCCGAGCTGCCTCCCTACAAGTCATTTTTAGTGCAGTGCAGAAACACTTAGTTCCCTTAAAAAAACAAACAAATCTATACCTGTAATCCAAACCTTTTCTGGAAAATAAGACAGTAGCACCAGCAGATTATGAGATTTAAGTTCAATACTTCTTGAGTGATGCACCTGAAGGAGTTAAATCTTCTCGCATGTGCTTTTCAATTAATCAATCAATCAATCAAGGGTTTATTCGCCACGTGCAGGTTGCCCTGCAGTGAAATAGGAACCCCACCCCCCCCCACCCCCACCCCCCGACCTTACACACACAACACAGACATCACATGGGGATACAGGTCAGAGATCGGTAGCATTACAGAAAAGAAAAACACTGAAATATACACTACAATGGGAAAGTACAAGAGGAAAAAAAGAGACCTCTACTCATGCTGGGCTCCTGGGAGGACAGCATGAGAACAGGAAACAAAAAAACTCCTCTGCACAAAAAAGCACATAAATGTCCACAGCACAACAGTATGGAACACGTGACAAGCCACAGGGTCGGGTGGAGGGTGAGGAGTAATCCAAAGCAAACACAGCAGCCGCCCTGCACAGCGCTACCATTCCAGCATATCAGTGTATATGTATGTGTGTGCGTGTCCAGAGTTCAGCTGAGACAGTGTCCTTCGCCCTGCTAGGCTAAGTAAACAGTCTTCCAGCCAACCCAGGTGGCCTTGCATGGAATAGGAAGGAGCAGTCTAAACACAGCCGTTGGCTTTCTTAATTCTTCAATAAGTCGGGGCTAAGCCAGCTCTGATCAGCCAGAAACCTGTTACCATGGTTCCGAATAGGTTGATATCTTCAGCACTCTGAAGATATCAACTTTCTCAACTTCTCGTTGAGAAAGGGGTGTCAATTGCATTTAGGGACCAGTTGATCAAATCCATAATTCCTCTTTTAGGTTTTAGAGAACAGACTCAGACCAGTCAGACTGCTTTCCATCAATCATCCCTGCTGGTTTAAAAAGCAAACAAAGTGCACTCACATGAAAGTAAATTCAAAATCAGAAGGTATTTTTATGTGCACAGGTAACATACTGACTGCTTTAAAAAGTGTCTGGCTGACTGAATTTTATATAACAGAAATAACCTGTCATTTCCATGCTGAAGCAAAACTGTCAACATACTGTCACCATATTGTTTGGCTATGGCTGAGTGAAGTATTTACTGTAAATGACAGCGTGTTCCTGTGCTGGGATGAGAGGTGCTCAGTACCAGGCTTATCTGAATCTCTACCCAACATTGTTCACTGCATTCAAAATGGCCCAAACATGCTACAGACAGTCACAAATGGGGCTGTAGTAATAACAGTTTTCTAGTTTAAAAACTGATGTGTCCAGGTTTTAAAGTGTTATTGCTTAATTTGGTAGAGAAAATAAAGTGACCAATTTTTAGAGGAAATTTTTTCCGATTAAGTGAGAAAAACAGAAAGCTGAACATACTGTTGCTGGCGATGCGTGGAGTAAGATTGATTGTTGGCATACTGACACTGAAATGAGCTCTTTAGAAATATGTCTAAAACACACAGACAGGTGGTAGTCGGGGGATAACAGGGAGCGAGGGGACATTTTTAGCACCAGAAAAAGATGTTAACCATGTGACCCATGTCCCCAACACTCTTTTACATTCATTATCTCACTACATGTCAAACACAGCCAGAAGCAGCAGCGAAGAAGCTATTAAGCCTTATCTATTATTAAACAGTCAAAGATCTTGTAATGGCTGGGAAAAAAAAATCGCTGACACAGAGATTCTTTCATAGTTGTATAATTTAACATCTGTCGCTGCTTCAAAAGAACATAAACACATGCTCATGCATACGGACCCAAAGTTGAGGTTTTCATAAGCAGTCAGCGGTTTAGCTTAGCCTGTTCTCCCTGTTACTCTGTGCTGTGTGTCACATAGTTACAAGTGATGGGTCTTGTGTCAGCCCAGGCAGCACACGCTTTATGTGCCTATTTTATGCACTGAAGTAGCAATACATCATTTCATGCAGATAAAGACACAGAGAAGACAGAGACGGGTGGCCCTTTGCAAATAAATACAGAGGTTGCAATGCAGGTCCACTGTCGACTCTAATACTTGTCTGAGAGGTTCACTTCAGCACTGTGACCATCACAGAAAAATGTCTCAGGCCTCAATCACCAGCATCATATTTTCGGGCCATTTAGGCTGACCGGCAGTGGCACAGCTGAACATTCGCAGTACAGAAGATGTGTGGTGAATAACAAAAGACCTATTCAGTAGTGCCCATAAGTTTAAAAGGTCAGCAGTAGCATTGATAATTTGTGTTATGGTTTGCAGAGCAAACTTGTATTCCTTACAGCATAGTTTCTATCTACTCTACTTTCTCTTGCAGAGTTGATTCCGTGATCTCTCCCAACAAGACATGAGTGGCTGAGACAAACAGCCCCAACACCAGTGTTGGTCAAGTTACTTGGAAAACGTAATCAGTAACTAATTAGTGATTACTTCCCCAAAAAAGTAATCCTGTTACTTTACTGATTACTTATTTTCAAAAGTAATTAATTACTTAGTTACTTTTTAAAAACACGATTTACAACCTGAATAGGTGATAAAGCGATAGATCTTTCAGCCCAATTCTACTTTTTCTGCATAATCCATCAAACAAAATGTAATCAAATGGAAAAGTCTCTTTTTTTTTAAAACTTATCAATTTTAATCTTTTAACTTTATGCATCAAGCAAAAATTAAATTATATGCACCATTCTCTGACTTGAAGAAATTAGTTTAACATTTAAACCTATTTTCTGCACATTCCAGCACATAAAATAAAATATTTTTTGTGTTTACACTCAGTCTTTCAAATAGAGTAAATGCAAGTAAAACACAGCAGAAAATAAATAAAATCAAAGACTAGCGGTCCTGTTGCTCTATTTTCAACTGTAAAGCAGGAGTGGGGTAGGCAGAGGTTTACCCTGGTGCAGGTGTGCCGCAGCGGTCAGTGGAAGAATCCGCGAGTTTCTCTGTGAATTTCCCATTACGTCGTAGCGCACTCGGTGCTTGTTTAGGGGTTTTTTTTCGCTGTAAAAAGAAGTTTTCTTCCCACGCACAACGGACACTAATGTTTTTGTCACTTTTTAATGGAATCAAACTCAAAGTAAGGTCAGTACTTCCACGCTTTAAACGCTGCACGCTCATAATCTCTCCCGCACTCTATATATTATCCATTGTTGATCTGCACACAGCTGTTGTCACAAACGTCGCACTCGCTTCCGTCATTGTCATGAGACATTGTCGCAAAAAAATCACGGTTTTAGTAACGCAGTAACGCAGCGTTCCCACGGGAAAGTAACGGTAATCTAATTACCGTTTTTGCAACAGTAATCCCTTACTTTACTCGTTACTTGAAAAAAGTAATCAGATTAAGTAACGCGTTACTGCCCATCTCTGCCTGACACTAGATCTATTTACTAGTTATTCCTGACCCTTTGGTCAAAATTACTTGGTCTTTATCAGAGGACTGTTTTTGCCTGCATGTAACAGAACTGTGAATGTTAGCACTCACTCATTTTGGTCATTTCGTACACTGGGACAGAAGGACCCCAGAGCAGACGTAGATGGCAGAAGCAGTTTAACAGGTTTATTATAATATTAAATATTGCACTAGAAATATGTTAAAGTCCAAAATCCACAGGTAAATAAACCAGACAGGGCGACTAATCAAAAGTCCAATCTAATCCAAACAGCTACACTGCAGAGTGGGCCTGCATGTGAGTCTGCAGCATTTCCAGAAACTGAGTTTCACTCCTGACTCACAGGGAGACAGGTAGAGATATGAGATTTCCTGACAGTCCAGAGCTTTCTAAGGGAAGCCAGTCAGCAGCACACACACACACACACACACACACACCGGGGGAATCCTGAGGGAAGCAGACGAGACAAAAGGTAAGTAGACTAATACCGATATTTGAAAGAGATTAAATCCCAAGAAGCCTGGTATTACCACGTTGGCAGCTGAAATGATGTGGCAAAGCTGGAGAGGAAAGGCTGGTGCTGGTGTATTGCAGATGAGTGGGATGATGAAAAACAGGTGTTTAGTGTGATCGCTGTTCCTCCTGGTGGACACACCCCAGGACCATCAGAACATGAGGCAGTGAGGGAGGCAGAAGCAAACACCAGCTCGGGGCTGCAGGAACCAGGGCAAAATCTGCTCAAACAAACCACAGAAGCTCAAATGGGACAATTAGAAGGGTTAGACATTGTGATGTGAGTGTTTAATAGCCCTTAAAACTCAAAATGACTCCAACTTAATGCAGTGAAACAAACGCATTTTCGCCTTTTTTTTTTTTTTTTTTATGCTGGTAATGTCAGGCCATGCTATCAACAATTAAACGATTATGAGGTGCGATCATTCATTCATAAAATGCAACATCTTTATATTATATAAAATTGTCCTTTCTCCCCTACTATAGCTCAAAGAGCATATATTAAAAACAATCTACAAATCAAATAATTGTTTTGTTTTAATAATTGCAGCTGTAGAACTTTTTAATCACAATTTTATTTGAACATTTTTAGTATTTTTTTATGGACTCAACTAAATGTTTGAGCCAGTACTATTACTTATCCCTATACTAATTGAATTTAAACCGAGGCTATTGTTTTTAGCCGACTGAACGTGTAACCTGTGGAGCAAATTAGTCTGCCTTGTTAAATTCTTGGTTGAAGTTTGAGAGCAGCCTTGTTGTACGTTACAAAGAAGAGAAGGCCCATCCTCAGAGTTAAATAATCAGCTTAAATGAAGGGATACCACCTCGGGTCTCCTGTGTAACTAATGAGAAGGCAAAGCTAAAAGCGCTGTGAAATGCCTGTGAACAGAGCCCTGAATGGTAAAAGGTGTGAGCTAATCAGGACCTTTCTATGCCCTGACAACCCTGTATGACTCCAACAATTACACTGTCGAGGATTAGTGAGTTGCGCAGAAACACACAATATGTCAAGCTGCAACCATTAAATGATGGTTCCTCTTCGTTGCCTCTGCCAAAAATCACTTGGTGCATTTGCATGCAAATGCAAGTTATGCTCCTAGCATAATTTTCTTCTGTGGGTGACTGCTTATATTTGATATTGCAGTGGAAGAATTTACATCATTTGTTTGAGAGTGTAAGCTGTGCAGCAACCCACACTATTGGCAAAATAAACCTGTTTACTAAAAATTCCTTTGGTTTGCCTATTTAAATAAAGAAATGAATAAATAATTATTAGTCAGTGATTCTTCCAGTTGAATGCCGAACTATTAGATTAGGTATTATTTATTTTGCTTTTAGTGATTCTTTCTTTTTACATAATTGGGGAATATATGCTTCATATTACAAAAGGTCTCACTGCACCTAGAAATAGATACATCATGTTAACCAGGGAGCATTAGCAAGGCGTTGCCAGATTTTAGCTCATTTGTATTCTACCATGATAGATTAATTCTGCATGTTATTTTTGTTAATATTGTATAGTCATGAAATCAGTATAAATCTTCGCATCTGCGTTTATTTAGTAGAATATTTAATAAAGTGTTAGCTATTGTAGTGCAATCCTTTAACACACAGTAACAGTTCATCCAGTCTGTATAATTTAAGCTAAATGTTAAATGGTTACATGAACATTCATTCTGAAAAAAGTCTATTATTTTGACTCTTTAAGACAAAACCACCATAACTTTTAGCCTCGGTTATTAATGAATGACTCCCAGATCAATTCTTATTGACTAAAGGCTCCATTATCGGCTTGTAAGACATCACAGTTGCACCATTGTCCCTTAATTATACTGAAGTCAGAGCACTGCTGTTTTTTCTCCCTCTCTAGTACAGTACAAAAAAGATGAGCCAGGATAGTAATCATCCTTTCTAACGAACATGACCAGAGGTGTTGTCTTAACTGTTGCATTTGAATAGATTCATTAGCAAACGACAGTGATTTCTTTGTTTGAGGCAATGCATTTTTACTTAGTGATAAGTAAATGGAATGATACACAGCTCCATTAAGGTCCTGCCAAAGCTTTTCCATTAGGGTGAGGTCTGGGCTTTGGCTGAGCCATTGCAGCACCCTGAGTCTCTTCTTTTTTAGCCATTCTGTTGTAGATTTGCTGTTGTGTTTGGGATCATTGTCCTGTTGCATGACCCAGTTTGGGGCAAGCTTAAGCTGTTGGATGGATGCCCTTACATTTGACTCTAGAATACTTTGGTATTCATGGTTGATTCAGTGACTGCAAAATACATCTCCCCCACCCCCATGTTTGTGTTGATATGCTTTGTTTGGCAATCATCAAACATGGCACTGTGCATTGTAGCCAGACCGCCATACTTTGGTCTCATTTGTGCAAAGGACATTGTTCCAGAAGTCTTATGGTTTGTTCAGATACAACTTTGCAAACCTATGTCATGCTGTCGTGTACTTTTTCGAGACTTTTTTTCTGGTGGCCAAAAAACCTCAGGTCCGCTTTTTCCCATAGTGTCAAAAGTCTTGGACAATACTCTCTCCTTTATCATCAAATAATGTTTCACATTCACCGTGCTTCAACCTACATAACATTTCAAGGCCACAATCTTTTCTTTCTCAACACAGCCCACAAATCCTGGTTCATGCTCTGGTCCCCTGTCATCTGTATTGTTTTAATGCCATCTTCTCAAAAATACTCTTTAAACTGTACAGAACTCTGTAGTGAGAGTCATCACCTGCACCAGGTCTACTGACTATATTACACCTATTCTCATCCAGCTTCACTGGCTCCCCATTCCCCAGCGTATCTAGTACAAGATTATGCTTCTCACTTTCAAAGCTCTCTGTGACTTGGCACTCCCATATCTTTCTGACCTCCTTCATCCTTACACCACTTCCAATGCCCTCCACTCAACTTCAGCTGCTCTCCTGACAGCTTCTCGCTTCAGACTTAACACCATGAGTGTCGGAGCCTTTACCTGAGCTGCACCTCATCTTTGGAACTTATTACCACTTCACCTTTGTCCATTACAATCTCTGACACAGTTCAAACCCCATCTTTTTCCATCAGAGTATCACTCACAAGCATCTTGTTTTATACGTTTTACAATCTTATTCTTCCTGGATTTGAAACCTCTTTTAATAATGTTCTTGTTAATTTTGTACTGAAAGGTGACCCTGAGTGGTTTGAAAAGCACAAACAAATACAGTTTATTATTATTATATATGTTAACATTTAACATGCTAACTAAGGCCTGTAGAGTCTGAAATGAAGCTCTTTTTTTCTGCACACACTTACTGATGATCAGACATCCAAGTGCTTGATTTGCAGCCCCTGACTGCTAGTTATGCTTTTTCCCACATTTCACCAAATCCATTTTAAGACAATTTTGTCTTTTGTTCGCAACTTTTTGTTTCAGCGACACCTACCAGTGTTAACATGAATTTTTATAGAGGTTTCCAGATGATGTATGAACCCTGAAATGTCCTCCTCAACCACCCTGAAACAGTGATTTTAACTAAAACGTTTAGGAATAAAGAATTGGCAAAGCCCCCTATACAAGCCCCCTTTAGAACAAACTTAACTCTTCATCTTGATGTTTCCAGCATCAATGAAACTAAATCCATTCTCTTTATCCCTGCCATGCTCTGGATTATTATTATAAAGTCAACATGATAACATTGCCACGACTGTGACGCCGAGCTTGGACTAGCATATTGCTCCAAGTGCCATTGTACCTGTTTGCAGCTTTGCAGAGCTACCAACATGGCTGTTTTAGGGCTCTCTATATTTTGTATTGGCAGAGGGCACAGAATGCATTTGGCAGCTGGTATTTTCTTGGGATGCACTGAGGTTATCCAGTGTGAGAAGTGTGGAATAAGATGTACCGCTGCCAGCCCAGTGGTGCACTGCATTCTTAATTTCTGGGTTTTGAAGCCAACTTTCTCAAGTAGGTGGACATTGCAAGTAACTTTCGTTCCAATATGTTTTGGTCCCTTTATCTTGCTGATAGTAAACCATTGTAAAAAATTCAGAAAACCTTTTCGTTTTATTTTATTTATTTAACCAGGAGACTAGTAAGACTGAAATAATTTTTTTACTAGTTTCCTGGCCAAGAAAGATCAGTACAATTGCACAAACTAGCAGCACAATGGTAATAATACCCAGGAAAAATATCTGCAGCCTAAAGCAACTGCATCCATATCATTTAAAATCACATTTAACTTCATTCATGAGACCAGTTCCTTACGTTTTATTTGTTGAATTGCTCTTTCCAGAAGGAAGAAGCTTCAAATTTAAATGCTTGTTCTATAAATTCAGAGCAAACCTTTTGAAAAAGCAGAAATGAGTAAAGACAGTAACTCCCCACACTGTTTTTAAATAATGTAAGTCAGTAAGTAAGATGGGCACGAACCAAGAATAGCCTTACAGAAAAGACTATACCAGCGATTGAGTCTGACAATATCATCAGTTTAGTTTTGTCAGCATTTAGAACAAATCTCTTTGTTGTTCTTATCTTTTTATGCAACATTTTTCTACCAGATGATGTGATTATGCAAACCGAAGATACTGAGCTTATTCTGACTGTAACCAAAGAATTATACAAAGCCAAAAAATAAATAAAGATGAAAAAAGTAATTAGCTTGTTTGCACTCTGCAGGAGCACCACTAACACACTGAACTTCACTATCATGATTTGACTAGATTTGGTAAGAATCTCTTAAACAAGAGGATGAACATATCCTAAATAACAACCCACACACAAAAATATGAATACTTGTATTCAACAATAAAAAACACATAACTTAAGAGTTTATTAATGTCAAAAACACAATTATATACGTATAATATTCTGTTTAGCCAATGAACCCAAACTGAAAGCATCAACCTTTCTGGTGTTTTACTTACCAACTATGTATCTAAAAGGAGCAGGCACTTTCAATTTGGACTCTTCACTGGAGTAATGTAGTACATTGTCAAGCAACTATTATACAAGGCTGGTCCCCTGGCTGGTTTTTACATTTTGTGCAGCAGTCTTTAGACTGTTGGAAAATAACCACAGAAACCCAAGAGCTTATGCGGACATTAACCTGTGATTTCGATTAATTATTCTCCACTTTCTTCTGCAAATCAACAGGTGTGCTGAGTTATGACAAAATAAAAGCATTTGGTCTCATGAGAAATTATAGAGCAATTAAAGCTTCCTACTCTGTGCCCAATTTAGACTTAATAAAATGCAGCAAAAAAACATAAAAAAAACTTCATTTTAATACAGTCGATTTCTCTCTCTCTCTTTCTCTCTCTCTCTCTCTCTCTCTCTCTCTCTCTCTCTATATATATATATATATATGGTTCCACTAAAGTTTTTTTCCAGACACAACCACCCACCATCCATTCTCTTCTGTGTATTCTTATGAAGGCCATGGACAGCACAGTCTTTACCATACCTACAGTGCTCTGAAAAGTTTATTTAGTTTTTAAGAAACATTTGAGCTGCTATATTCACATTTTCACAAATTCATCTCATAGTTATGTGTTAAATGAGCTTTGCTGCAACAGTAGCACAGTGTGCTTTCCAGGCTCCTTGAACTTACAGTATGTCAGGTTCCAGTTCACTCAGTCAGAAACTATACTGCTATTATATATTATGATATTAATGCTTTTTAATCAAATCAGATTCAGATTCAGAAAAGTTCAGTTGTGGCTGTGAGCTGCTCGTCATTTCTCTGCATGTTGCTTGGGAAATAGGAAATGGGTACATTTGTTTAACATGTTTAAATTTGACATGCAGTTAGTGGGGATAGGTTAATTGGAAACACTAAATTGAACATAGGTGTGAATGCAGGAGTGAATGTGAGTCTGATTGGTTGTTTGTGTCTATGTGTTAGCCCTGCGACAGACTGTCGACCTGTCCAGGGTGTACCCTGCTACTCGTCCTAAGACAGCTGGGATAGGCTCCAGCGCACCCTGCGACCCTGAAAAGGACAAGTGAAAGCAAATGGATAAATGGATGTTTCAATTTGGAGAAATGTGCAAATATGCATTAAAATAGAGAGTATAAGGTAAAAAACTGAATTTCTACAATTCTCACAAGTTGATATATTTGGTTTGACCACCTTTATTCTTAAACACAGCCTGAACTCTCCTAGGAAAGCTTTCTTGTAATTTCTATAAATAGTCTTTAGAAATAATTCAATTCAATTCAATTTTATTTATATAGCGCCAAATCACAACAGCAGTCGACTCAAGGCGCTTTATATTGTACAGTAGATCGTACAATAATAGAAAAACCCAACAATCATATGACCCCCTATGAGAAAACACTTTGGCGACAGTGGGAAGGAAAAATTCCCTTTTAACAGGAAGAAACCTCCGGCAGAACCAGGCTCAGGGAGGGCGGTCATCTGCTGCAACCGGTTAGGGTGAGAGAAGGAAGACAGGAAGAAAGACATGCTGTGGAAGAGAGACAGAGATTAATAACAGATATGATTCAATGCAGAGACGTCTATTAACACATAGTGAGTGAGAAAGGCGACTGGAAAGGAAAAACTCAATGCATCATGGGAATCCCCCGGCAGCCTACGTCTATTGCAGCATAACTAAGGGAGGATTCAGGGTCACCTGGTCCAGCCCTAACTATATGCTTTAGCAAAAAGGAAAGTTTTAAGCCTAATCTTAAAAGTAGAGATAGTGTCTGTCTCCTGAATCCAAACTGGAAGCTGGTTCCACAGAAGAGGGGCCTGAAAACTGAAGGCTCTGCCTCCCATTCTACTTTTAAATACTCTAGGAACAACAAGTAAGCCTGCAGTGCGAGAGCGAAGTGCTCTAATAGGGTGATATGGTACTACAAGGTCATTAAGATAAGATGGGGCCTGATTATTTAAGACCTTGCATGTGAGGAGCAGGATTTTGAATTCAATTCTGGATTTAACAGGAAGCCAATGAAGGGAAGCCAAAACAGGAGAAATTTGCTCTCTCTTTCTAGTCCCTGTCAGGACTCTTGCTGCAGCATTTTGGATTAGCTGAAGGCTTTTCAGTGAGTTTTTTGGACATCCTGAATTACAGTCGTCCAGCCTGGAAGTAATAAATGCATGAACTAGTTTTTCAGCATCACTCTGAGACAGGATATTTCTAACTTTAGAGATGTTGCACAAATGGAAGAACGCAGTCTTACATATTTGTTTAATATGTGCGCTGAAGGACATGTCTTGGTCAAAAATGACGCCAAGATTCCTCACAACTCCTCCTGCAGTTTAACTAATTGGTGTGTGTTATCTGGCTCCATAGATAGATAGAGCTGGGTGTCATCTGCATAGCAGTGGAAATTTATGCTATGTCTTCTAATGATACTGCCTAAGGGAAGCATGTATAATGTAAACAGAATTGGTCCTAGCACTGAACCCTGTGGAACTCCATAATTAACCTCAGTTTGTGAAGAGGACTCTCCATTTACATACACAAATTGGAGTCTATTAGATAGATATGATACAAACCACTGCAGTGCAGTACCTGTAATACCTACAGCATGTTTTAATCGCTCTAATAGGATATTATGGTCAACAGTATCGAACGCTGTACTGAGTTCTAGCAGGACAAGCACAGAGATGAGTCCACTGTAACCTTGACTAAAGCTGTTTCTGTGCTGTGATGAACTCTGAAACCTGACTGAAACTAAGCCATTCCTCTGCAGATGATCTGTTAGCTGTTCGACAACTACTATTTCAAGGATTTTTGATAGGAAAGGAAGGTTGGAGATTGGCCTATAATTAGCTAAGACTGCTGGGTCTTGAGATGCTTTTTGAGTAAAGGTTTAACTACAGCCAGCTTGAAGGCCTGTGGTACATAGCCGATTATTAGAGATGAGTTGATCATATTAAGATTGAAGCATTAATTAATGGCAGGACTTCTTTGAGCAGTTTTGTAGGAATGGGGTCTAAAAGACACGTTGATGGTTTGGAGGAAGTAATTATTGAAGTTAACTCAGAAAGATCAATTGGAGAAAAAGAGTCCAAATGAATATCAGTGGTACTAAAAGTAGCTGTAGATAATATTACATCTGTGGGATGATTATTGGTAATTTTTTCTCTAATGATAAAAATTTTATTTGTGAAGAAGTTCATGAAGTCATTACTAGTTAACGTTAAAGGGATGGTTGGCTCAAAAGAGCTCTGACTTTTTGTCAGCCTGGCTACAGTGCTGAAGAGAAACCTGGGGTTGTTCTTATTTTCTTTAATCAGTGACGAATAGTAAGATGTTCTGGCTTTGCGGAGGGCTTTCTTATAAAGCAGCAAACTATTTCTCCAGGCTAAATGCTGATCCTCTAAATTTGTGACACGCCATTTCCTCTCCAGCTTACGAGTTATCTGCTTTAGGCTACGTGTTTGAGACTGATAGTGTTCCAATATCTCTCTCTCTGTTCATGTATGTTGTTTCTACACTGGCAGTGTGTTCGGGATGACTACAGTGCTGTGCAGTGACTTTTACAAGACAAAAGCAGAAATGATGCCACCCCCCAAACATACACAAAAAACAAACAAAAACATATTCTTCCATTTAGCAGTTAGCTCGTTAACGTGTTGGCCGTCCAGCCCTACACACGGGGCGATCCGCAGTAGCTCGTTAACGGAGATTTGCCGTGTTGTGGCGTTAACGTCATTTCAACGAGATTAATGCTGACAGCACTAGTGGGAACACAACAAATATGACTGCACATTTACTCTGACATCATCCTAGTGCAAAGACAAGTGGAAGCAGACAAAAACAACAAGCCGTTAGCACATGATTCTCCTTATGGGGATCTGATATGTTTAATATGCTGCTGAGAATATAGCCCAGAAGAAGCGTATAGTATAGCTTTTATTTTGGAAAGAGCCATTTCTCTGTAATAAACTCTCTTTTCCAAAGATGAGTGATTTCTCGATCAGATAGATTTATTTTTTTTATTACTTTGTTGTTTCAGCAACATTAAATTTAAAAACTGTACTTTTGAGTTAAAATATATATTTATAATTTTAATAAATGACAAATTAAAAAGGCATGAACATTTTTTTTTGTATCGAAAAAATATCGAACCGTGACACCAAAGTATCGAACCGAACCGTGAATTTTGTGTATCGTTGCACCCCAGATAGATAGATAGATAGATAGATATGAAAACCAAATAAAATATTAAAATCTATAATAACATGTTTAGTTCATGTTTCAACTCATTGTAGGGTGTCTTCCTCTGTCTTGTGCTCATGCTAATATAAAATTATTTAAAAAAATGATAAAAACACCACTTGTTCTCTTCATTTATACTCCTTGATGAATTGCTGATAACCTCTCTACCTGTCCTAATAATCGTTGCACCCCTAATATATATATATATATATATATATATATATATATATATATATATATATATATATATATATACATATATATATATATATGTAGTATTAAAAGGCTTCATTAGACATGGTAACTATAAATATATACAGGAAGGATTACAATATGAATGAAAAATGAAAGAGGATTGTTGGCAAAGCAGCTGGTTAACAGTGTTGGTCAAGTTACTTGAACATAGTAACTAGTTACTAATTATTGATCCTGTTATTTGACTGATTACTTATTTTCAAAAGTAATTAGTTACTTTATTACTTTTTAAAAAAAATAAAGCAATAGACCTTTCAGCCCAATTCAATTTTTTTCTGCATAATCCATCATATAAAATTGAATCAAATGAAAAAGCCTCTTTTTAAAAATGAGTTTATAACTTTTATCAATTTTAACTTTATGCACATTGCATCAAGCAAAAATTAAATTATCTGCAACAGTCTTTGTCAAGAAGAAATTTGTTTAACATTTAAATGTATTTTCTGCATATTCCAGCATATAAAATAAAATAATGCTTTGTGTTTACACTCACTCTTTCAAATAGATGCAAGTAAAACACAGGATTTCTCCTGTGTTTTACTTGCATCTGCGGTTTAAGAAATAAAATACAGATTCAGCGACACACAGCTTGCTTACGGGAAAGTAATAGTAATTACTGATTACTTTTTTGCAATAGTAATCCCTTACTTCACTTGTTGCTTGAATAAAACAATCGGATTACAGTACTGCTGATCTCTGCTGGTTAAATGCATTACATTACAAGAACTGGACTGAAAATAAGAGAGAAAGAAGCCAAGGTCCAAATAAAACATGTCCCAACTACTGTATGAAACCATGCACTTACTGAATGCCTTTTGGTTGATAGCTGATCTGCCTGTAGGTCAGAGCCAGAAGATAGAAGGTGGAGGAAGAGGGTGCTGGTCCATACTGTCAGAGATAACACAGCCAAGAATGATGGAGCCAAATGGCAGGAGAAGGGAAAAGGCCAAATTATCTGATACACCAGAGGCTTTGAAGCAGTAGGGAATAAACAAGATACTCTACCATGCTGGTACCCTGCATGGAGGTCACCTCAACCTTTAGCTTTTTTTTTTTGGTCACAGTTTGAGGTGGATGTCAGCTTTTGTGCAGTGATATTTTCATGACATGGAACACGACTGACTCCTACTCTAAGATAAGAGAATTTACAAAACATTTTATATGTTCACGTGATGCTTTGAACAGACTAGAGCATAATAAGGAATAATAATAAAAATTATAATGATAATCATCATCATCATAAAACTCTTTCATTTTTTGCTAAAGACCTTAAAAGAATGAGCGATGAAATGCTCAAACGTGGATTGATGTGTCTTGATTTTGTCAGATGGTATTTGGTTGCAGATCACCTTCTCTTCTCTCACTCCCTGTCATGGTGATGGTCCCAGTTGGTGTCTGATTAGGCAATGCAGGCTGGCATTTGACCTCTGAGAATGTTTCTGTTATGTGTGAGCGCGAGCTGACAACAGCTTAATGCCAGCGTCAAAGCCTGCCTGTGGAGGAGAGAGAGGGAGTTTAGAGGACGGCTGTGACCAGTTCTTTATTAGAGCAGCTATGTCGCAGCAGAGTCATCAGCTGTAACTAAAACCTCCACACACTCTTCCTGTCCAAATTAATTTTTCTAAAAACCTGTCTCATTTCTCCCTGTCTGTGGTTTGTTTATATGCACCTTTCTCTACGTCTTTTTCTGTGGCCTATCATCAATTTTTCTCTTTGGCCTGAAATTAATCTTTTTTTTTTTGGGTTGTACATTCAGTGGCTCACTTTTAATAGATTTTCAGTGGCATTAGTGAGAAACCAAACACAGGCAACATGAATATGTGAGCTGAAGACAAATCTCTCCTAATGACACACATGAAAGAAACGGATAAAAGAAAGGCCTTAATGTAGAAAACATTTATGAACTTCTCTGCTCCACCACCTTTGTTGAATACAATTCAACAGAAAAATAAACAGAAATTTTATTTTTGGACAGAAAAATAAAATGACGTTAAATAAAAAGGAAGGTTCGCTTTGATGATTCAACTTTTCCATGTTCAGTGTTTTTTCTTCTTTTAGTTTAACACACAGCATGGCAGAGAGCCAAAACTGCTAATTAATCTCTGCTTTTAATGTTGAAAAAAAGAAAAAAAAGAACATGCTTCTCAATCTTTCATGTTATGGTAAAAAACAATTCAAAGGTTTATATAATTTTCATGTTACTAAAACCTTCTTCTCTCTTTAGGTTTCCCACAGCAGGTCATCTGTCTCCATCATCCTCCTCTGTCACACCAACCATCTGCAATACCTCTTCACTGCATTCACGAACCTCCTGCCCGGCGGCTCCAAACATTAACATCCTTTTTCAAACATTTCCACTATCCCTCCTCTGCACATGTCCAAACCATCTCAGCCTTGCCTCTTTGACTTTATATCCAAACTGCTCAGCCTGACCTCTTGCTCTGATACACTCATTTCTAATCCTATCCATTCTGGTTACTATAAACCTGAGCATCTTCAACTCTACCATCTCGAAACAGAACATTATAGCAGGTCTCACAGGCAGAGATGGGCAGTAAACCGATTACTTTTTTCAAGTAACGAGTAAAGTAAGGGATTACTATTGCAAAAAAGGTAATTAGATTACCGTTACTTTCCCGTAGGAACGCTGCGTTACTGCGTTACTAAAACCGTGATTTTTTTTGCAAGAATGTCTCATGACAGTGACATAAGCATTTGTGACAACAGCTGTGTGCAGATCAACAGTGGATCATATATGGAGTGCGGGAGAGAGTGTGAGCGTGCAGCGTTTAAAGCCTGGAAGTACTGACCTTACTTTAAGTTTGATTCCATAAAAAGTAACAAAAACATTAGCGTCAGTTGTGCGTGGGAAGAAAACTTCTTTTTACAGCAAAAAAAACCCCCATAAACTTCCAAGCAAGCTCTGAGTGCGTTACGACGTAATGGGAAACTCACAGAGAAACTGCGGTATCCTTCCACTGACCGCTGCAGCACACCTGCACCAGGGAAAACCTCCGCCTACCCCACTCCTGCTTTACAGGTGAAAATAGAGCAAAAGGACCGCTAGTCTTTGACTTTATTTATTTTCTGCTGTGTTTTACTTGCATCTATTTGAAAGAGTGAGTGTAAACGCACACAAAAAAAAAATTTTATGTGCTGGAATGTGCAGAAAATAGGTTTAAATATTAAACAAATTTCTTCCAGTCAGAGAATGTTTCATATAATTAAATTTTTTGCTTGATGCATAAAGTTAAAAGATTAAAACTAATAAAACAAGTTTTAAAAAGAGACTTTTCCATTTGATTACATTTTGTATGATGGATTATGTAGAAAAAGTAGAATTGGGCTGAAAGATCTATCGCTTTATCACCTATTCAGGTTGTAAATCGTGTTTTTAAGAAGTAACTAAGTAACTAAGTAATTAATTACTTTTGAAAATAAGTAATCAGTAAAGTAACGGGATTACTTTTTTGGGGAAGTAATCAGTAATTAGTTACTGATTACGTTTTTCAAGTAACTTGACCAACACTGCTCACAGGTATCATGTAGTGAGACCCTTTCACTCTTGCTGCTGTCCTTCAGAAACAAATCACCTGTAATAGTCATCTCCACTCGCTCCACCCTGCCTGCACTCATCAGTTGGAATGGTTGGCCCCAGGTATCTAAACTCATCTACCTTCACTCTCTCTGCTCTTTACATTTCTCCACCTGTCTCCCTCTCCTTCACGCATGCATTCTGTCTTGCCTCTACTGACCTTATTCCTTTTCACTCCAGAGCATACCTCCACTTGTCCAGGCTCTCTTCCACCTGCTTCCCTACTCTCATTAGAGATCACAATGTTGTCTGCCAACATCACAGTCCATTGACACTCCTGCCTGACCTCATCTGTCAGCCTGTCCATCATCACTGAAAACAACAAGGGGCTCAGAGCTGATCCCTGATGTAATACCACTCCTACCTTGAATCCATCTGTCACTCTTACCACACACCTCGCTGTCCCCGTGCATGTCCTGCTCCACCCTCACATATTCTTCTGATAAAATTAAAGTGGAAATAAAGCCATGTAGCATAACTTTGGCAAACCTTTCTAAAAATGACTTAGCAAACCTTAAGGCAATAGAACAGTTTAAAAACACAAAATGGAGTGATACATATTGTACCTAAATTGTGGTGCATTTAATACAATCTTCTTTTGTAGACTTACAGCATTCACCAGAAAAAAGCCGCGATCGCTTGTAATTTACTTTGAATGTCAGGCTAAAACTAGCAAAGCTTTCATTTGCTCTCATAGAAATGTCACGGTGAAGGGAAAAAAATATCCAATGTAAGGTGATCGCTGCTCAAGTTGAATAGATGTAATTTAAATTCACTATTATTTCTTTTTATTACAAAGATGCCACTTAAGCAATCTCTGTTGCACTGCTGTGCCTGCACTCAGGAAGTGCAGACCTACACACACTGAGTTCCAGAAAGAGCATCTGAGGTCTATTCATAAAGAACGACCTGCAGTGGCGAGGTGATTACTGAAAGTCAATGCGACCTTACAACAACTGTGAGCAACAGTATCAGAAGGCAAATAGTTTAGGCTGATAAATGGGACAGGCTGCACTGATGCTGCCGTCCTCAGGTGCATCTTCTCTCATGCAGGCATTCAGAGTGAGATAGGGGTTTATTAGAAATACAAGCACTCTGGGTATCAGTCATAGTGACAGAAGGTCTGGTCTCTTACAGCATGCACACAACCTTAGCAGTGAGTGTGACTTGGCTTACTTTTGCTGGGCTTCTAATAAAGTCTGCCAACTAAAACAGTGTGTTTCTGTTTCCCTGACAAATATACAAATGGAGTAGAAATACAGAATCTAAGAGCTCAAAAACCCCACTGAACACTGCTTTACCAGTTTCAAATCACATGCCTTTTCTTGAATTCAAAAGGTTTTTTCCCCGCTAACTTAGGATATGTTAATTCTAGTGTTAGACGCTGTTACAATAGATGATGACACAGTCACTGTCTTTATTAGGCACATCTGTTTAAATGCTCATTAATGTTAATTTCACTAGATGGGCCCACGTCCTCATTTTAGGTTTGGGAGCATTTTTTTATTAGATAAAGACGAATGGCTTAATCAAGAATTGAACTGCGACTTGGGGAAGGCCTCGATGGGGACTGGCGGCAGCTCCTGAGCCTGGCAGATCCCCATGTATTAATGAGAAGTGTAGAAGTGAAAGAATTGAAAAAAGGGGAGGAAGGGGGGGGGGCACAAAAATGAGAACGAACAACTTGTAGAACTGGGCGGTTGTATATAGATAAGACCCAGAAGGGACATGTTTGGAAGAAATTCTGAAATTCAGATAATTTATCTCTATGTCTAATCAGCCAATCAGACATCATCAAGACAATGGTCTGAAAAAGAGAAAATATCCCATGAGCGGTAAAAATGCCTTAATGTCAGAGAGGAGAATAGTTAGACTGCTTCAAGACAATAGGGAGGCAACAATATCTCAAATAACCACCATTATGCAAAGTATATAGAAGAGCATCTCTGATTGCATGGTATGACAAGCGTTGATGGAGATGGGCTACAGCAGCAGAAGACCACACCGGGTGCCATTCCTGTCAGCTACAGTTCACACTGGTTCACCAAAACTGGACAAAATTGGAAAAATGTTGCCTGGTCTGATGTGTCTCCATTTCTGCTGGAACATTTGAATGGTAGTGTCGTAATTTGCGACAAACAACATGATCCATCCTGCCGCTCATCAGTGGTAAAAGCTGCTGGTTGTGTAATTGTGCGGGAGACATTTTCTTGGTAGACTTTGGGCCCTTTAGTACCAACTGACCATCATCTAAACATTATAATCTACCTGAATATTGTTGCTGATGATGTCCATCCCTTTATGACCACAATGCGCCCATTTCCAGAGCAGAATAATGCCCAATGCCACAAAGCTCAGATCGTCTCAAACTTACGGTGACGCTGAGAAATCAAAAGCACTGCAAGTGAAGAAAACATCAAAACAAAGTGGAAGTACGGGACGGGACAAGGGTACGGGAGCTCGACAGATGGATTGGTACTGCGGCTGCAGTGATGCGTATGCTGTGTGTAAGAGCGAAACTCTCAATTTATCGGTCAATCTACGTCCCTACCCTCACCTATGGTCACGAGCTGTGGGTAGTGACCGAAAGAACGAGATACAAGCGGAGGAAATGAGCTTCCTCTGAAGGGTGGCAGGCCTCTCCCTCAGAGATAGGGTGAGAAGTTCGGCCGTTCAGGAGGGGCTCAGAGTTGAGCTGCTGCTCCTTCACATCAAAAGGAGCCAGTTGAGGTGGTTCGGGCATCTGACAAGGATGCCTCCTGGGCGCGGTGTTCTGGGCATGTTCAACCAGGAGGAGGCCCCGGGGCAGACCCAGGACACGCTGGAGAGAATATCTTGTGATTGTTGTTTTTGTGAGCTTTTGCAGCCTTTTGTTCTGCTTTTTGTTGTGTTTTATTTAACTTCAATTGTGGGGTTTTTGTGCTCTTGCAATGTTTTTCTATTTCCTGGTGTTTTCTTAGGTTGCAGTGTGTTTGACCTCCACCCTACAAACTAGTTTCTTTAACAATGACAATGTAAAAAAAACCAAAAAAAAAAACAATGACAATGTAAAATTGCTAGGGGAGCCTAGACAGATTACATGGTAAATGATACTTTTACTATGCACATTTGTTGTTTGCATTTTCAGTCTTGGTCGTAAGCTCTGTGATTATTATTCATATTTGTGGAATTATTTTCAGGACATGTCAGAATGTCCACATTGGTAATATTCTACACCAATTACTACAGGACGTTTGTGTTAATATTGTTCTCAGCATTGACAGAGTTTGGAAACATTTCTATTGAAACAGCATCACCTTGCTCGTGCATCTATGTGACAACATGACAGGGATGGATGTAACAAGCTACCGAGAGGAAATTGTGGCTGGCCAGGTTGTTTACCTCAGTGAACACAGGATTGAGGCACTAAATTGAAAGACAGGATTATAGAGGAAATCCGGATAGAGATAGGACGATGCCTACTTTAAAAAAAAGAGCTTGGTCAACAAACCCAACCCCTTTCTCATCTCTGTGAACTTATACTCTTTTCTTCTTTCTTCTGTCTCTAAATATCTAATGTTCTTGGAACATGTCAGTATGCACCTAGTGTATTCTAGTCTTTAACAGCTGAATCAAATCT
Source organism: Neolamprologus multifasciatus (assembly GCF_963576455.1). NCBI lineage: Eukaryota > Metazoa > Chordata > Actinopteri > Cichliformes > Cichlidae > Neolamprologus > Neolamprologus multifasciatus. The sequence goes on from NC_140449.1 coordinate 7,618,236, forward strand.
AACACCTTCCACTCCTGAGAAGGATTTTCACTTGCTGAATGTCCTCCAGGGGCTTTTTTTTTTTTTTTTTTTTTACCATTTCTTTGACACTGCTGTAGGAATAGGTTTGAGATTATGTGCCAGTACTGATTGTAACTTTAGATTACGGCCTGGAATTTTTCAGGTCCAGCTGAGATAAGTTAAGATGGGGTTGACTCTGGTAAAAGTCTCTCTCTGCTGGGAATTTAAGCAGCCCGGTTATCTGATACTAAAAGCTATGATCAGGAGATACATCCACGAACAGTCTGAAGTGTAGTCATCTTGCGTACTACTCAGATACACAAAGGTTATCTTTGAACATCACAAATAGCTACTGTGTTGCTCCCTCAGGATGATGGTGCGCATGATTACGAGAAAAAAGTGGCTAGATGTTTTTTTTTCCAAATAAGCTAGTGCTTAATAAAAAACAAAGAACACACATATAGACAGCATTTGAGTTTGTAGCACCATGACAGTGGATACGTGTCAGCTAAACATGTAAAATGTTGATAAGTCATTAAAATCTGCCAGCATTTTTGTTTCCTTAAAAGAACAAAAGGTTGGGGGAGGCATATTTTTATGTGTTAACTTAAAGAGTAAGCTCATAAGATTAGTTAACATGCTTGTTGTAGATTTTGCTTAAAAAAAATAGAAATATTAAAACGCTTAAAACTAAATACACTTGCAGAAACGTGTCATGCCAACAATGCCAGTGTTAAAATGCCCAACTAGTCCTTCATAACAGGGGCATATACAGGGTGTCCCATAACAGTGGGAGACATTTTATTGATCGGTTAAATTTTGAACTGCTGTGTACTGTGATGTATAAGCAGTGGAGCTCCTTTTGATATACTTTCACAGGGATCTGATGCCTTTTTTTTTTGCACCAACAGAAAATGCATACATCGTGAAATTATACTTCACCAGCCAAAGCTCCATCCTTAGATCTCATATCAAGATCTAGGTATTACCCCCGTGGACTTCTTGTTGGGTTACCTCAAGGGAAGTGTATGCAGCAAAAGCCCAGCGCAGCTTTGCAGCTAAAACAAAGCATCTGTAGCGAGACTGCCAATATTCCAGCTGATATAGGCTGTGCGTGGATTGAGAGACGTGGCTTGAGAATGTTCTCTTTGTAGTGCTGAACATCTAAAAGATGCAATATTTAAATGTTACATAATATGACTCCTGCATTTTAGCTATGTAATAAATATATATCAATAAGGTGAGATCATTTGGAAGAATTGAACATGATAAGAATTGACTCTGATGACCTGTCATAGCAGAACAGCAGAACAGCGGTGATAGGAATTAGAAAAGGACCCTGTGGAGTCTAGACTGGCTGTGATGAAGATGAGGATGGAGCCCTGGATGGAGCTTTGAGTGACCAGGATCAGGTGGAGTTGGAAAGAAGGTGGATGGGTATGAATGAGAGTCTAAAAAAGGCGAGCAGGAAGATGGGCTAGAGCAATGACATCAGCACTAAGTTTGGCCACGTGAGAAAGTGGAAGTGATGTAAACTAGAGATGGCACGATACCACTTTTTAAGGTCCGACACCGATTCCGATATCATAAATTTGGATATCTGCCGATACCGATATGAATCGGATATAGCGTATTTTGTAATCAATAAAACTGTTTTTTTTTTTATAAATATCTTGCTGCATTTTGTAGAAGTTCATACTCAAGTTTTTTTTTTAAAAGAGACTGAAGCTATTCTGTTATACCTGTATGCAAAAAATACACTGCACCCAAAACATTTTAGAGTTCAGCAACACTGATCAATCTAATAAATTTAAACCTACACCATCCTCCCTATTCTGGTATTTTAAAGAGTACTTAGTGGAAATATTAAGCAACTAATAGGGTTGCCAATGCCCAGCAAAAATATTAGGGAACCACCCCCCGCCCTTAATCGATGTAATCAACTTTAATTTAATGCAAGTGTAAAAGAAATGCACAGAAATCAATTATTTTTCTACAATATTTAAATAGATTCAACATCTTTCTTCAACAGAATTGCAGACTGCACAGATGGTACCTTCCCAAAGGAAAAAGTACTATAGCTTACTAGGGTGTATATTAGACTTATTAATTACTTATACAATAATCGATTTCTATACATTTAATCAGATGACCACTGTGGCGTGGGTGTGGTCTTTGGCCAGCTGCAGAGGAGGGGTGACGCAGTGAGCTCCCGGGGCGGCGCAGGGGCGGGGTGAACAGGTGTGCTGGGATCTGACAGTGATTGTGTCTCTTTATATGTTGGCAGTGACAGTCGGAGGGGGAGCGGACGTGACAGCAGAGAGAGAACGGGAGTGTCTGTGTCCCAGTCCAGAAACCACAGTGTTAAATAAAAGTTCTGCTGTCAACATATTCGCCCCAGCGTATGTTTCTTGGGTCCAACACTACAACCACTTTTGTTGTAAGATTCAGATAATTATTTATTCAAAGTTTTTAAATGACATAACAAAGAAAAATATTTCTTTGTGCCCCCCTTTCCCTGTTAATGCCCCACCTGACCCCCTGGCAAAACTTTGCTAGACCCGCCCCTGCACAGTTACCAGCTGTCAGCTACTTAGAAAAGTATCCTGGTATTATTTGTCTCTCAGAAACAGTTCATAACTTCCCTTCAACTCATTCATGTCACCTAAAAGGTAAACCTGTTTCTCCATCACCTGTTCAGCTCTGATGATTCAGTAAGGACATCTCCTGGTTTCATCTTCATGTTTCCCTCTCACCACATATACAAACGGATATCATGACCAGCAGCTTTTACAGCTGTGGCTCCAGCAAACATCAGCTGATACTAGAAAGTAATATTAAATACATTCTAACAACAGCTGATCAAGCTTAAACGTGCTGCTGTAGTTTATCCACTGGTCTCCTCTTTCTAGCGCAAAGTGGACGATAAACAAACAAGAAAGACGGGACTTGCGGCAGAAAAGCCGATCAGCTGATCATTGATCAGTTTCATGATTGAAGCAGCAACAGGAGAGGGAGGGGGAGAGAATGAGAGAAGTAGATGCAACTGCACAGCAAAACCACAGAATAACTCCAGCTTTGTGTCTATTTTTTAATTCTAGCTGAAGTACAAATCGCTTCCTTTTCACCTCAGTATGGAACTCCGATGACAAGTCCAGCTGTGGCTCAATATATCAGTTGTTAAGCTTAACGTGGAAATACTATGCAAACATTCAGGGAAGAACTTACACACTTGCTTTACTTCTCTGGGATAGTTTTCGCCGAGATGAAATGCCGCTGTTAGGAAGCATGTAGCGAGGCTCCAAACGCTCCAACAGACCGCCGACAGGTCTTGCAAACAGCCACTCTATCACGTGACACATACTGCTCCGATGCCCCCAGCTGGGTTACGCCAAGTAGCGCGTTTTGTGAGGTGATTTTGTGATACTTCGGATTGGATTACATTTTTTATTTCTCTCCGATATCCGATCCAGTAATTTAGGTCAGTATCGGACCGATACCGATACATAATACCGGATCGGTCCATCTCTAATTTAAACAACCAGGAAAGCTACCAGATGAGTTAGTACATACCTCCCTTACTATAACCCAAGACACTTTGGTTGAAAGTGTGTCCTGTCATTATTGCACTCACCTTATTCACCTAATTTAAGTCCCTGAAATTGATTTCTGTGGCTTAGTGTGTTTTGAAGTGTTTTAAACTGAATAACTTTTCTCTATATCGTCACTTCACCTCCAAAGAAAAGAAAAGCTTCAAAATACAAACTAAAGGATCTACAAACCAGTGGTTGATGTGACAGCAGCAGCCATCTTTTGTATACAATTGATCTGCTGCCATTGGTGTAAATAATTCATCATGCAGATTACTGCTGAAATTATTTTTTTGATGGATTGCTTGGCTCGCCAAAAAAACCTCCATAGACATTTATATTATATTATATTATATTATGTTATGCTTCTACTGCAAACCTGTTGCAGGAGTGCAAATATGTTATGTGGTCAAGACATAAATAAGAACACCTTTGTGGGACTAAACAGTGTATTGTGACATTATCACAGCACACATATGCTTCAGAAGCATTTACAAATTATACTCTCATCTAAAATAAGAAGTGATGACCTGTTATATGTGTTGTTTAAGACAAGTAAACCAGTCTTCCTCTTAACAGTCTCTTATCCTGCTTTATGAAGGCTTTCCCTTTCTATTGCTGCTCCTAAATTATTAAACAGCATTACACATTTGCATGATGGGCACATAACTTAATTCTTGGTGAAAATGTTCACACTTTCTGCTATTAGTTGTTTTATATTGATCACAGTGGGGACTTTATTATAGATTGTTGCTCATTTAGAAGCAAATAAGACATCAAAAACAGCTCAATGATAGGATAAGTCTTACCACATAATAAACCAAATGAATGATCATGTCTAGCTATCACAGAAAGGGATTAATCTTCACTTTAACTGATTAAGCTTAGCGTACAGACGATGAAAGCAGCAGAGCAGGAAATAACCATAGTAATAACAGCAGAGAAAAGGAAATTATGTACCTATCCAGGTCTCTGTCATCGTTTGAAGGGATACTGCAGATCTACCCTCATACCTGTCGTATTCTGAGGTGGCAAAATCCTTTCTCGTATCACTTTATACTGATGAAGTAAGGAAGGAAAATAATTTATTTCACCATGAAAATCCCTGTTAAGATTAAACTTCATAATCCTCTTTCACTGAATAATTTCAAAATCACAGATAAGAGATTATATTTGCTGAAACAGGTTACACAAAATATCATAGAGCGTAGTTTCTGCAAAGCTAGACTAATCCTTTATACCCAATTTAATTTCCAGTATTGTTGTCTAATATGTAATATACATTTCAATATATTTTTCAGTGGGTTCATGCATTATAGAGTGCATCTACACTAAACAGCAAAATTCACCAGAGTGCATTGGATCAATATGGGTTTCCCATAATATATATATATATATATATGTGTGTGTGTGTGTGTGTGTGTGTGTTTTAACTATACTGAAAGATTTTGAGCCTGACAGCAGAGACTGTGTGGACTTACCTTGAGTGGGTTTTAAAGCATGAAAGATCTTTTGCAGATTTGCTGCTGAAAATGTATTAATAAAAGAACCTCCAGATGTTGTCTCAAAATAAAGTATTCCCTATTCAGGAACTGTTTGGCTAACAATATTTACCTAATTAACTCACTCGATTTAGTCTTTAAACACTTTTAAAGTAAATAATTCTGGTAACTAGTTATGAAATGCCATGCACCGCCTACTGCAGAACAAATATATATAGACAAGTGCTCTGCTACTCTACAACTACAGTAGTGACATTAGTATTAACCATACAGCATAAGCTATAATCGACAAACTCCATTTAATGCAATAGATGCACAATGACTAGTTAAGCTGCACTTTTGCAAATCATTTAATTTAATAAACCAGATTATGAGGCGCATTAAGCGAAACAAAACAGATAAGTCAAACTTTAGTCAACTCCAGCTTCACTGTTTATGTTATGCTAACATAGCTGTGTTGCTAGTGATCACGTAGCACATCATATACCAGCTAGTCCAACTTCAGTGACCCTACAAAAGTCAGTCAGAACATGCTATATCTTGTTCAGTTTTTAACTCTCAGTGCTGCCGCAGTGTTCGTTTGACTTTGGGACCTGAAGTGGAGTTTCGGACCCAGATTACTCCACGAGGCTCCTGACTACAGTAGCTGTAATGCTCAGACAATGCATCAAGTGATGCAGCTTCTTAGCTTACCAAAGTTGTACTAAAACAGTTTTTGACAGATTTTTGAGCGCCGTGTACCACAAAAAAACAGTTAAAGGTCAGTAAGCGCAACCAGAATTCATACATAAGGCACACTGTCGATTTTTGAGAAAAAGAATTTTAAGTGCACCTTATGGTGCGTAAAATTCGGTAACATAAGAATTTAACCATTTCATCTGTTGAAATTCCTACTGCCCATATTTTAAATGTTTCCCCACAAAAGCATATTACCTACTGGCATTCAGAAGAAGGACGATGTTTCTGTCAGCTGCATTTTTTTATGTGGTTATGATAAAATGCTACTAACGTCTCCACACTTACAGCTACTTTTTGCTTGACAGATGATATGAAGACAGGCTGGAGTGTGTCAGATGTCCTTGTCTGTGAGAACAGAAGAGAGCAAAGTAAAGACATGTTGTAACTCTGATGATGATGTATGTGTAGTCTGGTACGGAACACTGATGTGATGGGAATGCTGACCAGTGAGTGAAAAGGGGATATTTTGTGCTTGTGCACAGTAACATACCCGATCTTGAAGCAGACTAAGAGTACACGTCCTCAGCGACATTGAAATGCTAAAAGCACTTATAACAATTCTGAGTTTTAAGTCTTGGCATTGGATGGACGGGGAAAAAAATTTCACATCAGATGAGTGGAAGCTGCATGTAGGAGTCTGGAAGTGGAGGTCAGTGAAGTAGAAGCCGCCCTTGTTATAGAAGGCTTTGTAAATGATGAGCATTGAATGTGCTGTATAACAGGGAGCCCGGTTCTTGAGGACAGAAGAGATGTAGTCTCTTTTTTTCTCGGTGAGCAGGTGAGCAGCAGAGGTTGGGATGTACTGGTTGACTGTAGAGTGTTGTTCCAGTAAGTCTGGGCATAATGAAACCATGTATGAATCAGATAGAAAGCGGTGTAGGAGATGGAAAAAATAAGGCATTTTGATGATTAGATTTCTGTGGTGTTATACTCCATCCTACCACGTAAGGACACAGAGGTACTACATGTTATCTGGCTTTAGTGCAAAGACGGTGAAGCTCCACCAACACTTGACCTGTGGAAAAAATTCAAACACTCAGTCATCTACATCCAGAATATTTATCCAACAATGGAGTATAAGAAGGATAAATCTGAGATGGTGTTTTAGGTTTTTCCTTATTCAATGGCACAAATACTCACTATGAAGGACATTTAAAAATAAAAGTAAAAGATTTAGTGAAAAAATAAGTGCAGCCCCTCCATATGATTGGTTGTTTAAGGTTTTTCATGGGATTTTCATTCTTTTACTTTACATTTCATTTAAGTGCTGTCTTCTTATAGCTCTTATTGAAGACACAGGCTAAAGCTCATTGGTCCAGTAAAGCTTGAACATCTTTAGACTCTTGTTCTTCTCCGTGCACATTGAAAGTTAGTGAAGTTTTGCCTTCTTTCCAAGCTCTGTTTCCCTGGTTGCCATAGCAACCAGCACCGATCCCTGCTGAAGAGGCTGCAGACATCAAATATACTAAAGCTCCCTACATTACTCATAAAGTCTTCCTGACACCAGTCACACAGACAACAAACAAACCCCTCGTGATGATTTTATGTTATGCTGTTGGTGATCAAATTACATTTTTTATAATGTAATGCATTACTTTACCAAACTGAGTATTAAATGTTATTACATTTTAACTCACCATGCTCTTATTTAATGGCAGTAGGGGTTTAATAAAGATAGATAAAAAATGTTTTTTCCTGTATCTCTATCTGTCTGAGTGGTTGACATTTAGAAAGGTAGTGCTTATTAAAATATTCTTCCCCATCCATGGTTTATGTCGGCTGCTAAAATTAAACTAAGCATCGTCACTTGTAAGGTCGCACAAGGAAGGACTGTGAACACTGTGGACAAGGGAAAAAAACACTGTATAACTAACTGTTAAACTTCTCCCCTAAAAACTATTGCGTGATTATGACAATGGCTGCCAAGGCACTTGGATCGTGGCTTCTTTTATCTTTTATTCCTTTTTCAGGACCAGATGACACAACTCACAACAAAGCATAAAAAAACAAATGAAAAAAAAAACTGTTTACAACCATAGATGTATAAAAAATATCTGAAAGCCACCAGATGGGTATAGCTGAGGTTGCAAATGAACCTCTGGTCCTATAGAAGTCTATGGGAAAGCAGCTTTCTGTCTTGAATGATGTAAAAACTTTCCTGCTGAATTTATGCTCTCAGCCTCTCCTTTTAGATCATACTGACTAAAAAATGAAATCTCTTTGTAAATCTTGGTCATACCATGTTTCAAAATAGAGGATTATCAATGTTAAACGGACTTGCGCTTAAATACCACTTTTCTTCTCCGCTTGAGCACTCAAAGGGCTTCATACAACATATCTCATTCATCAATTGCACTCTTTTTTTTTTACCCAAATGCTTTTTGTCTAATGTTCACATTAGCCACCCCACTATGAACCTGCATGTCTTTTGACTAAAGAGATGACGATATTTTTTCATACTGTCTGTGTTCACAGACACATGCATTGAGTATTAGTGTAGACGCTGGTCCGAAACACTAGTCTACAGATAAATAACCTTCTGCTTAGAGAAAAATAAAGTATAAAGAGGACTGCATCCTGATCATTTTGATTATTCTAATACATGGCATGACTTTTACCTTGGTCTTTTCACTAGTATGGGGTGGCTGTAGCTCGGGAGGTAGAGCAGGTCACCTACTAATTGGAAGGTTGATGGTTTGATCCCTGGCTCCTCCAGTCTGCATGCTAAGTATCTTTGGGCAAGATACTAACCCGAAGTTGCTCTCCGATGCATCCATCGGAGTGTGAATGTGATTGGGTGAATGTGGCATGTTATATACAGTGCTTTGAGTACTCCAGGAGAGTAGAAAAGTGCTATATAGGAATCAGTCGGTTTACCACTATTAAACTGTTTTTAAGCTCTAATTAGTAGAAAACAAGAACATGAAAATCAAATCAAAGTTGTAGGTGTTCGTGGTTAACCTAAAAAATAATAATACATATTAAAAACAAAACAAAAAAATCTAGTCTACACTTCCATTACTTAGATTTACCCACTTGCCTGCATGATGGAGGGCAGGACCTGTTCAATTCAATTTAATTTTATTTATATAGCGCCAAATCACAACAAAAGTCGCCTCAAGGCGCTTCATAGATACAGAGAAAAACCCAACAATCATATGACCCCCTATGAGCAAGCACTTTGGCAACAGTGGGAAGGAAAATCACACTCTAGATCTTGTTTTAACATATGGCATAGAAACTGAACATTTAACAGTGTTTCCTGAAAACCCTCTCCTGTCTGATCATTTCTTGATAACATTTACATTTACAATAATTGATTACGCAGCAGTGGAGAGTGGACTTTATCAAAGTAGATGTCTTTCTGAAAGTGCTGTAACTAAGTTTAAGAATATAATCCAGCCACTGTTATCATCGTCAATGCCCTGTACCAACACAGAGCAGAGCAGCTATCTGAACGCTACCCCAACAGAGGTAGATTATCTTGTTAATAATTTCACCTCCTCACTACGTACGACTCTGGATACTGTAGCTCCAGTGAAAACTAAGGTCTCTAATCAGAAGTACCTGACTCTGTGGTATAATTCTCAAACACGTACCCTAAAGCAGATGACTCGTAATCTGGAGAGGAAATGGCATGTCACAAATTTAGAGGATCATCATTTAGCCTGGAGAAATAGTTTGTTGCTTTATAAGAAAGCCCTCCGCAAAGCCAGAACATCTTACTACTCATCACTGATTGAAGAAAATAAGAACAACCCCAGGTTTCTCTTCAGCACTGTAGCCAGGCTGACAAAAAGTCAGAGCTCTTTTGAGCCAACCATCCCTTTAACGTTAACTAGTGATGACTTCATGAACTTCTTCACAAATAAAATTTTTATCATTAGAGAAAAAATTACCAATAATCATCCCACAGATGTAATATTATCTACAGCTACTCTTAGTACCATTGATGTTAAGTTAGACTCTTTTTCTCCAATCGATCTTTCTGAGTTAACTTCAATAATTACTTCCTCCAAACCATCAATGTGTCTTTTAGACCCCAGTCCTACAAAACTGCTCAAAGAAGTCCTGCCATTGATTAATTCTTTGATCTTATATATGATCAACCTATCTCTAATAATCGGCTATGTACCACAGGCCTTCAAGGTGGCTGTAGTTAAACCTTTACTCAAAAAGCATCTCTAGACCCAGCAGTCTTAGCTAATTATAGGCCAATCTCCAACCTTCCTTTCATATCAAAAATCCTTGAAAGAGTAGTTGTCAAACAGCTAACAGATCATCTGCAGAGGAATGGTTTATTTGAAGAGTTTCAGTCAGGTTTCAGAGTTCATCACAGCACAGAAACAGCTTTAGTGAAGGTTACAAATGATCTTCTTATGGCCTCTGACAGTGGACTCATCTCTGTGCTTGTCCTTCTTGACCTTAGTGCAGCATTCGATACTGTTGACCATAATATCCTATTAGAGCGATTAGAACATGCTGTAGGTATTACAGGTATTGCACTGCAGTGGTTTGTATCATATCTATCTATCTAATAGACTCCAATTTGTGCATGTAAATGGAGAGTCCTCTTCACACACTGAGGTTAATTATGGAGTTCCACAGGGTTCAGTGCTAGGACCAATTCTGTTTACATTATACATGCTTCCCCTAGGCAGCATCATTAGAAGACATAGCATACATTTTCACTGCTATGCAGATGACACCCAGCTCTATCTGTCCATGAAGCCAGATAACACACACCAATTAGTTAAACTGCAGGAATGTCTTAAAGACATAAAGACTTGGATGGCCACTAACTTTCTGCTTCTTAATTCAGATAAAACTGAGGTCATTGTACTCGGCGCTGAAAAGCTTAGAAATATGGTATCTAACCAGATTCTTACTCTGGATGGCATTACCTTGGCCTCCAGTAACACTGTGAGGAACCTTGGAGTCATTTTTGACCAGGATATGTCCTTCAACGCACATATTAAACAAATATGTAAGACTGCGTTCTTCCATTTGCGCAACATCTCTAAAATTAGAAATATCCTGTCTCAGAGTGACGCTGAAAAACTAGTTCATGCATTTATTACTTCCAGGCTGGACTACTGCAATTCATTATTATCAGGATGTCCAAAAAACTCACTGAAAAGCCTTCAGTTAATCCAAAATGCTGCAGCAAGAGTACTGACAGGGACTAGAAAGAGAGAGCAAATTTCTCCTGTTTTGGCTTCCCTTCATTGGCTTCCTGTTAAATCCAGAATTGAATTCAAAATCCTGCTCCTCACATACAAGGTCTTAAATAATCAGGCCCCATCTTATCTTAATGACCTTGTAGTACCATATTACCCTATTAGAGCACTTCGCTCCCGCTCTGCAGGCCTACTTGTTGTTCCTAGAGTATTTAAAAGTAGAATGGGAGGGAGAGCCTTCAGTTTTCAGGCCCCTCTTCTGTGGAACCAGCTTCCAGTTTGGATTCGGGAGACAGACACTATCTCTACTTTTAAGATTAGGCTTAAAACTTTCCTTTTTGCTAAAGCATATAGTTAGGGCTGGACCAGGTGACCCTGAATCCTCCCTTAGTTATGCTGCAATAGATGTAGGCTGCTGGGGGATACCCATGATGCATTGAGTTTTTCCTTTCCAGTCACCTTTCTCACTCACTATGTATTAACAGACCTCTCTGTATTGAATCGTATCTGTTATTAATCTCTGTCTCTCTTCCACAGCATGTCTTTTATCCTGTCTTCCTTCTCTCACCCCAACCGGTCGCAGCAGATGGCCGCCCCTCCCTGAGCCTGGTTCTGCCGGAGGTTTCTTCCTGTTAAAAGGGAGTTTTTCCTTCCCACTGTCGCCAAAGTGCTTGCTCATAGGGGGTCATATGATTGTTGGGTTTTTCTCTCTATCTATGATGCGCCTTGAGGCGACATTTGTTGTGATTTGGCGCTATATAAATAAAATTGAATTGAATTGAATTGAAAAACTCCCTTTTAACAGGAAGAAACCTCCGGCAGAACCAGGCTCAGGGAGGGGCGGGGCCATCTGCTGCGACCGGTTGGGGTGAGAGAAGAAAAACAGGATAAAGACATGCTGTGGAAGAGAGACAGAGATTAATAACAGATATGATTCAATGCAGAGAGGTCTATTAACACATAGTGAGTGAGAAAGGTGACTGGAAAGGAAAAATTCAGTGCATCATGGGAATCCCCGGCAGCCTACGTCTATTGCAGCATAACTAAGGGAGGATTCAGGGTCACCTGGTCCAGCCCCAACTATATGCTTTAGCAAAAAGAAAAGTTTTAACTGTTCCCAGTTAACACTGGATAACAGGTGGACAAGCCATCAGTCAGTCACAGCTCATACACCAAACTCGCTCTTGCTCCAGTCTATAAAATGTAAATTAAGTGACAGTTCCTTAAGTCCTTTTTTATTGCTTTTCCAGTGTAAATAAACAGGTTAATAGATTTAAATTCAGCTCCCCAAAAACCTCATTAGTGTGGATGTTTGCGTTCTATAATGACACCCACAACCCACAGTACACAGCACTAACATACCAAAATAGAAGTGCTGGCACACAAAGGAGGGGCAGAGAGACTGGATGAGCTTGTGTGTGATGTTGAGGAGAAGCAGAGCCGTTCCCAGTGCTCCCTACCGTCTCGCAGTCTATTCCCTTGACATTATACTCCCAAGATTCAACCATGCTTTATCTAAAAGATGTTGCCTCTTTGAAAGATCAACAGAATAGACCCCTGATGACATCAATAAAAACAGTGCAGCTGTGAAACAGACACAACAACAGCAGGAGGAGGAAAGGAAACTAATTTCTCTGCTGATGTTTGTGCTCCCACAGCGCCTCAGGTGGTCAATCTGTGAGCTCGCTGTTGCTGCACGTAATGTGGGTGTTGTTGGAAAACAATTGGTAAACAGCCACTAATAGATGAGTCTACGACCCCCTTCAACAGAGACAAAGAAGGCAAAAAAAAAAAGAAAACATGACTAGTGAGAAGGAAGTTTCTTTCCCATTAAGTACGAGGCTATAAAAAAGAAAAATCTGTTGTTTTCTTTATGAGGATTTAGGAATTGAGAGGATATTATTAACAAAATATCTCTTGCAAATGATATCCCACATGCTCTATTGCCGACCACGATGCTGAAATGTCTGATGTATGTCGTTAAAATATAGCACAAAGAATACCAATGATTGTGGGCTTCGATATATGAGCCATTTCTGAGTTAAATCTCCATCCCCTCAGGCTGTGAGCGTCCAGCCTCGGCTCCTCATTTTCAGAGAGGGGAAAAATAACAATGCCGGCTTGCTCCCGCACAAATAAAGTGCATCTGTTTGGCTGCTCATTTTCATGCAGCAGTCTGGGTCGCGGAGAGTCGATGATAGATCTGCTGACTTCCAAATGAGTTTCATGAGAGCAAACTTCATTTTGCAATAAACATCTTATGTACAGATGCAGAGGATAATAATACATATAATGGCCCATGTGGTTTCAAAGCAGCCGAACACAGCGGATGCATTACAAACTCCCTCTGTCTCCTCACTTCTGACAGTCTTTTGTGTACCATGAGCAAATTCACTAGTGCAGATTAAATTTTAATCCTGATTCTGCGTTGTAAATATTAATGCAATCAGGTGTGGCGCAAGCGTAGCTGCTCAAGCTCCTTCAGCAGTTGCTGTTGCTCTTAACAAATCCATCCCTGCCTTTGAATATTGAAAGAGAGGAGCGACCAATTGTGCTGGAAGAGAGACACAGAGTGTTTCTGTAAACACGCAAACACTGCAGCGCCGTTGAATTGCCGTCGCCTGCAGAACCATGCTGTCTACTACAGATGGGTTCACTGTCTGTTCAAACTGAACCGGGCTGGCTACACCCCTGCTATAATGGGCCTTATCTGACAGAAGGATTAGTGTTCAGCAGAGCAAAAACACCATTTAGCCATGGTCAGCTGGGAGGGTGCTAGAAACCCCTGTGTGATGCATTGGCTTTGTGATCTCAGCAAATGAAAGGAAACAGGGGAGCTCTGACTTTGCCTCATTACTGCAGCATGCATTTATTGGAATTAAGGAAGAATGGGGTGAATACGAGACACAGCGAAGGCTAAAAAAACCTGACAGGATGGGAACAGTGGAGTTTAGTCAGTGAGGTTAAATATCTTCTCTTGCTTGTCTGGAGATTAAAACTAAACTGTGAGAAATCTCATAAATCTAGGTTTCCCCTGTTGTGTACTGTGGATTTGACATGAAATTATAAATGTAAAACTTCTAGCCTGTATAAATAGATTTTGAGAATACGTTTGCATTGTGGATGAGCTTCTCCTTTGTCCCACTTTAAAGGAACGTGAGCCATTTACCAACACGTTGGAATAATTTGATGGCATATTTGAAAATGTCACGGTAAGGCTTTAAGTGTTTCAATGCCCTTTTTTAAAAATCTTATCCACAAACTGCTGTGTGGAGAGGAAAATAAAGCTGGAATTTACCTTCTGCTGTGTATCTTGTTGTAATGTGTAACAGTTTCAGGTCTTTGAATGGCACACCAGAAACAAAAAAGTGTGTATCTTTTATTAAATAGGTGGAAAAAACGGAACAAGACAATGACAGCAAAAGAAAGAAAGCAGGGGTGGAGAGGTCAATAGTTACTGCTGGATAAAGTGATGTAGCTTTGTAAAACTGAAATTACAACCTCGACCTTGACTTCAGTATTGTGAGGGCGCGCTCTGCAGGCCCAGCTTTCATTTTGTATTTTAACATTTCTCTTGATTTGGTTACAGTTAGGCAAAAGAAATAAAAGCAGATACATTTTATTACATGAAAATTGATAAATGTAGCTCTTTATGAGTTGCTTTACTTCAGCAATTACAAAATGAACCCTGGTGAATCCCGGTTAACCCACAGCATGGTGACTTAGTTCCTTAGTTGTGTGTATGACAGTGGGAGGCTCCTGAAGATATGATATTAAACTGATGAAAATTAAAGTAAAGACTTTACATGTTTTTAAATAAATATGTATTAAGAATGGCAGCACGGTGGCACGGTGGTTAGCACTGTTGCTGCACAGCAAGAAGGTCCTGAGTTCAATTCTATCATCAGGCCGGGGTCTTTCTGTGTGGAGTTTGCATGTTCTCCCCATGTTTGTGTGGGTTCTCTCCGGGTACTCCGGCTTCCTCCCACCGTCCAAAGACATGCAGTTTGTGGGGATAGGTTAATTGGATAATCCAAATTGCCACTAGGTGTGAATGTGAGTGCGAATGGTTGTCTGTCCCTGTGTGTTGGCCCTGCGATAGACTGGCGACCTGTCCGGGGTGTACCCCGCCTCTCGCCCTATGACAGCTGGGATAGGCTCCAGCGCCCCCCGTGACCCTGAAAAGGATAAGCGGAAGCGGATGGATGGATGGATGTATTAAGAATCCCGGTTCTTTTCATTTCCCTACATGTTATGTTCATTTCATCATCCCCCCGTGAATGTATTTAAATGCAAATCTCTGTCTGCGTGTGTTTCACATGCTCCTTTCAACATACGTTGCTTATACATAACGCTCATCAAAATTTGCATCCATGATAGAACTTTATTCAAGTTACCTAAATATGCAATGAACAATCAGAAACAAAGTCCTTGAATATCACAGAGTTACAGCTTAACAAAACACAATTCCTTTGGGTAAAACTGAAGATGTTTTTGATGACCATCAGGACTGCGTTGCAGCAAGTACTGCAAAAGTTTATGTAAAAATTTGTTTTCACTTTAAATGTTTCAGACTGTTAATTATCATTCCTGTATTATATACAAAAATAAATAAAACTGTTACATGTAAGGTAAAGATTCTACAATATTGTTAAAAAAATGATAACATAAATTAAGTATGTATCTCTATGCCGTACATGAGCAGGCCCGGCAAATCTCCACGAGGCGGTTTTTTGCCAGTTCTAAAATGCTTGGAAATGAATCTTTATTCTTCAAAACAACCTGAACTATCTTAGGAAAGCTTTCATATAATGCCTTTAAGCCATTTTCAGGAGTAGTTGTCCATGTCATGAACCAAGGTGGATCTGGCCATAAGCATGGGACATGGAAATAAAAGTTAAGCTGGTTTATTCCAAAACATCATTTGAGAGCACTCACTAAAGGTTGAAGAAGGACTTGCTTGGTGTCTTCTTTCAGAAGGGCTACACAGCGGGGGCAGGCAGGTTAATCTAAAAGGATTTTTTCCTCCTACATGTTTCCTTCTACACAGGTTTCCCAAGGCTCCTGGCATCTGCACAGATGAAAGAAAGGTAAATTTTGATACAAGCGTGCACATATTGGCCACCGCTACCAATTAGTGGTGCAACAATCTAGCATTGACTGGGGCAAATCTTCAGCCTTAAGAAGGCGATGAGTGATCTGCAAACTACATGCAGGTGAGTAATTAGCCATTGCCTTCAAGCGTGTGGACAGAGAAGGACTCAAGTGGAAAGGAAAAGATAGAGGAGTGGGTTGAACTAGGAGGACCAGGGGACAATGACACTCCAGGGTTCTTAAAGGACATTCAAAGTGCTTCTTGCTGACTGCATTTTGTTCCATTTGCCATCAACATTATCCCTCACTGCTTCAATAAAGTCGAGATTCTGGCTTGGAGGAGGCCAATCCACAACTGATGTATTTTTCTATACTTTTATCTGCAGTGTGTTTGGAGTCATTGCCATCCTTAAAAATTAGGTCTCTGCCAATCGGATGTTTTCCAGATGGTTTTGCATGATGGATCAAATTCTGATTGTACTCACTGCAGTTATAATTCCATACGTCTTGACAGGATCCCAAACACTACCGGCTGAATAGTTTTTTAGGTCTGACACTTCTTCCGTCCTCCACTTGTACAGTATGCTCTGTTTTCATAGACACGGCACACAATCCAGAGTATGGCAAGTTTTTCAGCCAATAGCTTTTTTTTTTTTTTTTTGGGGGGGGGGGGGGGGTCACTTTGTTGGTGCAAAAATATTATTTTATGCCTGTCACACTGTCTTTGGAATTTTTCATATAATCAACTATGAATCTATGAAAAGAAATGGGAACGCATTGTGTGTTTTGTGGCAGGCAGCTAGTAACAAAGTGCCTAAAGACATGGTTTAAAATTGGTTCTTTGCTAAATTGTCTGTTATGTGTTGACACAATGCTGGTTCACCCTTTGAGTGGGTACCATTTTTATGCTTGAATGGTAGAGGATTAAAATGAAAATTGGTAGAAAAAGTAGCCAATGTCCAAAGAAAAACTGAAAGAATTTCAGAAAGCCTGGAAAACTATTCCTCAAGACCACTTTAAAAACTCGCAAGAAAGTCTGGATCCTTTGAGGCATTATAAAAAAATGAGGGTAGGCTCAAGACATTTGGACAGCACATTATTTGACAGATAATGAAAATCAGATGTTTCCCAAAACGTCTCTCCATTGTATTCTTGTAGAAAATATACATTTCAATGCTCCGCCTATTTCTAGTGCAACATCACTCTGCTAGCCCGCTGGTTACTTTATTAACAAGAGCAAGTCATTTGAATGCATTAATGTTTAATGCTAT
Organism: Neolamprologus multifasciatus; assembly: GCF_963576455.1. NCBI lineage: Eukaryota > Metazoa > Chordata > Actinopteri > Cichliformes > Cichlidae > Neolamprologus > Neolamprologus multifasciatus. Next base: position 7,635,611 of record NC_140449.1, read on the forward strand.
ACACTGCTATAAACCATTACATGTGTTCACAATTTGTTTTAATGTGAAAACAAATATGCATATATTTACAAACTGACACTGGGGATAGAGTATAAAGTATTAAAAACATCTCCTTCGGTTTATTAAATCCCTGCAGCTCTTCAAAGGTATCAGGACAGATTGATAAATGTGCCACCTCCAACTAGAGGCGTCAGAGAGCAGTGCTGCTACAGATGCCATCCAGTGTCTTTGCCTTGATTAAATCACATGCAAATGATACCAGACTGCAGCTGTTTGTGTGGAAGACACGGGAGCTTCTCAGAGCTGTTGTATTGTACCAGTGAATTTCAACCTGCCCAAGAATGAGGTCCCGGTCACACCTATTGTATGGGAGCGAAGCGTATAAACTACCCCCTTTATTTTATCAGTGTTTCTATGGTAACAATTAACTTGAGACACTGGAAATGAAGACTGACACAGAGATAGATCTCTTTCTATCAGAAGAGTATCTGCCTCAAACAATGGGCTGCACCCCGTAGTTCTGCTCGAACTGATAATTTTGTGTAGCAGCTGGTGTTGCTTTGACCTCAGCACCGGCCTGCTTTGTCTATGGACAGAAGAGCAGCGATTCATCTTCACATGTTGCCCTTTGTCTCTACTCCAGAAGAGGAGCTGCAAAGACTGAGAACATAAAAAAAGCACTTTCCTTTTCAACGGGAGAACAACTTGTAGCACAGCAGCAACTGAGAAACGCCATGCATTTTTGCTTTCAGCAGTGGCGGTCCTAGCCTGTTTGGCGCCCCGGGCGAACACTCCCTCTGATGCCCCCCCCCACCCCCCCCACACACACACATAAAACATATTAAGCATTGTACATTAACATAAAACTGTTGTCGAAGTTCACCAGAGAATTACACACACACATGAAGAGAGAGTATGCATTGTATGCAAACGGCTACCAAACAGCCATCATAATTCGTCATACATTGAGAACAGGACAAATCAACAATTGACACTGACTAATTAATATTAAAATCTGTAACATAATGTATTGTTTGGAGTTTAGTCTGTTACTGTTGCTATTTTTACCATTTCTTCTTGGAGCAACTGTAATCCACATTATTTCGTTAGGGATTAGTAAAGTATTCTGATTCTGATTTTGATTGTTTCAGGATGACCCGCCATTATCCAGTGACACATCTGCTTATCTGTATCCTTTGCTCGTTTCTCTTGCTCTTCTTTTCTCTTTTTTCTAAACTGAGCACCTGATGGCTTTGAACTTTTCTTGTCCATCTTCCATTGATTTTAATTTTGGACTGCAGTATGAACACAAATCCCCCAACCCGAGGATCACCACAACATAACCTAACAGACCTACACCTTAGTTCACAGATTCACTTTGTCTAAGGTGTATTTCTGGGATTTCACACAACCCAGGATTCAAATCATGATAATACATGATAATACATAATGGGCTTGGATTTACAACATTATGAATGAAATGTGCTCTATTTGGAAGCAGCAGGGCCCCCCTCCCCTTTCCACGGGTTGTGTGTGAGACATTAAATCATCAAAATATAAGATATAAATTTTAAATTGTTATTGATCCCTTTACCTCTGGTCCTAAAGTGTATATTTATTTTCTTACTCTTCTTATATTTACTGTTTGTTTACTTGCACTGCTGTGACTGGAGCCTCGACCTCTCCTCTCTCTCTATAGTGTACTGCATGCAGCCGAGATGACAATAAAGTTTACTTTGACTTCAGCAGCGAGCAGGCCGATGGCTCTCGCGCTCACTTTTCGCGTATAGAATTTCGGAAAAACATCGGTGCAAATTATAAATCCCCCACCGCCCCGCCCTCTCCTCCCTGTGCCGCAAGCAGCAGGCGCACCTCGCAAACGGAGGGCGCCCTTACTCCCAGCAAATGGGCGATAGAAAACTGGTCGGTGCCTGTGCCATTCCCAATATGTGCTGGCATGATGTCGGGGCAGCATGAGTACGAGCATTTTTTTTTTTTTTTGCCGATGCCCGTGATGCCGCCCCCCACCACGATGCCGCCCCGGACAACTGTCCATGTCGCCTGTATCAAAAACCGCTACTGGCTTTCAGGCATAGGAAACTGTTTCTTCCGTTCATGCAGTTACTTTTGTGTAACACATGTGCGATATAAAAATAGATGCAAACACATTGAAATTCACTTTAAAGTTTATTTTTTTCCCTTTAGTTCTGATTTAGCAGAATATCAAAAAACTTGTCTTTTATATTATTTTTATTTGCTGACTTACTAGGACTAGATTCTGAATGTAAAATTCAATGGACAAGGCTTAGCTTTCATTTTCAGGTGTCTTTTTTTCATTCCAAATAATAGCAATGCTTAAGACTGCTGCAAACATGTACTAATAAAATAATATATTGTTATATGCATTATGTAAGTACATGTTTGTAAAAGAATTCCTTTGGGCAAAAATGGCAGTCTAAATATTTTTAATTGTGTCATAAAATCCTTAATTAATAATCCTTACCACCTCTATCATAGCTGCATGTGCACGGCCCATATCTGACTTTGTTGAGGTTTATGGCTTCTAATGTTTTGATGTGATGAGTGGCAACTCTAGCAGCTTGCTATTGATTTTCAGGCCCTCAAGAATCAATCATCTGCCTCCTGCAGGTACATACTGAGAGAATATAAGACTCCTTTTTTGTTGTCTCCCACAGAGTTCCTGCTTCCCTGAGCTCATCATCCTCTCAGTGTTATCCATAGTCTTTCAATATCTAAAGAAAACTGTCACACACAATGCATGTCGTGCTCCCTGCAGCAACATAATTAAATTCCACCTCACACGTTTACATACTGCGTAGTATACTGCAGCAACATATAAAAACTCAGTTCTGAAAATGTAATATAGGCTATGCGATATTTAGATAAAATCCATATTTTTATCCTTAATATAACATAGAAAACCTATTAAATGTTTTACTATTGCATGAAAAACAATATTGGCTGTTTTTTAATTTGATGGCATTAACACATGAGGACAAGAAAAGGCACGAACAGTAAGTGGCACTAAAATAAAATATCCTGTGGAACCATTTTCAGCTAATTAGGGACAGGTCAGTGACATGATTGGATTGAATAAGACAATTCTAGAGAGGCAGAGTTTCTACGTAGACTTTAACTAATCTACACAAACCTGCAAATTGCCTTACAACCTACTAATTGTGAGACAATTTTAGAATAATGCTTCTTAGTGAAAAAATTCGAGGACTTTGAATATTTCATCATCTGCAGTACATAATTCAGAGGAGTACAAGGAACAAGGCTCAAAGTCGGTATTTGATGCCTGTGCTCTTCGGGCCTTTAGGCAGCGCGGCATTAAAAGCAAGCAGTCTGCTGTGGAAATCTCTGACCAGGAACACAACCAGAAATCACTCTCTGTGAACACAGTTCACTGTGCCATCCACAAATGCAGTTTAAAGCCAGAATGAGTAAACTATCACCACTAGACATCGGTAGATTGCAGTCCACTGAATTCTGTTTCCTCACCACTCCCAATTCAAGTGCATAATAATCCAAGCTTAGGAAAAAACAGTTCAGTCCACCGTTCATCTGTATTGAGTGTAGGCTGTCTGTCTGCTGTTTACAGGGGAATCTATGGTCCCACTAATCTGTCCATCTGCGGACACTTTCCAGTTGGACAGAGGTGGGAGAGGGGTTTGAAGTGAGTTGTTAAAGAATGTAAAGGACATCCGTAACTTTTCTGTTGGTAAGTGTTGTTGTTAGCTGTCATGAACAAACATTTTTTTTGAAGTAGATGTAATATTGTTCGATATCTTCCATAGTCTATCCAGAACAAAATAAGATGGTATACGATTCGCCAATAATTGTATTTTCATTAAATTTTGCAAAGCTTTTAAACAAAAACTTTGTATTTTGTGACATTATATTATGATGTGAATATCATTTCTTTGGATGTTGCTCTTAAGTAAGATGCTGTAATTGTGTAGTGAGCATTTTTTTTCTGCCCTGGCTGAGTAATTGTTCCTAAGTAACTATCAAAGCGGAATGGAAATGAATACTGACATTCATAACATAACATCATAAAGGAAGCCAAATTCTGTTTTCCCGGTAGGAGATAAAATCATCCCGCTAAGCACAGAAGCTTTTCTGGACTTCAACCACTTCAAGCCTGAACAGTATTTACCGTTTGAAGTGGCTGATACAAACAATTATGGGAATTGAGACCTTTTTGGTTGTCCCCTTGTCTGACAAAATTTCCCAAAGGTGTTTTACTGTCGCAGTATGGAGTCCTTTCATCACCGTTCCGGTCCGTCCCCCTGGGCTCCGACTTCCCTGTGAAACAGCAGCCGTGCTGTTCAGACCATGGATGTGGCTGGATGAAATCAGCAGGGATCTTGCCCGCATTAATTCCAGTCTGGCCACGACAGAAAAACAACAATGGCGGCCGACACCGAGAGGGGGCTAAAACTGCATGGGTTTGCATGAGAGATCACTACGTGTCCAGTGAGAAAGTGTATGTAAGATGTCCAACCTTTTCAGAAAGGCAATGGCAGAGAAAGATGTGGTCTTGCATTATGATTTATGTCTAACAGTTTTATTGCATAAGCCTGAAAACAACAACCAGGAGACTTAATAATGATATAAAAACTGTCTAAAAACAGTTTATTTTTAGGAAAATATGCCATGACCCCATCCTTCACCCCTGAGTGAAAATTTTGCACCTCACAAGAGGTCCTACTGTTGCTAATATGAAAACACTTGAGTAATTGCATTCAGACTCACATATGTCATTTTTTTTAGGAATCATTGGCAAACTATCTGTTTAGAAAGGAGTAAATGTTGGAATAATTTCAAGAGAAAGATTTCACAGGCATCCCACAGTCTCCTTATAAAGAAGCAAAAGCTAATTTGATACACCATATTGTCATGGTCCCCGCACCTCGCCAGCTGACAGCAGTCAGGCGCTATGTTTTGTTTTGTTTATTCTCCTCTCTCGCCTCTGCTCTCTTTCTCTCTCGTCCTCTCCCACTCTCTCTTTCTCCTGCCGGGGCGGAGCTCAGTATGGGCTCCCGCCCCTGGCCCATGCACCTGGGGATGATCAGCACACCTGCTGCTGTTTACCAGAATTAGAGTCCTACTTAAGCTGGCGAGTCTGCTCTACTCGTCGCTGGATCGTTGAGCCATCAGTGTCAGTCGTCCTGCACTCTGCAAAGTTTTGTTCGTGAGCACGTCTGAACCTGGAGACTAACTGTTTCTCTGTCTGTATATAGATCCCCCCCGGACCCATTTCCCTGTGCACTGTGACTGAGCGTGAGCAAGAGTGGTAGAGGAAAGAAGAGGAGCTGTGTGTGTTTGCGAGAGCTGTATGGGAATCTCCCCTCGTGACACATATATTTGAGCTTGTTTTCCAAAATGTTTCCAACAGGAAGAAATAAAATATCTTAAAAAAAAAAAGCGCTTTAAAGCAGCAGTTTCCGCACAACAACACAATCAGAACAGAATTACTTTGGCTATCTGCATTTTACTTCTCGCGCTGAGCTTCGAGGCTGGTTGTAAACAATAGAGGTTATCAGGTACCTGTGTCTGGAGAGCAGAACGTCCCTCTCAATAGCTCAAGGCAGAGGTGCCTGACACAATGCAGCAGATGGTGCAGGTGCAGCACTTTACCTCTCAAAACAAGAGCAAAAAAAACCACACTCGGACTAGAAGTCCATATGGGTGAGGACATGAGCTTGTAAGTTTAATCAGTTGCAGCAGCTTATGACAAATGCCACCTCCATTAAAAAAGAGGCTTCATTCCCAGGTGAATGTGAGACACTTCATCATTGTTTACTCTAAGATGGATGAATAAGAGCAGAAAAATTAATTGCATGATACCGTGGAATGTACACACATTATTCACAGTGGTCTCCATGTAGGCCTATAATTTACATGCAAGAGTACAAACCCCCTGATAGGATCAGAAAGTTCCAATTGAAACTTATAGCGCACTGGAGCTGTTGTAAAGCCATTTTCTCACAATTCACTAATATGAACATATGTAGTCCTCACCGAATACGTAAAGGGATCTTGCATTCCTATTTAATCTTTATTGTTTATTATGAGTGGGCAGTGATCAAATGCAGCAAAGTGTCACATGGGTTTGGCCTTGCCAGGAATCGAGGAGCTTGTGTTGTCTTCAAAGCTGTTTGGATGGAAACACAAATCCTTCTAGCCTGTGCTGCGTTTGCAGGACTTTTCCAAGACCAGGCTGCTTTTTGTTCTTTTGTTTTAATGCACTTTATATTTTCATCACTGCAAAAAGCTGATTATCAGTGTGTTCATGCATTGCTGATTTATATAGCATTCACATCATCATGGTATTTCTTTAGATCCATGTACAAAAGAGGATTAGGGCCACAAAAAAGTTATGATAAACTGCAGTGTTTTTTTTTTACATGTTTTTCATCGCTGCAAAAAGCTGATTCTACTGTTTTCATGCATAGTTCACTGCCCACTGTCTGTCAGTAGGAGAGTGTAAAGCGTGCTGCACAATCTCTATCACATGCTTGCATTCCTCCAATAAAACCATCAGGGTACTTGTAACATCTACGATTTCCAACTTCACATTTGTTCTCACTGTGGGGTGGCTGTAGCTCAGGTGGTAGAGCAGGTCATCTACTGATCGGAAGGTTGGTGGTTCGATTCCTGGCTTCCCCTAGTCTACATGCCAAATATCCTTGGGCAAGATACTAACCCCAAATTGCTCTCGGAGTATGAATGTGTGTGAATGTTAGCTATAAAGCACTTAGAAAGATGTGCTTGTCTGAATGGGTGAATGCACAAGTTGTGTAAAGTGCTTTGAGTGCTCAGATGAGTAGAAAAGCGCTATATAAGAACCAGTCCATTTACCATCCATTTACCACTGTTGTTTGGCACCTTGTCAGTGTGCTATTCACATTCACATGTGACTAATACAATACAATTAACGTTACCAACATCATCTCTTGTGAGCGACCAGTAAAAATAACATGAGCTGACACTGAAGTTCTCTTTTCAAAGGAAACTTTACACACAAGAAGTAAAAGGAACTGACATCGAACTGCTATGATCAAATCATTGCCTCTGTCAAATATGATTTCTTTAACACAACTTTGTAGCTAACCAAAGATTTTTTGGGGCATTCTTCATTCAGGAGCTCTTAGCAAACAAACAGTTCATTCGATCCAGGTTGATGTATTGGTAATTCTGCTCTCATTTACAAGGCAATTAGAAGTCTGCAAAGTAATCATCACTCCATTTGCAGAGCAGGACATGCTTGAAGAAATTACTGACAAACAGCATTGCAGGAAAATGAAATTTCACACAGGCGAGGATTTAAAGGGGAGTTCCCCTGAAGGGTGGCCTGCATGCAATGCCCTTGGCAGTTAAATGTGTATTAATGACTTACAAGGAGACAGCGCTGTTCTTTGCTGCTGTCCCTGGCTAGTCTATTGGCTCTGATTACTGTTCTGCCTTGCTGAACTATATTTAAACTCCATCAAGAAGCACATGGGTTTTTACAAAAAACAATATTTGTCCTCTAGTAAGGAGATTCAGCTCTCAAAGGGGAAATAAGATCATAAGTCAAGGCAACAGAAACATCCCAAAGCACAGCTGTGCAATATGCTGTTAATACTGCAGTGTATCTCTGTATGTAGATGTTATACTTCAGCAGAAACTGCTGCTTCAACATAAAATTCAGTAACTTCATTAGTGAAGTCTGCTCCTCTGAGGGGCAATGCATTGATTACAATTAATTAATATTGATTGGAATGAATCTTGCAAAACAAGCCTAATGTATCAGAGCTTAGATGAGGTCCTGTGAAGAGACAGTGAGCAGTGAGTATAAAAGGATCTACCTTGGTCCAAGTGACAGGAATGTCTTCATCATAGGGTGAACGTACGGCTTTGTGCTTCTTTTTTTGGCCATCCAGACAGGCACTACATTATTGAAAGACTTAAAAATATAACAGGAAATGCAACTTATTGGATGGATGGATGGATGGATGGATGGATGGATGGAAGGAAATCTTGTCTGTGGTGCCCAACTTGGAAACAACAGAAAAACACAAGCAAGTATAATCCTGACTTTAAGATTGAGGCTATTTTCACCACCTTTAGATTGTTTGCTCTGGTCCAAATTTGTTAAGGATACTGCAATATTGGAGATTTTTTCCCCTTTGGTTAGGTTCTTTATTTTTTCACACTGAAAAGACCAAAGTAAACTAGTATGAATCTCTACTAACCACAAAAGTTCAGCCTGCTACTTATCTTGTGAGAAAGCTCTGCTACATACAAAATTAATAATAGTGGGCAGTTCATTTTTCCAGGTGGCCACATTATACATTATAGATAAGATTATTATGATATACAACACATATTTACCATTTCTTCAGATGTGGGTACATCCAGCAATAACTTTGCACAATTTTACATAGCAACAGCACATAGTAAAGTTGCTGCATCCATGGCAACATCAGCTTCCTTCAGGTTTACAAAAGTGCCGACTTAACATGACATTTAACTAAAATAATTTTTTGTGCTTTCCTCTTAAGAATTGCAATTATTGAGAACCATCACAAGCCACCCTTTATTGTAATTACCACAATTACTTGAAAAGGTCTCAGATTTTCTTTTATTTGTGATTGCAACGTGCTTCAGTAAACATCTCTTTATATAGAAAAATATCAGCTTGTAGGAAGTATCACATGCAAGGTTGCTGATTGTTAAGCTGTAATACTTTACTCTGCCAATATAAAATTGCCTAGTGTTGTTTATTGTTCACTCTTTTCCCCTGCTTCTCAGTTCTTCTTCATTTCCTTTTAATATTGATTATTGATATTTTACAGTTTGTAAGACATCTCATATCTTGGTTTTTAAAAGTGCTGCTACAGTGAAGTTTCTTGTTCTTATTGAACGCTTTATTCTGCTGGGTATTGTGGAAATGTATGAGGAGAGGTAACAACAAATAAAAAGTAATCGTAATAGTAACAGCAATGTTGTGGCTGGGAATTTTTTCACTATATTAGAAGGTTAGAGCATTAAGTGGACCCACATGAATCTCATTCCTGCCCTAAAACTTAATTCAACTGCAAAATCCATCCCTGAGCAAAAGCTGCTTCCCTCAAAACAATGTGTGTATTCATTTCACCAAGCAAACACACCCTTGAGGACGTCTGCAGTTATCAATGTAAATATATCCTTTTTTTAACCCTCAGAGCCAACATGGCAGAATTAAAGGTTCAGTCAGGGGACGCAATGGTGTATGGCCAGCCATTACTTATGCTCTGGTAATTTGATTATGCTGGCTCTGGGCAGCATGTTGTGCCATGCTCCTGGGGCTGCGAAATATCAAATTAATAATTGCAATTGACAGGCAGTCCATATGTCAGTGTGTCGAGTTAGGTGGTTGGGCTGACAGTATACTTGCATCACTTCTGTTCCCCCTATACTCAGACATCTGTGCAGCCAACAACCAGCAGGCCTGGCACAAGGAAACTGCTGGGGAATGTGTTTCTTCCTCAAACTATATGTATATATATATATATATATATATATATATATATATATATATATATAGTAATACACACTGGACTCACACTTTTTCCACTTGAAAAGAAACTAGCTTCAACATAAACAAAACAGCTGCATTGAGACTAGGAATGTGTGCATTAATTGATCAAAACGTAGAATTGTTCATTGATTTTGTATTCAAAATAGTCAGGTATGTTTGATTTGTGTGTACGCCTTCTCTAAATTGCAGGAAATGAAACTAAGCAAGTGAAGCTTATTGACTGAAGATCAAGACAACAAATGCTTTCTAATGGAACCTGCTGATTGCTTCACCTTCTGTGCTCCTATCCATTAACTCGTTTTTTTCTTTTCTTCACTTGCTCTTTGATAAGATCTGGAGATGCTATTCAAACTGCACGGATTAGGGACAGGGAGCTATTTGTGACAGACTTCCTATGGGGCTACACAGCAGATCCCTTCCACTGCTGCCTGGTCTCAACATAACCTAAACTCTATTTTATTAGCATCTATGATGCAATGGATTTGACTTAAAATGAAAGTTTTTTATCATATTCTTTCTTCATGATGTTCACAGTAGTCTTGAAAGACATAACCATTGAAATTATTGTTTCTCTCATGAATTTTAGCTAATTAAAATACAATGCTTAAGCCTCTCAGGCTCAAATTAAGTTTTTGTTGGTAATGCACAAAAGAATACCTGCAGTGGTACTTCTGAGTATAAAAACCTCATAAAATATGTATGTGGGGTAATCAGGCTGTTAGCTTTTACTGCCTTGAGAGGGTTAAACCTAAAAATTCTAAAATATTATTATTACTTATTTATTTATTTACTTATAATAATTATTATTATGATAATATTTTCATCAATATTCAATTTTTTATTATTTGGTTTTTTTTTTACTTTTTAACAGAATAATTTCCATGCTTGCTGAAATTCCTTGTATAGCTACAATTTTAATTAGTTTATGAACACATGAGCATCAGGTGCAGCTGCTGCCTTTTTTGTTTTTGTTAAAACCTCAAAAATACATAAATAATAGTCACTGTCTTATTCCTCTTAGGACTACTTTCAGAGTAGCTGCTAATTTTAGATGCCTTCCTCTCTGCGCACCACTCATACACCTGTGAATACATCAACGTTTACAGAGAGTTGACTTTGGTGTCAAACTGACCTATTCCTTGTTTGGAGGACCGCTGCTTGTGATCAGAGCTGAGTCATCAAATACGACCTAGCCGTTCAGAATTTAAAACTTAGAAGCTTCCGAGCCTAAAGGTAGAATGTCACACCAGGTGTCCATTCTTTTTCTCAGCATGCACCGGGGGGCACATTGGAGACAATCCAGCTTTCATTACAATTATAAGAGAACAATAAAGGATTTAAATGAAGCAGCCTACAAATCCATCCATCCGTCTGTCTGTAAACCAAAGTGCTGCATTTGCATTGTAAAATGGACTACAATGAAACTATTAGTGACAGAAAGTTTAAGTCGTTTCATCAGTGGCTGATTTATCTGTTGTCATTAACTTTAAGTGCCTGTGACCTTTTTTCTAAAATGCCAGCCAATACAGACGAGTCTGATGCTGAGAAAGGTTGAAAAGAGGAAGAACCACAGACAATGAGCACTGAGACAAGATCAGCACTTCAGCAGATCCTTGAACCGTAAACAGATGTTTAATGTAATGAGGAGATGCTCAATAAATATGTCAATGTTAAGAACTACAGGACACTAAGAACTAAAATATCGCTTCATTCGAAGTTACTCTGTCACTTAACATTGGAGAAAAAAAAGCTAAAATAACAACAAATGTTCTTATAGCTTAGACAACCAAGGAGGTCCAGCCAGCCAGTAAAATGTTGGATTTTTCCACTTGCTGAAAGAATTTTACTTTGTATTTAAAGACTCTGAGAGTGCTCAAAACCATACATTTCTACTGTTAAGCAAACAAGTAAATAAGTAAATACTAGCTGTCAAATGCTGTCAAGTACGTCTTGTACCATAACCAGTTAAATAAATAAATAACTTTAATAACTTACATTTCTAAAAAAATAAAAAGACTAGCTAGTTTCACGCTAGTTAAATTAGCAAATTCTTCCAATGACAAAGCAACAGCTGGAATTGATAAAGTTCACATTTTGAAGTGATGCATCCTAAACCACAAAACTTGGCAAGTTTTCCAGCATACACAACATTCAGTTTAATCACGAAATACAATCAAAAAAACACATCAATTTGGGTGAACACCTTAAACTAATCCAATATGATGCTTCTGTCATGAAGTAATCATATCGCAGAAAAAGGAGAATTTTTGTGCCACTAAGACAAAATATCTATAAATAAATAAAAACCCAGCCTGACATAAGACATTGTGCATCGCTGCCCAACCTACTCAGAAACTACACAATAACACACACGGCAGTGGAAGAAAGGAGTGGGAAAAAGTAAATGCCAAGAGGTGGTAGTAGGTCTTTTTACTTGATTTGACTATAGGCAACAGTGATTCCTTATGATGTGTCAGTCAGTGCCTGAGAGTTGCCCCACTGTTTAAATACGCTTCCTGATTTCAGAACCCTCAACTCACTAAACTAATTTATGTTTTGCTAAAAGGCACTCAACAATGTGTAATTGTGAACTGGAAAAAAATGAAGAAGGAAAACTATCATGGAAATAAATCGCACTTTTGGTAAGTGGTAATAATTTTGACAGCTCACAGGAGCGAACCACACCAAATTAAAGCTCTTATCCGATTTCAACTGGGGATAAAATTCCTGAAACGTATCAGGGTTGATTACAACGGCATGTAAGTAAGGATGAAGTCACTCATGTTCATCGTGTGTGTCAGAGCTTAAATATTCCAAGTTACGTAAAATAAAAGTCAAATGTCAAGACTGTCGCTGTCAATTTTGTTTCAGCTTTTTTAATGCAGCCATTATTTTCATTTGTATGACATTACAAGAAAAATATCCTGAAATCATTTATAATATGGTTTTAACATTTAAATTTAAGTTATGAGGCCTCGTTATTGATCCTTACAGCGAGATTTTGCTGCATGAAACGTTGTTTTACCAGCGTAAACTACAAGAACGATGTAAAATAACTGCGATGTATAAAAGTTTTACAGTATAATACTGTCTCCTGTTTGGTTGCTTTGTCTCGAATTTTATTATTCTCTTTATTATTTATTATTCAATATCTTCACATACAGTATATTATAGTAAAATATAGGTGCATGTACCCTGGATTAATTTTCCTTGTGTCACACTGTTACGAAAAATCGGATATATTTACATTTTAACAAACGCCCTGGTTGTTTGTCACAGAACTGAAATAACAACAACACCATTATTAAAGTTATGAGATTTGAAACATTAATTTTGCAGCAAACAACTATTTGCATAGTGCAAAATATAGTGAAGAAATGGTGTAGCAGAGAAATGAGAGCCATTCCTCTTTAATGCTGTAAATCCAAGCTTTTCAGTTTCATGTTTTGATCGCTGATACAGCGATGCATGCGATGCATTCCATGTTCATAAAGAGACCAAAGTAGAGTCCAAAGTACTCAGCTGGTAGTCAACTAAAAAAACTATTTTAAATAAAGTATTTCATGTTATACACTCTATAAAAGTTTATACTTGTAAATAGATAGGAAATATTTTTTCTAATGATATTAGACATTCATTCCTTTTTTTCTATGTCTGAACAGAGTTGTATGTTACAGGCAGTATAAAGAAAAAGTCAACTGGATCACATGTTGAAGGTGTGAATGAGGTTACCATGGTGACAAGTGTGTCATGTGAGTATTTTAACCATGTTTTTGCTTTGAAAGTAAATGAACAGCTGTCATTAGAGGAGTGAAAAGTGGGTAAAGTTGTGGCAGGATTAAAAACTAACAAAGGGAGAATGTATTCATGCACTGCGCTAACCTTGCTCTACGCTTCTCAAATAACATCTAAGGAACTGAGGAGTGCTTTAAAATATTGCTTTTCCTGCCCACTGCCACTACTGTTGTGTTGTGTTATGCATTCAGTGTTACAGAAGAAACTGGTCAGATGACACTTAATGAACGTGAGAGCAACGCTGCATAATTTAACACTTCCCTCAATATTGTTTTGACGCATTGCTGCGATCGCTTTCATTCTGACAGCCGCAACACTGGCACGTTAATTATTCAAGGATCTAAACACGGCTCAGATCAATAATTAACCAGAGAAACTGAGAAGAATCACTAAAAGCACACTAGACTCAAGTCCTAATGCATTTACAGCCACTTTCAATACTAAACGAGTTGGATTTTCTACATGTTGTCGATACACTTTCTACACCGTGTTGAGTCAAAGGAAGGAAATCTGAGCCAGGTGGTTGTGTGTGCCTATGCTTGTCAGACACAGCGCTGTGTTAGCTTTACCGTACTGGCAAAACACAATCAGTGAGTAATTTGCTCAAAGAGAATGCGCCTGCCAGCTGCTGACTCTTTTGTGTTTTCTGGATGCACATGGTTCCTATAAGTGTGAAAGATATTTAATACAGATAACACACAATTGGTACAACGACAGCATGATTCTGAAAAGGCACCTGTGCGTATCAGTCGAACTCCAGCGTGAGGAACAGTAAGCCACAATTGTGCAGCTGTGTGTCTTACTTATCTGTGCAAATATGAGGTTGATGACTGTAGAAATAATTCACCCACCACATAAACAGAATGTAGACATCAAGGGGTTGGGATGTCTGCTTTCGTGGTGTTTGTTTGTTTACCAGGGAGGGGATAAACAGGAGGTAACTCCTTCTCTGACACGGTACACCTACTACCATCAAATCTGCTAATAACTCAACAGGCTTATCATTATCACATGCTGAAGTAGTTTTCTGAAGCACACACAGGTGTAAAAGGTGACTGTACGCTGCTTATGTTTGAGGTTGCATAATTTGAACCAGTTAAACACTATTGTTGGATTGTGATACCAGATTTCTAAGAGCTTTGTGTCTATATTTTCCATATTTTTAATAACTTTCCTGTAAGGAAAACAATTTTTGCATCAAACGTGTCAGCACAGTTTCCTTCACAGCTCTCTTTGCTCTCAAAATACGTCAGCCCCGTTGACTGATGCAGATCCACTCTGCAGCTATCAGTAACAAATATGTCACCCTGCTTATACCTTTGAAAGAAGCGTTTGTGGGCTTGTCTGTGCAATGCTGAAAATCCCAGAACACAGTGAGGAGATGCATCACGCACCCATGGGATTTTAAAAGTGCATCTAAGTTTTCCTGGGCCCATATGAAAGACAGACAGTGTGAGAAAGCAATGCAGACTGAGACAAGAATTAACTTTAAAGCCATATTAAGATGTTTTAGAAGTATGGAAAGGTTTTTTCCATGGAAGATCAGTAGGTTTCCCAGCATATGTACAAGAGCTTCATATTATGTTTATTTTCCAAGTTGCAGTTCCTGTAGAGTAGGTTGTTTGGTTCTTTTTAATCTGGCTCCATTGTAATGGTTAAAATCTAAAGCATGACTTTTCTTTTTCTTTGACAAGATGTGTGAATATCAGTATCACGGGGTCAGCTGTGACAGAGGAAAGAACTGGTACCGTGGATATTTATGCTTTGTCTGTTAATTCACTGGAAAAAACATTTTAAAAAAGTATTACTTGTTATGAGGGATAGCAGGTTGAAGCGAGTTATAGCATATGCAAGGTCTCCTTTTTTCTACATTTCAAAACCAGGCTCATTCATCCTGAAAGAATAGATTAAATTTTTAACATTAAACGTGAAATTCAACATTCAAAGAATTAAAGCTATGATAATGATTTTGCAATTAGGCCCGGACGCAAGAAGTGAAAATTGATTTGGTTGTAATTTTTTAATGTGTTATATTACAATAAAGCTTTTTCATATTTGGTTGGCTGGACACAGAATGACTTTTGAATGAATTTTAGGCATAAGACACTTTATAAAACCCCTTTGTGCTCTTTTTTCTCTCACTTTATCTGACAGTTATAGAGATTATGTATATTCAGATTTAAATGTTTTAATTTTAACTTTTTTGTCTATGAGCCATTTCATATAGTTGTGTTACTATGTGCAAAATCAGATTTCTTTGAACCACCTAGGTAGGCTGTTGTTCATTTAATTAATTTTACTAATAACATGTTATCAGCACAGCCTGACATGACACATTAAATCTGCATTTGCACAGCAGAACCTAGACGCCGACTAATACCAACTGTGCAATATTTTGTTTTTTAATATAATGTAGCATGACAGCAAGCTGTTCCTTCTTGTAATGATGCTCTAGCTTCATTACAAGACACATGACTTACTGACTGTCTGCTAACACTTTGCACTGCAGTCTTTGATGCAATTGTGCTGTAGTTTGGGCAATTTTGGCCAATAATCTAGCAGAGGATAGCATGTTCTGTCCGAGAGCAACCATTGTACCCCAACCTCCTGCTGGGCAGCTGAAAATTACACCGAGACACAACAGTCACAAAATGAAACTACACTGTGAGGAAAGTTTCCCTTTTAGTACAAAGACAGTGACATGTGTAAGCAGCATTGATTTCATATACGAGCTGGGAGTGACAGAGTTGCCTCAGTATTGTCTGGTGCATCAGGCAGTGATGAAAAAAGAAAACCTTGTGCATATTTCTGAGACAGCACTGGCTTCGACAAAACTGCAGTATTTGACAACCTTGGAGTGAGAGTGGGCTGGAACGCTACAATGCTTTTGGAGCCAAACCAGCACTTTTGACTGACATTGCATTATGCTTCCTGTTTTCAGTCTATTTCTCAGTCCGACCTGATGTAGCTGTCTGTCTAAAACCTATGAATAGAATGAGACCATAATAAACTCTCACACACATTAGACAGGAGCTAAGTGCTGTGCTTACTAAGCTTGTTCCTTTTTTACCTTATATCTCCGGGGCAGTAACTCTATACCCCCCTCTTATCTTATCACAGGGTTGCATTCAGAAAAGCAGCACACCACAGAGGTCACCTTGGTGCTATGCCAGATGGAAGCACTCATCCAGAGAGGCCTGCCATGACGTCGGCACGTTTGGTATTATTTTTTACAAAGAGACAGTTTGAATAGCCGTTCAACTGGCTGCCATACATTTTCACAAATGGGGTCTGAAAATGCTTTAACTGTTAGATTATCTACAGGATCAATCAATAATCATTATGAGTTTAAATTTTTTTTATCTGTTACCTTGCCTTTGTACTTTTTAAGGTTTTGCTAAGTTTGCTGAGCACTGAATGTCACTGTGTTTCATTTCCAACATCCTTATTTTCCATTGCTGTTGAATTCTTTGTTCAATAGAAATTTGCCAAAATATAATACAGTGGAATTCAATAGCCATTTATTGTCATTGTACATGTTCAACAAAAATTAGGAGTGCTCCATGCCAACTGTGCAGGAGAAAAGATGAAATATATATAAATAGTAAAGAGATCAGGAATGAATAGCAAAAAGAAGAGAATTATACAGTCTAGAGGAATATATATATGGAGAGGAACGTGCTTGGAACCAGTGGACAAAGACTTGGTCTGAGTCAAAAGTCTGTGTGTGAGTGGCCTGAGTGATGAGGGTTACTCGGACCATGACTCAGATTGGTGAGGTGAGTGGGCGGAGGTGGGTTGTGGGGGATAGTGTTTGTTGGCAGTCTGAATGGCCCAAGGGAAGAAGCTGTTTGTGTGTCTGGAGGTGTGGGGCCTGACTGTCCTGAGGTGCCGACCAGAGGGCAGCGGGTCAAACAGGTGGGCGGGGTGCAAGTGGTCACCTGTGATGGCCCTGGTTTTTTGAGACAGGAGGATCTGACGATGGCCTCCGAGGGTGGCAGAGGGCAACCAATGAATTTTTGGGTAGTGTTAATTACCCTCTATGCAGCCTTCCTGTTCTCAGTAGTGGCCCCCTCAGTACCAAACACCCAGACAGTAGGAGAGCATGCTCTCCACTGAGGAGCGGCAGAAGCCCAGCAGTAGCTTCTGGTCCAGTTTATTCTTCCTCAGGACACGGAGGAAGTGCAGCTGCTGCTGGGCCTTCTTTACCAGGGCGTTGGTGTTGTGGTTCCAGGTGACAACAGCAGGTGAGCCCAACCACGGTGGTGTCATCAGCATAATTGACAATGATGTTGGTTGGGTGGGTTGTTGTACAGTAATACGAGTGCAGGGCGAGTGGGGGGAAGAGATGGGGGCTGAGTCAGACTGATTGTGGCCGGTTTGTGAGGAAATCTTTGATCAAGGAGCAGGTGGCGGGGGGATCTGATGGTGGCAGTTTATTGGTGAGGTTGGCTGAGCTGTAGTCCACGCAGAGCATCCTCACATAGCTCTTTCTGTTCTCCAGATGGCTCAGGACTCTGTGAAGAGTGGTGATGGCATTCTCCTTGGACCGATTTGCTCTGTAAGCAAACTGGTGGGGGTCGAGGGAGGGGGGTATAAAGTCTCTGATGTACTGAAACACTATCCGCTCGAAACACTTCATGATTCCATGTAATCTGTAATCTGTAGTCATTGAGGCTGTCTATGCCAGTCTTTTGGGGGATGGGAATGATGGTGGAGGCCATCAAATGACAGACATAACATGGTGGTTGTAACACCTTCCAAACTAACGCATTACTGTACATTACATTTTTTAGTAATGCAGTAATGTAACGCATCGCTATTCTAAATGTATTAATTTCATTGCTGTTACAATTATGCCATTTCTCGTGTTATAAAAGTTCTTAAATTTTGTCCAGAACACGTGGATAGAAAAGGGAAAAGAACAACATTTTTTTTCTTCCTACATACTTGCGCAATAATCAGCTGATTTCAGTTTGTGTGGAGGAAAGGGAAAGTGGTGGAGCAGTCTACAGCTTCTTGGGAATAGCACATTTATTTTTATAGCAGAAAACGGCATGAGCACGGTGGTGAACAACTGCATTATGCTGCTAGCACAACTTCGGCTCTTTGCAAACATCTGCACCAACAGCATGCTAACATAAACCTAGCCAAGTACCCAGAGTGATATTAAAGCTGAGTGCAAACTGACCCCGGCCCAGCAGCCAGAGCCTGAGTTTCAACAGGTAACAAAAGCAGTGATGAGCAGTCAGGTTGCAGCTTCCATTTCTAACTGTACATAACTCCACAGTAGAATCGCCATGGTGACTGATCTCCTTGTGCTGGTTTTCATCTTTGCTATGTGTTGCCAGCTTTGCGTTCACATATAAAAACTAAAAGAAAGAGCGTATGTCTGTCTTCATTAGGATAAGGATTTCTGTTGGTGTGTGAAGCTGCAGCCTCAGGTTTATGTTGTTCACTGATAATTGTGTGACAATGCATTAAGGCCTTTTTACAGGATTACTGAAAGTAATAAGTGGTGTAATTAATTATTTTTTCCACATGTAATTAAGTACTTACTGTGTATGAGTGATGTGTAATATATTACTTTTTTGGAGTAACAATCCCATCACTGCGTAAAAAAAACCATTTATTTGGATATTTTGTGCAAGAGTTGCCAAAACAGGGCTTAAAGAGCAAATAAAGAGCAGACTTGAGTAGTTAAAATACTTTAAAATATAAGTACTTTAAGTACCCATGCTACCCCATTACCCCATGATATCAAATCTTTTTTCTCTTACTGCATCCGGTCTTTTAAGTCTGACATCATTACACGTGCCTGGGCCGAAACTCCGCTGCAGGTCCCTAAGTCACACCATCACTGTGAGTTAAAAACTGTCTAAATCCTTTCATCTGTAATAAAATGATCAGCATTGCTGCTCTACCAGGTGTAACAATTAAGTTTAACATCCAGGCATCCATGAAGACCAAATTTATGAAATTTAACAGAGTTAGAAGTTAGCAGGAAGTTAGCTCGCTAGATCCATCTGAATATATGCCATGTTCTGACTGAGAGATTTCCCCAAAAAATTAAGATGTACAGCTCTGCTATCACTTCAGACATAAATAAATACAGGAAAGTAAACAGCAGTGACATTTGTAGGGTAACTGAAATTTCACTAGCTGGTATATAATGATGTGCTACGTGATAGCAACACAGCTATGTTAGCATAACATAAAGACAGTGAAGCTGGAGGATGAACGCTAACTTTTTTCCACTCGATAAAAGTTCACATGAGGGTTCCTGATGGTTAGGGACAAATGCAATCGCATGGCAGGATGCTGTAAACCATAGGTGTCAAACTCTGGCCCGTGGGCCAAATTTGGCCCGCAGACTAATTACATTTGGCCCGCGAAGCCATACCAAATTACTATTAGAGCTGGCCTACTGGTATTATACAGCTAATATATATATTGTTTAGTATTAAGCTTTGCTTGTTCCATATTCAGTTTTTCAGCAAAACGTGTTTGAGTCCATAAGAAAAGATTCATTCTTATATCTGGAGGAATAAATATATTTCATCATCATCATCATGATCATCATCAACTTTATTTATAAAGCACTTAAAAAACAACCACAGCTGACACAAAGTGCTGTACATTGGAACTGTAAAATAAAATTACATGAGATATAAATAAAAACCAAATAAAAGAAGAGTGAAATCATTAATTAAATAACTACTTCAATTAAAGAGAAACTAAGTCTCACTGAGGTTAAAAGCCAAGGAATAAAAGTGGGTTGAAGACGTGATTTAAAAGTGGACAGTGAAGGGGCCTCTCTAACGTGCATATTTCAATAAATATTAACGTTAGCCCGCGACTTTGTTCCAGTTTTAAATTTTGGCCCACTGTGTATTTGAGTTTGACACCCCTGCTGTAAACGGACCAAACTTCAGTCGGGAGAACAACTGAGACAATCCATCCACAATACGAGGTTAGTCGTTAATATGTTGCTGCATGGGCTGGGCTGTAGTTACATCATAAGGTTTTGAAAACTGAACTTTAAAATGAACAGTGGTAATAAAAACCGAGATAGGCCAACAGTGATCACTAACTGTTTTTAGGGGCTTGTTCAGATTAAATAGACAAGATACAAAGCATTAAAACATGTTAAAAACACAACAGCCTTAATAAACGCACAGTAGTTTGGGCCCGGAAGCAGGATTTATCACGTCATCACTTAAAGACCGGATATCTACATGTATGCACAGGCTGTTGCCCAAACTCTAAAGAAAATCTTCATGCATCTTTTATGCAGTCTTGATGCATTATCACACTGGATTTTAGTTTATTTGGAGAAGGTCTGGCTTCTTGCATTATAACTTAAAATTAATAAATCAGGCATTTCTACTTTCAGCTATTCCAATTATGTGCTTATTTTATTTGTTTGGAGGGTTTTTTTTGCATTAGTTTGCACAGCTTCATTCATCTATAACATCTGTATTTATCTATAACTTTCAGAGTCAGCTAGAGTGATGGCGTGTTTGATTCGAAATAAAATTAAAAATACATTTTTCCCACAAATATTACATTGCTGTCAATTGATGATACACCCTCTGGTGCCCCTGGACACATCATCAGTGATGTAACCTGGGGTCATTGGGGGTTTTGGGTCTTTTAACAATCAGACCCCCTCTCCCAGGCGACCCAGCCAGGGTTGATCAAGCCCCAGCTTGTGTCCAGGTAGCGCTACCCTACATGCCATGCCTCTCCTCTTTTAATGCACAGCCACCTCGATGCTGCTTCTGCTGCGTTGGTGACCAACTTGATGGCTCTTCGCTGGTTAGCCCCTACGATGCCTGGCATTTTGTATGCCCTGCAAAGGGATTGACCCGCAAATCCTCAACATCCCACTTCAATGGGTTGGCATCTTGTCCGCCAGCCATTACTCAACAACACTCCTCCACTAACTTGGAATACTTTGCCCTCATTCTCTCATGAGCTTCCTCCATACGGTCTTCCCAAGGCACAGTAAGCTCCAGAAGGATTACCTGCTTGGAGACAACTGAAGTAACAACGATGTCTGGCCTCAGAGTTGTCTTGGCTAACGCTTCGGGGAACTTTAACTGCTTTGCCAGGTCAACTCTCAGCTCCCAATCGTGCGCCGTTGCCAACAGGCCAGGCGAGGTGTTTCGGACTGGTGGTGCTGGCTTCTCCCCAGCTTTTATAAATGTTACCTTGTTCTTAACTGGGCAGGCGCTCTTATTATGACTGATCCTGCTGCAGATCGAATCCGCTACGGCCTTCAGGACTTGATCGTGTCACCAGCGATATTGCCCTTCGGCCAGGGCTTTTGGGCACCAGCTTAAAATGTGCTCCAGGGTTTCTCTCTTCTGACAGAGACGACAGCCTGGTGTCTCCACCTTCCCCCAAGTGAAGAGATTCGATGGACTTGGTAGCACATCATATACTGCCTGAATCAGGAATTTTATCCACTGGGGTTCTGCTTTCTGCAGTTCATTCCATTTGACCTTGCGCTCTACAGCTTGCTTCCATCTTGTCCAAGCCCCCTGCTGCCTCGATTGCACCATTTGGCTGGCTCGCTTCTCCTCAACTCCTGCTCGCACCTCCTCAAGGATCAACAACCGCCTCTCTTTCCCCTGTGCTTTGTCGTAGTTTGGTGTTCTACTGCTACCCAAGCCTGCTCTTCCCTGGGCCACTGTACCCACTATCACCCTTTGCTGTAGCCTTGATACTGCAATGTCTACAGCCTCAGCAGCTCTCCACTTCCGCCCGGTCCTAACCTCTATTCCAGCCAGGGCAACCCGGGGGTCACTGGACTGGACCGATATTGGAGCAGCTCCCTGGACCAGCTCATCATGAATTCCTCGCTTAGGCTGCTAAAGGGGAGCTTCCGCTTGTTGTTATGACCATACAGAGCGATGCTGCTCAGGCTTCGTGGCAGTCCCAACCACCTGCGCAGAAACCTGCTGATCCTCATCTCGAATCCTTCCACTGTTGAGATGGGAACTTCATAGACTAAGAGGGGCCACAAAATCCAGGGCAGAATTCCATGCTGATAAATCCAGGCCTTAAACTTGCCAGGAAGGCCAGATTTATCCACTGATGAGAGCCAGGTCTCCAGGTCTTCGTTGGTCGCTTTTATGGAGGGTGCATCTTTCAGGCTGCGGTTAAATACCTTACCTAGGCTCTTTACGGGCGCCTCAGTAAGTGATGGTATCTTGATGGTGCCTAGTGAAAACAAATATTCATCAGTGACCTTTCCTTTCTTCAGCACAAGAGACCTCGACTTGGTGGGCTTGAACTTCATGCATGCCCAAGAAATACTTTCATCAAGACCCTTCAGTATCCACCTGCAACCTGGAACAGATGTAGTTGTCACCATCATGTCGTCCATGAAAGCTCTGATGGGTGGCTGCCTGACTCCAGACTTGGTGAGTGGCCCCTTATGCCAGTCGGAAGTTGTTGTTCCGGAAGAGACTCTCAGGTGGAAGTTGGTGTAGTAATCCAGGATAAGATACATGAACTTTTCTGGGATGTAATACCGGTTCAGTGCCTGTTCTACCAGCTTGTGGGGTATAGATCCGTAGGCATTTGTGAGGTCAAGCCATAGTACTGCTAGGTCCCCTCTGTTCTCCCTGGCTTCCCTAATGAGCTGTGTGACCACGCCCGTATTCTCCAGGCACCCTGGAACCTTCGGGATCCCTCCTTTCTGGACTGAGTTATCGATGTAAGAGAAGATATTCTGTCAGTCGCTTAGCGACGATGCTAAAGAAAATCTTCCCTTCAACACTAGTTGAAGATGGTTCGGAACTGCTTGATGTCCTTGGACTTCTCCTCCTTTGAGATCCACACCCCCTCTGCTTGTCTCCTCTGGTTTGCTACCTTACCCCTCCTCCAAATCACCCTCATGATTCTCTAGAGTCTAGTCCGTAGCCTCAGGCAGTTCTTCGTCGAACTGGAGCCACCACTTCTCCTTGCTAGCTTGACGCCACTTCACCCGACGATGTTCTGATGACTTGTGAGCTTCGCGGGCCTGCATCACCTGGGGGTTTCGGGCACTGTGGGCTGACTCTGACTTTCTTCCATTTGCACAACATCTCTAAAGTTAGAAATATTCTGTTTCAGAGTGACGCTGTAAAACTAGTTCATGCATTTATTACTTCCAGGCTGGACTATTGTAATTCATTATTATCAGGATGTCCAAAAAATTCACTGAAAAGCTTTCAGTTAATCCAAAATGCTGCAGCAAGAGTACTGACAGGGACTAGAAAGATTGAGCATATTTCTCCTGTTTTGGCTTCCCTTCATTGGCTTCCTGTTAAATCCAGAATTGAATTCAAAATCCTGCTCCTCACATGCAAGGTCTTAAATAATCAGGCCCCATCTTATCTTAATGACCTTGTAGTACCATATCACTCCATTAGAGCACTTCGCTCTCACACTGCAGGCTTACTTGTTGTTCCTAGGGTATTTAAAAGTAGAATGGGAGGGAGAGCCTTCAGTTTTCAGGCCCCTCTTCTGTGGAACCAGCGGACCAGAGAATTCGGAAGACAGACACTATCTCTACTTTCAAGATTAGGCTTAAAACTTTCCTTTTTACTAAAGCATATAGTTAGGGCTGGACCAGGTGACCCTGAATCCTTCTTTAGTTATGCTGCAATAGACGTAGGCTGCTGGAGATTCCCATGATGCATTGAGTTTTTCCTTTCCAGTCACCTTTCTCACTCACTATGTGTTAATAGACGTCTCTGCATTGAATCATATCTGTTATTAATCTCTGTCTCTCTTCCACAGCAGGTCTTTATCCTGTCTTCCTTCTCTCACCCCAATCGGTCGCAGCAGATGGCCCCGCCCCTCCCTGAGCCTGGTTCTGCCGGAGGTTTCTTCCTGTTAAAAGGGAGTTTTTCATTCCCACTGTCGCCAAAGTGCTTGCTCATAGGGGGTCATATGATTGTTGGGTTTTTCTCTGTATCTATGAAGCGCCTTGAGGCGACTTTTGTTGTGATTTGGCGCTATATAAATAAAATTGAATTGAATTGAATTGACTCCGGGCCTGGTTCCTCCTTCGTCTCACCAGGTGTACTTCCTGCGCGCTGTGATGCCAACACTTTCTGCTCACACTTCATTTTGGCTTGGTGGAACCGCAGACCATGTCGGTTCTTGCATATCTAGCTGCATATGCATTCCGCGGTCGTTGTCAAATTAACATTGCCAAGTGTCTTTTCTTTTCTTTGGGGTATATTTCCGGTAGGTTGACTTGTAGCTTTAGTGGGATCTTCCTCTCGGAAGATGCAACTCGGGATGCCACCCCTCGCTGCCCCTATGCCGTCTTTCCGAGCTGCCCGCTGTCTTTCCAGCTGTCACCAATCTATTCTTGGTGGTCAACCAGGCTATTCCTGGTGGTCACTGGTAATACCAGAAAAACAGTTGATGATACACCCTCTGGTGCACCTGGACACATCATTAGTGATGTAACCTGGGGTCATTGGAGGTTCTGGGTCTTTCAACAATCAAACCTCCTCTCCCAGGCGACCCAGCCAGGGTTGATCAAGCCCCAGCTTGTGTCCAGGTAGCGCTACCCTACATGCCATGCCTCTGCTCTTTTGATCCACAGCCACCTCGATGCTGCTTCTGCTGCGTTGGTGACCAACTTGATGGCTCTTCGCTGGTTAGCCCCTACGATGTCTATCATTTTGTATGCCCTGCAAAGAGATATTAAAAAATATGTCGTTTTAATATTAATAGTACATAGACAACTGCCACTGCCGTCATCCAAACAGCTTCTCTATCTAGTGTACTTAAAGTCTGTATTCACAGACCAACATGATTATCAGCACAATAAAGCCACGAATGCTATTATAGGTTGATTTTGACCATTATCTATTAAATAAATGACTAAAACAGCATATTTTGAATGTTATTAGATAGATGGATGCGTCTTTCTATTTCATATCGTCATTATCAGATCAGTATCAGAGTATCAGTTTGCATATATTCTCCACACAGAATGCTTGCACATTATTATTGAGTGTCTGATGTAGCAGACAGAATAAGTGAAGACAAGAAGAACGATGTGAATGGGGCAATTGCATCTTTTATTGTTTTCTTTTCTTTCGGCTAATTAAGCAAATAAATCTTGCAGTCAGTTTTGCTCCACTGGAAATTGAAGCATCTGTGTTCTTATCGATTGCCAATCCGCGCATGAGTAAGGATCATTGACCAGCAGAGGGAGAAAGAGACGTC
Organism: Neolamprologus multifasciatus; assembly: GCF_963576455.1. NCBI lineage: Eukaryota > Metazoa > Chordata > Actinopteri > Cichliformes > Cichlidae > Neolamprologus > Neolamprologus multifasciatus. The sequence continues at coordinate 7,661,247 of NC_140449.1, forward strand.
ATGTGCTTCTTGTACTTGCGGCCATAAAATTAATAGTATCTCTAGGGTTATATCAGGTGTATCTGGTTTGTCTGTACTCGCCAGCACTTCATAGTTGAACAAGAGAGGGAGCACTCTCGAAGATGACAGCAAGCTTATTGATTACCCTTTCATGCTTTGTACAGGGCAAACTCTTAATTTCATGAATTACAGAGAGCTGTTGAGGCTCAGGTGCTCGTTGGCAGAAAAACACATGGATGAATATTATCCCATTTAGTTTTAACTGCTTTCACAGGCCTGAAAACAGCCTCCACATGCCATTAGAAACCAGTTCTTTACATGCTAGTCAATCTGCTGAGTCGATAGCAAAAGACAGTGATGCATGCTTCAGATGCTTCAGCTGCTAATAGCAATAATTAAGAAAAAGCTAGATGTCTTGCAAAAGAGCTGGTGCATTGATTTATGTTTTACAGAAGAATTTTCGTGCTCACATAAATCCCTATTGCCCCTCAGCTGAGGTCATTTAAAGTAAGCTGACTTCGACTTAGTTGAATGAAATGATAAAATCTAGAGTGACCAATAACCACAAGGCAGCAGGAAATTGTCCCCAAGGTACACCGACAAGGTTAAAGTGATAATCCATGCTTTAATAATGTTTGCTTCTTGTGAACATCAACAATGGCTGTTTCTATGCTTCCACTGAATCTGTCTCGCAACAATAACGACTTTGTCTGACTGCTGAGCCTGAAGAAGCACAGAGAGGAAGAAGGGCAGTAAAAACAGGTAAAATGATATTAGATCAACACAGAGACAACATATAGACAAAATATCACCAGTGAATGGAACCTTTTCAAACTAAAGTATATGAGCACTGCATGTTAATGCAAGATATATTCAATATTAATTGTTAAAAAATGTGTGGGTGTATGTAACCGTACCGGAAAGAATAGAATAGCACAATACACATACACGACCACATTTCTCAGTGAAAAATCCAAGATTACCAGACTAGTTAGTTTACCTTTGGCAGCTATAGACTGTACAGAAAGGATGGACAAAACCACTACATTGTCGTCCACAGCTACTGCTTTGAAACTACCGGTTTTGAATTTTGTCGTCTTGGTTTTTTTTAAAACAAACACACCAATAGTTGTGCTCAGGAGTTATCAGTTAATAATAATGCTGCATAGTTAGCCTGGTTTGCAAAGTGTCTCTGTCTTGTTTTGGCTAGAGACAGTGGAAGAACTGAGCAGCTCACTCCTTGCAGTGTGTTTCAGTGCAACTAAACAGAACAACAGGACACTCACAAAATGGCTATTTTCCTAACACTATATAGTTACAAGATTGCCAATGCAATTTCATAGGGTGGATTAGAGTATATAACTAAAGTATTGTCATCCCCTATGTAGCCGGTGTATCAGAAAAACTCAGGAGGGTTTTCTCCAAGCATAACATCCCGGTGCATTTCAGACCCAGCAACACGCTCAGACAAAAACTGGTTCACCCGAAAGACAAAACGCCAAAACACAGACTTAACAATGTGGTGTATGCCGTACAGTGCAGCGAGGAATGCCCAGACCTCTACATTGGAGAGACCAAACAGCCACTTCACAAGCGCATGGCACAACACAGAAGAGCCACCTCCACAGGACAAGACTCAGCTGTCCATCTGCATCTTAAGGATAAAGGACACTCTTTCAAGGATGCCAATGTTCACATTTTGGACAGAGAGGACAGATGGTTTGAAAGAGGAGTGAAAGAAGCCATCTATGTCCACTGTGAGCGACCATCTTTGAACAGAGGCGGTGGTTTACGACACCAACTCTCTGCCATCTATAATCCAGTTTTGAGAACCCTTCCCAGACGCCTTAACACCCACTCACATCCTGGGCCATCTGACCTCAGGAATTCGCATGACAAGGTGGGGCCAGGTTTCACAATGAATTCACCCGAAACTCTGGCTGATTGGGACCCACACCCAGTTTCACACCTTGGCTCAGGCGATTAGAGGATCATCAGGGGGTCCTTTTGTCCCTCCGTGGGGGGATACTCCCACTAGGTTTATATCTGGGACTCCCCACCATTTGACCTTAGAACTGAAGAAGCTTCTCGGATGAGAGGTGAAACGTCTTCAAATAACTTAAAGAAGTCCAGACGCTTTTCTTTGCAAGCTCCTTTGACTACGATGACCTGGATGACTGAGAACCTTCACAGACATAGAGTATATATCATTTTAAAAGAGGAATTGACTATATTAGCGGCATTTTTTTTTGTAAATTTCTCTTGTAAAGGTGACTATTTTAATATGAGAGGATTGACTAACTTTTAGTTTCAAATGCATTTGAAGAACTTGGTGATTTTTTTTGCACTGTGTTCATGTCAGATGCCAATTATAAATCACCAACTCTGGTTTTCTGAAAAAAAAGTTCAGATTATAATAATCACAATGTTCTCGAAACTGAGCTTTGGATCTATGTAATATATAATTGAAGAGAATGAGAGAATAATATTATGCGGTGGCTGTGTGGAAGCAGGAAGAGGGACCCAATTGCTGGACTCCAAAGAGAAAAACAGCTTTAATACCGAAATTCACCAGAACTGAAATACAAAATTCTGGCATAGAAAGCTATGAACCAAGAACTAGACTCCAGAGGAAACATAGATCATATAATGTGAGGGGACATATGACAACAATGGGAAAAAGAACAGAGGAAAACTGAAGGCTTAAATACACACATGAGGTAATGGCAGAACAGAAACTCCTGGGGAACACAGCTTAACAGAATCCACTGACAAACCATATGAAGCAAAGCAGAACATCACAGACACAAGATATGAGGGACTATCAAAATTATACAGGAAGCATAAACACAGGGACAGAGACCCAAACTCAAGACACGCAGCTTGATGCAGGGAAACAAACACTGAGACTTGGAACAACTAAAGAGCAAGACCAGACAACTACAGACCCACAGCGTAATGCACTTCAGACTAGAAAATAAAATTCTTTTCACTTTTTGTTCTTGCTGTCGTGTAAAAAAACACTTCCTGAGACAATTATTGTGATCTAACTGGTTTTAGACCCTCGGTTCATTATATTTAGGGATGTTTTTGATGAGGGAGAGGTGGGAATGACAATTTGTCTTATTGTGCCAATCACACAACTCTGAGACAACAAAAAAAATCTAACACAAAAGTCACTGTCAGTGTCACAAAAACACTGTGAAACATGTTCACCTGGAAATCTTCAAACACATGTAGTAGCACTAGCTGGCCTCTTCATTTAACGTGCCATGTTCTACCTAAATATGGTGACAAGATTTATTTTAATGAGTAACTGAGCCTGTTCCAGTTTCAGGTTGAACACTGCAAAGAGACTTTTTTTGGACAGTTTTATGATGTTCTTCTTAATTTTAAATGAATCTATCAAGTAAGGAAAAATACACTGAGATAACCAGGCTTTAAAAATGGCTATTTCACACACTCATAAAGCATATTAAGCACCTTGCATAAAGTTCATTACTGCACATGATATGTAAAAGCAGTGCAAATGGCTGTAGCTACATGCTTTGGCACACTCTTACATGAAGTAGCGCAGATGTGGTGGGAAGGCATCTGATAGTAATGTGATGTAACAACAGGGAAAGAAAATCACAGGTAAAATGAAAAACCGAAAAAGAAACTGGTGTTTTTCTCCATTTCAACTTTTGGAGTTTTTAGACAATTTCACCCACTCTCTGAAAATGGAAATGTTGATGATAATGGACTAAAAAAAAAAAAAAAAATCAGATTTATAGACTTTGGTTGGAAAAAATTCTCTAAAAGCTAGGTGGGGAAATAATTCCATTAGGTAGATTTCCAGTTTGTGCAAGAACAAAAACAAGTCTTGTGCATGTCCTTTGTAAATGCCCTGTCGGCTTTCGGATGTGAGATTATTGTTTGTTTTGATCTTTTTTTAAGGCCTGGTCAGGGGGAGGGGAGGGGGGCTTGATCGTCGTGACAGCTTTCTATTCATCTGGACTCCACGGGGAGTTGTTTGATGTTTTCATTAACCTGCGCCATGCTTGTCTGGAGGCCGCAGGGTGGCTTCTGGACCTTGGCGCTCCATGGCTCTTGCACCTCACATGCGCCCCGGAGAGTTCAATCACATGCCCTGCGTGGGGCCAAGATGACTGGTAGGATACACTGCAGCCTTGGAGAAGATTAAGCTGTATTTCCAAGCTCAGAGTGTGCAGAGGGAACAGTTCGGTTACATGCATACACTGCTGGTGTGTGACGGGAGTTATTTGCATTGATAAATAAATCTGGACATGTCTGAAAGTGACAAGTGAGAGAATGTGAATATTACCACAAAAAACAGAAGAAAGTGTTTTGATGGGCTTTTTTATTTTCACTTTGACATTTTCATATGTAAGATGCACATTTCCGACTGAGTGAAAGGTACAGAATCAGTTTAATATTTCAGGTTAATAACCTTGTTCTGCCTTTTATAACTTAAATGGGATATTATAGTCGTAAACTGCCCTAGAGCTCCCTCTAGCGGCTGCTTTGTAATATGGGTTCGGTTACTTTGGGAAGGGAAAAAATGAGAACGTGAAGAAGAAATAAAAGATGGCGGAAAGTGATACCGTAATGTTATGTTCTAAGCTGATACGGACCTTAAAATGTTGTTGCCTTTTACAAGATATGTGTGTAAGTATGAGTGTCGATAAAATAATTATTATCTTTTGTTTTGTGTAAAAATGGTACGATAATTTGTACATTTGAAAGTTTTATCTTGTTAGCTTGCAGTAAGAGTGTAACAAGCTAGTTTACAATGTTAGTTAGCTAATACAGTATTTTGTACTTTCAGTTTTACGATGGTCAAAGACAAGGCAATGGTCAGAGGCCATGCAGCGCAAAAAGGAAAATAAGTCTGGTTATTGGAGCATCGTTATCTCGCTGTCTAGCTGGTGAAACTAAGAGACTCAGGGCGAGGACAGCATAAACCTCTTCCAGATAAATGAGCGTACACATAGTTCATATTAGTTCATTGTGAGCACAGCATGTCTATTCTTTGTGTTTTACTTCATTTTACTTAAGAAAACCAAACTGATCAACATATCTGTATGTTTCACATTTTATGAGATTCAAAAATATTCTCTGAGCATCATTACTTTATACATGCATAGATGTTTGTGTTTGCTGTCTGCTGCTCATTACTGATTCTCAGTTAATGTTTGAACTTCTCTCATTCTATTATTGCAGTTCAGTTTAACACTTGAGTAAAGAACCCTCTCTGCAATCTATTCTCGGGCATCCGGACTGATAATGAAGGTTTGCCTCAGAGGGAGATGAAGTGGTTAGGTAGTTGGTTTTATTATCATTGGTTTTATAGAAGCTTTACTTCGCCTTGCTGCTTTACATATTAACATAATATAGAAAAGTCAAAAAATAAAAAAAAACAGTCAAGAGTATATTAGAGAAACTGCAGCCTGAATAAAATATTTTCCCGTATCAACTATACAGACTAGATGCTGCACATCCCTCAGCGAGATACAGTATATACAGAAAGCGAGCGGAAAAGGATATGATTCCCATTGTCCCGTCCTCCTGATAATCCAGTCACAGAAAAATACAGTGTATCCGTGTGCTCGTTCATCAGTAGCTATGATGCTGCTGAAGCTGCAGGCTCTTTTATTAGTCTGTGCTTGCTAGTGTGGTTTTTTTTATTGTTGCCATTACATATGTAGATATTTCTCATGTGTTTCTTAGTTTTTACTCTGTCACGAAGCATATTTTTAATTAAAAGGTAGGAAAGGTGACAATGGTCACGGTCCATGGCAGATGGCATTGTTCTAAAACATTGCTTTTAAACCTCCTGAGACTCTTTGTTTGCAGTCCAGGATTTTCTTCCGTTACTTATCTACACTATGTGGCATAAAGTCTACCTAGCAACTAGTCTGGCACAGTTTCAACAAAGAATGAGCTCTACTGCAGCTCGGTACATATGCAGCCAGCTGCTTTGAAGTCCAGCAATATTTATTCTGCAAACCATAAACCTAGAAGTAACCAATCCCTATATTTCCGAATCAGTCAGTTTCCATTGGCAGTCATTTCAATCATACTACCTCAGAGGTGAGAGTAGTTCAACTGGAGTTTTTTTTAGCAACATTTATTTCAATGGCATTCCACGTTTTTGCACATCCCTGATTCCTCTCATGACTCCTCTCCTCATGTCTTAGTCCTTCTGAGCAGAATATATAAGCGGGGGTATTTTTAATTAAATTCAATACATGGCACAGTGTAATAAGATGTTATATTTTTTCTTATTTGCAGAAACAAAAACAGAGAAACCCAGAAAATCTGATAACTTACTTTGAAGTCTATGAACACTTATTAATAATAAAAAGAACTTGCTGTATATAGAGCCATCCTTTCACCGTGGTTTCTATATTCCAGCTGTGTGACATGTGTCTGAAAGTAAATATACTTACAAATACATATGTGTAGAATCAAAAATGAATGGCTTCTGGTCATCTGGAGATCACTTCCTGTGTGACCACACATCCACTGCAATCTGACCTTCAGCATCTCTCTTCCTAACGCTATACCTTATCAACTCTGTTCCCTTCACCTACATGTCTATCAAAATTTGCTTCAATCAGGGGCAAAGAGTGGCAGTTTTTTAATGCAAAACCCTGTACCACTTCATTCATTTTACTACAACCCATGGAGCGTATGCACTGACAGCATTTAAAGTCACCCTTTCAATTTTCAGGTTCAAACATACAATCCCGTCTGACACTTTCTTCACCTCCACATACCCATTCACACACTACTCTTTCAAGATTACCTTTACTCCATTTCTATTCCTACGTACACCATGGTAGAACAGCTTGAATCCATCTCCAGTGCCGGCCGTGATTCCCTTCCACCAGATCTCCTGCACACAAAAAATATCCTTCTTCCTTCTCTCATCACATTAGCCTGCTCTCTAACCATACCAGTCAAAGTCCCAAAATTTAGAGTCCCTACTTTCACCACACTCCTGCCCCAAAATACGTCTTTCCCCTTTCTTCTTCCTTTGCCTTCAGCCACCAGTAGAAAATTTTAACCTGGATTATGAGCTGTTAACCCGACTGGAATGGAAATCTAATTCTTTGTGATCCACGTGTTTGATTTGGGAAATT